>NC_058131.1:525557047-525601690 GCF_016433145.1 Gracilinanus agilis | reverse complement strand
GACTGCAGGAGAGGAAACATATAGGAAAAACAACTGCATGAACGCATGGGTCGGGGTGGACATGATTGAGGGTGTAGACTCGAAACTACCACACCAATGCAACTACCAACAATTTGGAAATTGGTCTTGATCAAGGACACATGACAAAACTAGTGGAAATGCGCATGGGTAGGGGGGGTGCGGGGGGGGGGGTTGAAGGGGAAAGGAGGAGCATGAATCATGTAACCATGTTAAAAATGAATATTAATAAAAAAAAATTCAAAAAAAAAATCCAATTTAGAAGAGGAAGGGACCTTAAAGGACATCCAGTATAGCCACTCCATTTGAAAAAAAAAAATTATTGATCTATTTTGCTTTTATATAACCTTCATTACTGACTGATTATGTCCTTCTTTCCTCCTCTACCCGGTAAACCATCCTTGGTAACAAAAAACATTTTTTTTTTTACAGAAAGGGGAAAAAAGAAACAATTTAGCAAAACCAAATAACATATCAGCTGGGTCTGACAGTGTACACTCTGTGGTAGTGAATCCATGGTATGCATGCTAGAGGGAGTACTCAGAGCCTTCTCTGTGGGCACGCGCTGTTGCCCCAGCACAGAGTTTACCAGAGTTTGTTACTGGAAAGCCAGAAGGATGTGGGGCTGGGCTGCTCCCCTCCCTCTCTCCACGGGCACCTGAGGACAATTCCCACATAGCCCACCCCTCTAAAAGGTTCACCATCATTGGTGTTTACAATGTTCCATACCCATAACCCCCCACTTCTGCAAAGAAGGAAGGAGGTATTTTTTTCAGTTTTTTTCCTAGGGTCAAAATTCTTGGTTATTATAATAATACAACCCAACCCTCTAATTTTATAGATGAAGAAACTGAGGCCTAAAAAGGTGAATTGAGTTGCTAGATTCACAAGTTAGTGATAGAACAAGGATCTTAATCCTAAATCTAATTTTCTCTCTGCTATCTCCCACTTCTCTCACCTTCTAGACACTCACTCTTGCCCACTCTTCTCCAGGACCAGTTACATACACATACAAAGGAATATATATAGGGACACCCAACAAATATTGTTCACTCGGAACATTTTGAGAAATTTTGAGAAAAAAAGAGAAATTGTTCACAGGAGAACAACTTATACAATAGTAACGATATTTTTAAAAACTTTGAAAGTTTTAAGAATTCTCATCAGTTTTGAAAGCCTTAAGAACTATAACATGGGGTGACTAGATAGTATAGTGGATAGTACACCAGGCATGGAGTCAGAAAGATTTATCTCCTTGAGTTCAAATCTACCTCAGACACTTATTAGCTGTGTGACCCTGGGCAAGTCATTTCACCCTGCCTGCCTCAGTTTCCTCATCAGTAAAATAATCTGGAGAAAGAAATGCTAAAATCACTCTAGGATCTTTGCCAAGAAAACCTCAAATGGGCTCATGAAGAATCAAAATCCTCTTTACCAAACTACAAATCATCAACAAAACCATCAAATCATCATCAACCTCCAAAAAGAGAATCCTCTGCATGGATCCAAGGCCCTCCATAACTTGTCTGCTCCTTCTACCTTAAAAAAAAAATTGACCAGACACAATTCCGGAAAATTCCTAACAGAGAAGTGATGGACTCACAGGACAGAGAGAGACATAATGTTTTTTTAGACATGAACAAGGAGAGAATTTGTTTTGATCGACTGTGAATATTTGTTACAAAAGCTTTGTTTTCCTTTTTCCATTTGATAGGGAGAGGGGTGGCAGGGGAAGAAGAGGTATCTTGGTCAATTAAGAAAATTAACTTGAATTAAGAAAGAAATATTTTGCATTGATTGTAGTACTATTTTGTTCAAGACAGCAGAAAGACAATGGCTAATGGGTACAGGAAAAATAAAGAGGTATCTCTTTGTAGCAAAGATTTAACCACTGGATCCCTCTCATCTTAACCCTCCTAAAATAGACTACTTCTAATGTTATCTGCTCCTTGACACATCACTGGAACATGGCTGTAGTTCATGTTTTTGTTTTCTAAAGCTTCTAGGTTCATATTTGACTTTGGTAGGACAGGGCGTGTGCTAAACCCAAAGAGAGGTTTTGTAAAGGTTGGGTGAGGTGAGTAAGGATTTTACAAAGGAGAAAGGAAGGAGGATTTACAGAATTACTGAAAACAAATTAAGAATAGAGAGAGGATTGTGGTGTAGAGTGAGGTAGGAGAGAAGCAAGACATAGACTAAAGATCCCTGAGGTCAAGAAAAAAATGGAAGAAGCTCCAGAGCTTTCATTTTAGATAGGGCTTTAATGGATTTCAAAGCACTTTCCTCACAATAATTTTGTGACCAATCCTACCTGAGGAAGGGAGGAGGAAACTCCAGAGAGGTTACTTGCCCCAGGTGAGACAGCAATTTAATGACCAAACCAGGACTAGATCTCAGGTCCATGGAGAGGCAGTACAGAGTACTGGAAAGTGCCCTGGAGTTCTAAGACTAACGCTATCATTTATTAGCTGTGTGACCTTGGGCAAATCACTTCTCTGGAGCTCATTTTCCCCATCTATAAAATGAAGAGATTAGACTACATTAGGGCAACTATGGATAGAGCACTGGACTTGGAATCAAGAAGACTTTTATCTTCATGAGTTCAAATCCAGTTTCATACACTTTTTAACCTGAGCATATCACTTAACCCCATTTGCCTCAGTTTTCTCATCTGTAAAATGAGTTTGAGAAGGAAATGGTAAATCATTCTAGGATCTCTGCCAAGAAAACTCCAATAATAAAAAGGGACCAAATAACAAAATAGACCAAATCATCTCTAAAGTGCCTTCCAGCTCTAAATCCACATCCAGTACTATTTCATTTCTAGCCATTTTGCCAGAGGTCGTGCTGACCTCCTGAACTTCGACCCTGGATTTTACTTTCTATGCTGGCTTCCAGTTTGATGCTCCCACCACCCCCCAAACTCCAGCCTCTTTGGTGTACTCAGTAGATAGCCAAGTTCTTCTCAGAATTCTGTACCTGCTCTTTCAGCATGGATCATTTTCCTAAGTTCACATCTCTTCTCCCTCTACATTCTCATTTTTTCTCTTCCTTCTCTGTTCTCTCAGTTATTGTTGGTATATGTTTTTCCTACCTTGCTCCATGGTTGATGCCTCTCTCTGGTCTTTGCCTGCACAACAGCTGGATGGACTGGAACTTCAGGGAACCTGTGTCTATAATTTTGACCTCCCCTTTCATTCAATCAGTTCCAGAAGCTGTTGAAGGTGGAGCTGGCAAGGAGACTTCCTCCTGCTTACAGAGCAGATCACAACTGGTTTTCTTGGTTCACTTTAGGTTTTTCTTGGCAGCGTTGCTTGGCTTACCAAGAGGTATAAAGCCCAATGGGCTGTCAGTATCAACTGCCACGTGGGCCTTTGATAAATATTAAACAATACTATTATTTCTCAGAAGGTGTATTCAACATTGGAAAGTGCCAAATAGAAGGGCGTCATTAGTAGTAGGAAGGTAACAGAGAAGATCACAGAACCAAAGTTTGAAGCCTCAGTGAACATCTTAAATCTGACCAAGAATCCTCTCGATGACATTCTCCACAAGGGTCATCCAATGGCTACTTAATGACCCCCAGTGAGACGGAACCTACTCCCTCCCAAGGCAGCCCATTCCATTTTGATGGAGCTCTTAGGAAGGGGTTCCCCCCGCCCACTTGTACTGAAATCTACATTCCTTCCATTGCTGTTATAGTCTAGTTCTGTCGAAATGGGGTCATGTGTTATTGTTTTCAGTTGTTTTCAACCATTTCCAACTCTTTGTGACCTCATTTGGGATTTTCTTGGCAAAGATACTGAAGTGGTTTGCCATTTTCTTCTCCAGCTGTAATAAAGCTGAGGGAATCAAAAGAATTGGGAGAGCAAATGGCTAATTGTGGAAATTGCATGAACCACACTGACTCCATCTTGTGAGTCAGTTCTGGAGCTAGCTTAATTCCCTTTCTATTCAATTATGGGTCTAGTCCAAATTTTATCTTATGAGAAAAGTTTATTCAATTATAGGAATTGGCTAGAAAATCTTATTGCATTTTTTGAACCTACCCATGCATGGCTAGAAAAAGGAACTATCTGTATCTGCTGGGTAGAGATTCTTAACCGTGGACATAGCCTTAGGTAATGATAACCAAGAAATACAGTCAGACCCTAAGACTATAATAAGGAATTTTCTTAGAATTGTACATCTCAAGCAACTCATGAGTTTTATCTGAAAACTGGTCCCTACTGATTATTCATTATTGTTTCCATGTTCCTTTGATTATTTGCAGATACTTGGGGAGGAGTGGGACACTTCTTTTCCTGAATTCAGGGAATTGCCCCCATTTACTTTCTCCTTCCAACTTTGAAAGTCTCTAATCTTTCTTCCAGTGTGAAATCAAATTATCTAATGTTGTATACATAATGATAAAAAGAGAGTGTGAATTTGAATGTAACGAATCATAGCAGGATCTATACACCTGTGAAAGATTAAAACAGGAGGTGCACTTGCTGTGGCCTAGATCCCCATCCCCCAGACTTTGGGTTTATATGGATTAGGTCTGTTACCCATTTTTGTTGTTGTTGTTCAGCTGTGTTTGACACTCCCTCACCCCATCTGGGGTTTTCTTGTTAAAGATACTGGAGTGGTTTGCCATTTCCTTCTTTAGCTCATTTTGCAGATGAAGACACTGAGGCCAACAGGGTGAAGGGACTTGCCCAAGGTCACATAGCTAGTAAGTGACTGAGAAAAATTTGAACTTGGGGGGGGAGGGGAAGAATCTTCTTAAGTTTAGGCTGAGTGCTCTATCCATCGCACCATCCAGCTGCCTTTCTATTCTCAATAGTTGACCCCAAAAGTTCATCTTTCTTTGGCTCTTCTTATGCCTCCACCTAAGTCCCCCCCCCAGAAATATTTGAATTTTACTTATACTCAGGCTTTCAGAAATGTGGATAAAAGGTTCTCCAGCTCTTATACAAACTCTCAAGATAACAAACACAGAGAGGACAGCTTTTATTTTAGCCCACAGAAAATGGAAAAATACAAAGGACCCATTGGAGCCCATAAATTGATAAAGAAAACATAGAAAACATTCACGGTAGCCATAAATTTCCCTTAGAAGGGAACCAAACTGGGAGTTGTGAACAGTTTCGATCATTCAGGATAACAATTTGGTTCTATGTCCAAAAGGCTGAAAAACAACATATACCTGTGGACTCAGCAATACCATTACTAGGTTTGTATACCAAAGAGGAAAAAAAAAGGCACGGGGCTAGGGGGAAGGACCTATGCATACAAAAATATTAAAAGCAGATCTTTTTAGGGGGAAGCAAAAATTTGGAAAATGAGGGGATACCCATCAATTGGAGAACTGCTGAGTAAGATATAGTATATGATAATAATGGAATACTATTGTGTTATAAGAAATGACAAGCAAGAAGAATTCAGAAAAACTTGAAAAGACTTACATGAACTCAAGCAGAGTGAAATAAACAGAAGCAGAAGTACATTGTGCAGTGACAGCAATACTTTATAGTGAACAACTATGAATAATAGTTACTCTCAGCAATACAATGATCCAAAACTATCTCAAAAGACTCATGATAAAAATTCCCACCTACTTTCAGAGAAAAAGAACTGAGTCTGAATCCAGACCAAAGCAAACTTTTTCACTTTCTTAATTTTTTCTCTATTTGAGTTTTCTCTCACAAAAGGATTAATATGGGAAAATGTTTTACATAATTACACCTGTAAAATTTATATGAGATTGCTTACCATCTCAACTGGAGTGGAGGGTTTGGGAGGAGGGAGAGAACTCAAGCCTCAGTGTGCTTTGGAAAAATGTTAGAAATTGTTTTTATGTGTAATTGGGAGGAAAAAATAAAAGAAAATTCTTTTTTAAAAAAGAAGGGAACCAAACCCCTTGGTGAACATCCAGGCAATACCCTGATAACTCAATAAAATGACTCTTTTCCATAAGATTCTATAGTTCCTTCTAGATTCATAAGGCTCCTCTGAATGTACTTGTTTTGGAAGGAAAACAGACTTTGGGGCTGATGGGTAGATAGCTCTCCTCTCATCAGTCCATGGAGCTTGAATTTCATTGTTCAGTTATTTCTTACTTGAGACTCCATTTGGGAGTTTTCTTGGCAAAGAAAGTGGAGTGGTTTTCCACTTCCTTCTCTAGTTCTTTTTACAGTTGAGGAAACTGAAGCAAACAGGGTTAACTGACTTTTTTAGGTCACACAGCTAAGATCAGATGTTGGATGTGAACTCTGGTCTTCTTAATCCAGGTCTAGAGCAGCTAGGTGGTGTGGTTCTCCATGGAACCTAAATATGTCCCTGGAATAAGAGAAGGTTGTAGGTCCCTCAGTCTCTTGCTCTACAAAATCTTAGCTTCCATCTCCTCAATACTCCTCTAGCCTTAGGGTCCATATGGGTAATCTATCATCAAGAGATAAAATCCTCAGGAATTGTTAGATCTCCACTATTGAACAACTTCCGAGTTTGGAACTACCCAAAGAATCTTCCTTTTCTTTTGGAGTCATGCTGCTTGGAAAATTCCCCCCTCTGACTCAGAGGAAGAGTTTTGGGATATTATAAACTCTTCTTTTAAGTCACACAGGCAACTACATGTTTACCTCTGCTATATATTTCTTTGAAAAGTCTCAATTCTATACTACTCTGGCTGTTAACCATGTTACATATCGGGAAGTACATTATTGAACTCTCACCCACAGAAAGCTGTGAGTGAGCATAGGTATCTCCTATGTGTTTCTCTTCTAAGTTAGTCCTTAACAATGAGGGATGGAGGAGAGGGTAGACTGTGCACACGTGTAACCTTCTCTTTCCCTCCAACCCAGGTGTGCTCCCCAGTGCTCTGGTCTGTCTTCCAAACAGAAGAGATAAAAAGAACTGACAGTATTCTTTTCATTCTCTTTAGCAGACTAGCATAAAGTCAATTAATACATGTCAGGTATTGTGCTCAATATTAGGGGTACAAAAAAACCCCAAAAGGCAGTCCCTGAGTTCAAGGAATTTTTGGTCGAATAGGAAAGAAAACATGCAAACAACCATGTTCAGATAAACACTGTATAGGATAAATTGGAGATAATCAACAGAGAGAAGGCACTAGAATTAAGGGGGATTAGGAAAGGCTTCCTATGAAGGTAGGATTTTAGCTGGAACTTGAAGGAAGCCAGAGAAGCCACGAGCCAGAGATCAGGAGGGAGAGCATTCTAACAAGGATAGGCTAACTCTAGAAATGATGGGCTCCCTTTCTCCCTCCCTAAGATCTTCAGGCAAAGGCTGAACAACTACTTGTTTGGTATGTTATAGTGAGGATTCTTCTGTATATGGCAGCTAGGTGGCACTGAGGATGGAATTCTGGACTTGGAATTAAGAAGACCTGATTTCAAATCAAGCCTCAGACCCTGGCTAAGTCACTTAACCTCTGTTAATGCCTCAGTTTCCTCTTCTGTAAAATGGCATAATAATAACACCTATCTTCCAGGGTTGTTGGGAGGATCAAATGACATAATAATTTTAAGGTACCTAGCACATCATAAGAGATTTTAGATATATATTCACATATATATACATACATGAACAGGTTATTACTATTATTAATTACTTTGGATGGAGCTAAATGGATTCTTAAGTCCATCCAACTCTCTGTGATTGTGAATATGTCCTTTCAAGAGTCCTAGACAACCAAATCATCTTGGAGGCAGCTTTAGTGATGAAACTAAATTCCTAGGACACAACAAGGGGTGACTCCAACCCAGTAAATTCCTACTGAAACAGTCTTGGTTACCAATGAATAATAATGAAAGCAGCATTTAAATAGAGTATTAAGGTTTGCAAAACATATTTCAAATAGCTTTTCATTTTATCCACACAAGCTATGGGAGGTAGGTGCCATTATTCCCATTTTACAGATGGGGGAAAATGAGACCGAGAGACAGACATTAAGTGCCTTGCCCAGGATCCCATAGCTAGTAAGTATCTGAGGAGATATTTAAACTTAGGTTTTCCGGAATCCAAGTCCAGCAGTCTATCCACAATCCCACTTAGCTATCCTTTATTGAAAAATAATCAAGTACTGGCTTTTACCCTTTTAATAAAATACCAATGGTTAGGTCTATAATCTTGATAGGAAGGGGGTTTTCAAATACCTCTCCCACCACCACCAAACACACACACAAACACACACAAAATCATACTGTACTGAACTTTTTTTTTAACCCTTACTTTATATCTTAGAAATGATACTAAGTATTGGTTCCAAGGGAGAAAAGCAATAAGGGCTAGGCAATGGAGGTTAAGTGACTTGTCCAGAGTCACATAACTAGGAAGTGTCTGAGGCTGGATTTGAACCCAGGATCTCCCATCTTTACACCTGGCTTTCTATCCACTGAAGCCATGAAGCTGCCCTCGACCTGTGCTTTCATAAAGATGAACTGACTGAGAGAATCAGGATACAGAAAGAATATTGGTTCTGGAGTCAGATCATCTGGGTTTAAGTCTCATCCCTGATGGCTCTGAATCTATGAATTTTGGATCTTCCCTGAATCTTGAGGTCAGTCTTCATATAGCTCCCTGGATCAGCCCTTGAATTGTTGTCTTCCTATTAGATTGTTGATTCTATAAGAGCATGGACTGTCTACTGCCTTTTTGGCATCTAGATGGCACAATGGATGGAGCAGCTTGAGTTCAGCTTCTTCAGGCTCTGAGTTCAGAAAGATATGAGTTCAAATCCAGCCTCAGACATTTAATAGCTGGGTGATCCTGGGCAACATCTTCATTAGTAAAATGGGGGCAATCGTGGCATTTACCTTTTAGGAATGTTGTGATGATCAAATGAGATAATTGTAAAAAAGCACATAGTAAGCACTCAATAAACACTAATTATTGTTCTTACTATTTTTAATATCCTTAGCCATAGTGCCTGGCACTTTGCAGGAGCTTAATAAATGCTTATTGATTAATTGATTGATCAGTTCCTTACATATGGATTGGCAGACTCATCGAACAACTTGGCTACATCTCAGAGGTCCCTAATTGACAAGTTTAAAGGCCATGACTATTCTTCCTATTGAGGCAACTTGATGGTCTATCAACATAATGACTCATTGGATTTCCTTTTTTAAACAGAAGGGCTAAGGGCAGCTGGATGGCTCAGTGGATGGAGAGCCAGGCCTAGAGATGGGAAATCCTGAGTTCAAATCTGGCCTCAGATACTTCCTAGCTGTGTGACCTGGGCAAGTCACTTAATCTTCATCACCTAGTAAAAAAATTAAAAAATAAATAAAAATAAAAGCAGAAGACTGAGGTCACTTCATCTATCCTTAGTTGTTGGTCTTAGAAAACAGAGTATGATATGACCCTGCAGGCTTATAGGCCTATATAGGTACCAGAGAATTGTAAGCTGGGTAACTGAGAAGGGAGCAAGGGGGCTGCCACACCTAGGTCAATTCGATTTAGGAAAAGAATAAACCAAAAGGAACTCCTTTAAGCTGTGTATGTTTGAGTTTCATAAGGAGCAGAGGATCCAACTAGGCATAAAAAAGATGAAAACCACAAATGCACATAAAACATATTTACCCAGCCAAGAAAATAAGCATGGCTTGTGTGTATCAGTGATTAATGAGAAGTGGGCAATGGGCCTGATGAGCCATTTTAATTAATTCTGCCTTTCATTTGTCTTATTTTTGGTTAGAGTCCCATGAAAGCAATTAATTTGGGGAATGGAGGGAGCCTTTTATGGTAGCTTAGTATATGCCAGCAAGTGAGTAGAAAATAGTGACTTGGGTGATGTGTTCTAGGGACCATCGCACTTTGCTTGAGTGATGATGTCTTCTACGTTCCATAGTGAGTGGGTACTTGATCCACCCTAGAGTCTTTTCTTTCTTAGTACTTTGAGTTTTTAATATATATTTTATAAATATCTATGGTTTGTACCTTATTCAGATTTATATACCCCCAGCCCCACCCCCACACACACCATCCTTGCTTCTTCTCAGAAAACTATCCCTTGTGACAAACAAATAAGAGCAAAGCCAAGATGATGAATGAAGTAAAGGCAGGGATTCACCTGAGCTCTTCTAAATTCCCCTTGGAAAAAGCTCTCCTAAATTCACCTCATTAGAATAATGTCTGAAAATCAATTCTCAATTGGCAGAATCAAAAGAGAAAAAGGTGAAAAAGTTTCCCCACCTAAGACAGCACAGGTCAGTAGGGAAGGTCTGTCTCATGGCAATGAGAGTAGAATACAGTCCAGTACAGGGTGAGCCCTAGCAAAGCAGTAGCAAGCCTTCATGGTGACTGAAATGGCTGCAATGGCTCTCAGAGCTCTCAAACCACAGACAGTAAGGAGGTCAGACAATTGGTCAGAAGGAGATTACAGGGCACTCTCTGTTGGCATGGGAAGCTGGTCTCTGTTGCATTGAACATATGAAGTTCTGGGTTGTAGTCCCAGGACAAGGAGGAGCAGTAGCAGTGGTAGGGACTGTGGTCATAGTTTCAGGGTGGAAAAGAATACTACTGGTCACTCCTACACTAGAGCATAGGTCAGAAGAATAGTGATCACACTTCACCTTAGATCCTGCCCCTTTGGAAAAACTGAAAACTTACAGATCCCTATAAACTAACTCTGAAAACAATAGTACAAACACCTCAGGAGCAGAGTTCAACTTTAACATGAAATTAAAAGTCAAGAAATAAGATAGAAAAATAAGCAAACAACAATAACAACAACCCAAACCTTACTATTAAAAAGCTACTAGGATGACAGGGAAGACCAAAACACAAACTCAGAAGAAAATAATGTCCAAATATGCAAAACCTCAAAGAAAAATGTGAATTGGTCTTGGGCCCAAAAAAGCATTTCTGGGAGAACTAAAAAAATTTTTTTTAATCAAATCATTGAAATTGAGGAAACATTGGGAAAAGGAATGACAGTGCTTCAAGAAAATCATGAAAAAAAAAGCGTCAACATCTTGGTAAAGGAGGCACAAAAATGCTGGCGAAAATAAATCCTTAATAACTCCATAAGACATCAGGAAACCATAAAACAAAATTTTTTAAAATGAAAAAAATAGGAGAAAATGTTAAATATCTTATTGGGGAAAAAATAACTGTCCTGAAAAACAGAATGTGGACAGATACTTTAGGATTTATTGGACTGACAGAAAGTCATGATCAAAACAAGACCTAGATATCATTTTTCAAGAAATTATCAAAGCAAACTGTCTCAATATGCTAGAAGCAGAGTGTAAAATAGAAACTGAGAGAATTCACTAATTACCTCCTGAAAAAGATCCTCAAAAGAAAACTTCCAGGAGTTTTCATAGGAGCTTATAACCATTTTCAGAGTTCCCAGGACAAGGAGAAAATATTGCAAGCAGCCAGAAAGAAACAATTCAAATATTATGGAACCATAGTCAAGATAACACAAGATTTAGGAGCTTCTACATTAAAGGACTAGAGGGTTTGGGATATGATATTCCAGAATGGAAAGGACCTAGGATTACAACAAAGAATATCCTACCCAACAAAACTGAGTATAATGTTTAGGGGAGGGGAAAATGAATATTTAATGAAATAGAGGACTTCCAAGCATTCTTGATGAAAAGACCAAAGCTAAATACAAAATTTGGTTTTCAAATATGACTCAAGGGAAGTATAAAATGGTAAATAGGAAAGTGAAATCATAAGGGAATCAACAAGATTAAACTGTTTATATTCCTACATGGGAAGATGGTACTTGTGATTCTTAAGAACATTATCATCATTAAGGTAGTTGGTTGGAGTATATATAAACAGAGAGTGTGGCAACAAGTTGACTATTATGACATAATATCCAAAAAAACTGAGAGATTAAAAGGAAAATTACACTGGGAAAAAAGGGAAGGAAGAGGTAGAATGGGTTAAATTATCTCATATGAAAGAGGCATGAAAGATATGGGTAAATTTAGACATGCATTGTTAATAGATTCAATCATTCTAGAGAGCAATTTAGAACTATGCCCAAAGGGCTATAAAGCTATCTATACCCTTTGATCCAACAATACCACTAATAAAAAGAGATTTTTTTAAAAGGAAAGTGATTCATGTGAACAAAAATATTTAGAGCAGCTCTTTTTGTGGTGGCAAAGATGTAGAAATTGAGGAGGTGCCCATCAATTGCAGAATGTCTAAATAAGTTGTGGTATATGATTGGGATGGAATACTATTGTGCTTCAAGAAATGATGAGTAAGGGGGCAGCTGGGTAGTTCAGTGGATTGAAAGCCAGGCCTAGAGACGGGAGGTCCTAGGTTCAAATCCGGCCTCAGACACTTCCCAGCTGTGTGACCCTGGGCAAGTCACTTGACCCCCATTGCCTACCCTTACCACTCTTCCACCTATAAGTCAATACACAGGAGTTAAGGGTTTAAAATTTTAAAAAAATTAAAAAAAAAGAAATGATGAGTAGGATGCTTTTTTAAAACTGAATTAAAGTGAAATGAGCAGAACCAGAACATTGTACACAGTAACAGTAATATTGTACAATGATCAGCTATGAAAGACTCAGCTATTCTCAGCAATATAATAGTCCAATACAGTTCTGAACGACTTATGACAAAGAATGCTATTCATCTCCGGAGAAATAATTGAGTCTGAATGCAGATAAAAAGCATGCTTTTAAAAAACTTTTTTATTTTTCTTGTTGAGGTTGTTTGGTCTGTGTTTTCTCTCACACTATGACTAATATAGAAATATATTTTGCATGCCTTCACATATTTAACCTGTAAAAAATTGCTTGCCCTCTCAATGAGAGGAAAAGGGAAGGAGGAATGAAGAGAATTTGCAACTCAATTTTTAAAAAAACCACTGTTAAAATTGTTTTCACATGTAATTAACAATATTTTTTAAAGTGGAAGAAGAGAAAATTTTATAGTAAAACTAATAAGCATATTGAAAAAAATTAACATAATATATGCTGTTTCATTGTTATGGACTTCCATCTTCTGAAAAGGAACAGAACAATGTGTCTTCTCACATCTCTTCTTTTGAGTCAAGCCTGTTCTTTTTTTTTCATCATTCAATTTCAATTGTTTTGTGATTGTTCTTTCCATTTACATTTTTGTAATTATTGTGTATCATTTTCATGGGTATACTTACTTCACTTTATGTCAGTTCTTGTAAGTCTTTCCATGTTTCTCCGTATTCATCAGATTTGTCATTTTTTTTACAGTGCATTAATATTCCATTATATACATGTATCATAGTTTGTATAGGCATTCCTTGATCAATAAGCATCTTTATTTTCAGTTATCAGCTATAAATATAATGGTGTATATTCTTTCTTTCTGTCACTGATCTCTTAGGATACACACCTCAGAGCAAAATCTCTGAGTTTGAATAGATGGAGATTTAATTCACTTTATTTACATAATTCCAGATTGCTTTCTGGAATTGTTACACTGACTTAGGAATATTGATCAGTGTCATGACCAGTCTATTTCAGAAAACTCATAATGAAACATTGATGGAAAAGTGATGGACTGAGAGTGAGGACTGAAATGTTTGGGGATGGGATACAAGGGAGACATGGCTATTATGGGAATTTGTTTTGCTAAACTATGAATATTTGTAATGGGGTATTAGTTTTTCTTGCTTTCTAAATGAGGAAGGAGACAATGAGAAAAAAGCAAATTTTTTTGAAAGATTTTTTATTATGAAAAGAAAAATTATGGACTACTAATCAAGACTAGACTTGGAAATATCTCTGAGACCTAGTTTCTGTGCCATTTTCATGATTAGGCATGAATAATATGGTTCTTAGATTTAGTCATATTTATACCAGTCTGGGCTAATGGGAACTCAATGGATAGAAGAGAAGAGAGAGAGAGAGACAGAGAGAGATCTGTTTTTTTTTTTAATGTGAATTTTTCTTATTAGTGATTTGGAACATTCTTTCATGATTGTTAGTAGTTAGTAGTTTGCAGTCCTTTTGAGTTCCTTTGATCAATAATCTATTAGGGGCTGGCCTCCCAGT
Organism: Gracilinanus agilis; assembly: GCF_016433145.1. Taxonomy (NCBI): domain Eukaryota; kingdom Metazoa; phylum Chordata; class Mammalia; order Didelphimorphia; family Didelphidae; genus Gracilinanus; species Gracilinanus agilis. The sequence goes on along the minus strand of NC_058131.1, from coordinate 525,587,648 downwards.
ATGATACCTAAAATCTGTCCTAGAGCCAAATACACAAATATGTGAATTCTTCTGCCAGTCCAGGCCTGAGAATTGTGGATGTGTACCAGATTGAGGCAGACTTCCTGGCATCTTAGTCAGACCTTAGGGAGCCCATTGCCTTTTCTTTGGCTCTCCTTCCCATTTCTTAGAACTCTTTATGAATAGTTTCATCCATTAAAGTAGAAAGAAACAGAAGAGGTAAAATGAATTTAAAGAAAGCTTTGCCATGGTCATGTAAACAACAAGATGGCAGATTAGACATTTTCTCTGATCCTTATGACCTTTCAAACCTCTACAAAATAGGAATTAACTGTCAAAGATAAAGCAACTTCAGCCATCTTTATGGTCTAGGACACTCAAAATTAGAAAAAAAAGTTTAAAAAAACAAAACCAAACCAAACCCAGGAATTGATGAACACCAACCCTGAGATTACTCAGCACCCCTCCTCCACCTCTCATGCTACCAGTGGCTAGGCTGTTCAAGAAGACCTAATGACCCAACATAGGCTTACATCCCTTCTACCCTACTCTCCCCTCCCTCTTTCCACTGCCATGGAGACCACAGTTCCAGGCTATGGCTCATTCAGACCTTGACAACCAGACTGGCCATAGCCCTTCAGGAGCAAAAGCTTCCAACTAGGGCCAATTCTAGCCATCCAAAAGTCAGTTGGGGCAGAGACTAGGCTGGGAAGCATTAATTGCCAAGTGTTAGAGGAGACCAAGATGCTGTGAGATCCATCCTCCAAACATATAATCATAGAGGATGAAGTCAAGAAGCGGGTGAAAAGGAAAATTAAGGGAAAATTATTTATGACAAATTGCTTTCTCCATCAAAGACTGGAACTATCATACTTAGACCCTGAAATCATTGTCCCAAACGTGTTTTTAGAAGAGGCAAAACAAAAAGCAAGGGAGAGGCACCAATGATGAGTTAAAGATATAGGCTATGGGGGCAGCTAGGTGGCTCAGTAGATAGAGACCCAGGCCTTGAGATAGGAGGTCCTGGGTTTGGATCTGACCTCAGATACTTCCTAGCTACATGACCCTGGACAAGGCACTTAACCTCCATTGTCTAGTCCTTACCACTCTTCTGTCTTGGAGCCAATACTTAGTATTGATTATATGATGGAAGGTAAGGGTTTAAAAAATTAAAAATAAAATGGGAATAATGATATAATCAAGGAATTGTGTGATAAGAATTAAAAAGGCTTGTCATATAGTGGTACTGTAGGATGACAGTCAGAGGGTTCTACTCTTACATTCTTGGAATGCCAGGAGAAAGTAAAGAAAGCATCCAATACAGCAGATGAACACCTGGTGCTGAATTTGAGAAGAGATGGACAGGACTCACACAGATAAGCACAACTGAAACTTGGGAAGTAGATGTAGGGTCAGATGGTTCCAGAAAGGCAAGTGAAGATATCCTATCCCTTCAGGGATGGATCAAGTTGTTGTAGGAAGAAACTTTGACTAATACTAGACACTTACTTGATTGAGGAGAGTTCAGAGATTCTGAATAGGTATATTTGGGCCAACTGGAAGTGGAGACATAAATATTTTTCAAGTGCCAGGCACTTTCCAAATAATATTATCTCACTTGATCATCACAACAATACTGGGAGATGGTTGCTATTATTATCTCTCTTTTACAGTTGAGGAAACTGAGGCAGTCAGAGGGAAAGGTCACTTGCCTAATGTCACACAGATAGTAAATTTCTGAAGCAGAATTTGAACTCAGGTCTTCTTGATTCTAGACTCAGCACTGTACCCCCTGAACTACCTCAATAGTTGTGATGTTAGTCACGCAGTAGAAGATAGTAAAATACAGAGAAAGGAGTGATTCCTGCATCCTAAAAGTATGACAGGAGAGTTGCATCAGAGAAGAAAAGAGAATGATGGATGAAAAAAAAATGTCCTGGAAATAGATTAAAAAAAAAAAAGTTGTTGATTCACTAAGCACCCTATTGAAAGCTAACACCATCAGATTTTACATCACTCTTTTCAGTGCAAAAAAAAATGGATGAAACCATTCTTCCTTCTGTGATTAGCTTTTTTTTTTCCTCTTTAAACACAGCTAATACGTGTCTGAGGCTGGATTTGAACTCAGGAAGATGAATCTTCGTGACTCTAAGCATTCTACCCACTGTGCCAACTATTTCTCCTAGCTCTGACATACTTTCTAGCTAATTGATCTAGAACTAGAAATTTCCTCTACATATCTCATATACCTGACATTAAGGCATATATGGGTTAATTTTCTTTTGACCTCGTCATTGTAGCAATTAGGTGGTTATAAGGGAATGGAATAATATTTTAACCTTAATATTAATACTAAAATAATTATTTAAGTAGGTTAATATAAATAACCCTGTTTACCTCAGTTTCCTCATCTATAAAATAAGCTGGAGAAGGAAATGGCTGGAAGGAATCTCAAAAGTCATCTAATTTGACCCTCTTATTTTACAGATGATGAAACCGGTCCAGAGTAATTGGGGGAACTTAAAGTGACAGCAATTTCTAGCATGAACTAGCTTATTAAAACAGGTCAGAATGGAGTCTAAACTTTGATAAAATGCATTCTTTAACAAGTTGATAGTCTGAACACCAGACAGCTGAATTGAAAACGAATGCCACATCAGCAGTCGGTTATTTTCTGGTTGTGAAGATACAGTCCCTTTTGTCTTTTAGTGATGTAATTTGGTGTTCCCTGTGCTCAGTGTCTTCCAAATCCCCTTCTTGAAAAAGTATTTATGACATGTATAAGTATGAGATTCCTGTGTAGCCTCTAAGCCTTTGGTTTCTTTCATTCTTAATCTCAAGTCAAATTTTCCAGCATTTTTTGTCATCCTTCTTTATTGCCCAACTTTCATTGAAGTCACTCAGTATTAAGGTACATGTTCATCTAATTTAAAGTCCTATCAAGTTCTGATAGAGACTGATGCATAAACTGTAAACAGATACCATAATTTATTCAGTCACTTCTTAGTCATTTGATTTATGGGGCTTAAAATTTTTTTATTATTGCAAATGAAGTGGCTATGAATATTTTTATACTAACAAAAAAGAACAAGTAAAGGAGAACCTGCTCTACCATAATTTTAAATGTACTACACATAAATATAATTGTATGATTATCAAAGAGATATTAGAAAAAGATAAAAGAATTGAAGATTGATATTAATATTTCATAAATCCATGTTGAAAAACTGTGGATAATGGGACAACTATTTAACAAAAAGTATTGCAAAAATTAGATAGCTGAATGGCAAAAAAAAAGTTCCTTTTCATGATATTATTAAGATACAGTCCTAACAATGGAACTTCTGCATCAAAGGGTATATTCAGTTTTGTAACTCTTATTGTGTGTTGCTCAATTGTTCTCCAGAAAATTGTGCCTGTCTTTAGTCACGTTAAAAATAAAATAGAGTGCTTATTTCCCAAAAGCCCTGATGATATTATAATTTCTTGCTAATTTTTGCCAATTTTGTGAAGGTAAGGTGATATTAAATATTTAGTGGTGTATATTTCTCTTATCACAAAGGAATTTTAGCATCCTTTCATGTATTAATCAAATATTGATATTTCTTCCTTTTAAAAATTATCTGTATTCTTTGACCATAGTTCCACTGTGGAGTGCGTATTTCTTTTTTAGCTATATGTCAGTTCCTTGTAAATTCTGGAGGGTAATCTTTGTCTGATGTATTTACTACAAATATACATTTCCAGTTGGTTTCCTTTTTAAAAAAAATTTAGAAGCATCATATTTTGTTGTGGAAAATATTTTTATCAATGATCACATCCATTGATTTTGTCTCTAATAATTTCCTCAATTATTCACATCACAAATACTTGTTGAGCACCTACTATGTGCTGGAGTCATGCTAAGGTATGGGATTTTCCATACTGAGAAATATATGAGTTAGTGTTTACATGTCTGCTAAATGACAGTGAGTTTTGTGTGAAACCAGCCAGAGACAAGGGAAGTCAAAAAGTTATCAAGGACCCAGCCCTTTGGAGTCAAAGCAAGGTTTCTAGTTTTTCTAACAATTAGGTGAGGTGACCTAAAGATGGCTTCTGATCCTCCCTTCAGGGGTTAGCCACCCTTGACATACTTAAAGCTGTGACTTAATGCTACAGAAATGCAAAGAAGATTCTTAAAGGAGACAGGCGTGCCCAGTTCACTGGGTGAAATGAATTGGGTGTGCTGGCTCCTCCTGTCCACTGTCTGCCAAGAGCAATGACAGGCTGGGCAGAAGCTAGGGGAGCCGTGGGCTCTGAAGGGATGATGGAGGTAGAGAAGAACAGAAAACAAAACAAACAATAAAAGTAGAGAGGAAGGAGAAGGGGACAAATTATTTAAAGGTAAAAAAGCATACAAGGAGACCACCAGGGTGAGGAGCAGGAAACACAGAAAAATGTGGAAAATGTAGACCAACAGGAAACAAGTAAGAAGAGAAGTATAAACTACAGGATTAAAGAAGAGTAGGGAAAGAAAAACAGAGGAAGAATATAAAGAAAAATGGAGATGTGAAAACACAAGGAGAAAAAGGGCCAGAATGATTACCAGTGAAATTATGGAAGAGAAAGAATAGGGAGATACGTGAATTGGTCAGAAAGCTCAGGACTAGTTTTGAATCTTAAAGACCATCTAGATTAAACCTCTCATTTTTAAGATGTAGAATCTGAGACCCCAAAAAGTTAGTTAAGTGCCAAAGTCACACAAGTGGCAGAGAAGGGATTCAAACACAGGACTGTAGACTCCCAATTTTAATGTTCTTTTACATTACTATCAAGTCTCTTCAATATGGGAGAGAGACAGACAGACACACAGACAGAGACAGAGAGAAAGAGAGGGAGATAGAGAGAAAGAGAGGTAGGGAGAGAGAGAGAGGAGAGAGAGAGAAAGAAAGAAAAAGAGAGACAGAGACAGGAGGAGAGAGAGAGGGAAAGAAAGGAAAAGGGAAAGAGAGAGAGGGAAAGAAGGAGAGGGACGGAGACAGAGAGACTGAGACGGAGATGGGGAGACAGAAGGAGAGAGGGAGAGACAGACAAACAGAGAGACGGACAGAGACTGAGACAGGTTGAGCCAGACAGAGGGGGAGCCAGACAGATAGAGGGAGAGAGAAAGGGACGGGGAGAAAGAGAAGAAGAAGGGGAGAGAAAGATGAAGAGAGACTGAGAGCAGGAGCTGGAGACAGGTAGAGAAAGTGAAGGCTACATGGATAGAATAAATTGATAGAAATAGCGACTAGACTCATGATTTCACTGATCTAGGAAACTCACAGAGGAGAAAACTCCCCCAAATAATGCAAGGAGCACCTTCTCAGAAATTTAGAGTCTCGGGAAGTTGCTTTAGTTGTTTGCAAATTGTCTCATGGTTAAACTGTAAACTCCTTGATGACAAAGACTGCTTTTACCTCTTTTTTACGACTCCTCACTGGGCACAGTGCCTGATATTTGTCCAGGATCCCAAAACCAGTAAGAGTCGAATTTGAAAGCTGGTCTTTCTTGCTTAGAGGTCAGATCTTCATCCACTAAGCCATGATTGTAAGCCATGCCCTAAGTCAAGTTCCTCAACCTATGGCTCTTGAGCCATATCTGGCTCTTTTGAGGGCCAGATATGGCTCTTTCTGCAAGAGCCATAAAGTCAATTTTTTTTCAGGTGCTGTTACAGGAGCCTCACTGTGAGCACAATACGGCTCTCACGAAATTACATTTTAAAAAATGTGGCGTTTATGGCTCCATGGCTCTCAGGGCCAAAAAGGTTAGGTTGCCGACCCCTGCCTTAAGACATGAAGTCCTCGTAAAAGTTTTCTTTAGCCCTAATCCGGGTTATCACCACATAGTACTTCTTCCGCTGGGAGCCCAGGACAAATGCTAGCAATTCGCCCTTTTGTGAATAGAAAGAAGAGCCCCCTCCCCCCCCCCCATATCCCCCTCCAGTGATTTCTTTCCCACCTAATCCTATGCCAGGTTCCCGGGGGAGAATCCGCCTCTACCGGTCCTTAGCTAAGAATAGAGCTCTTTGGCTCCGCACCTGTGGGCTCGTCACCATAGCAACCAGGGGCAGCCGCTCTTCGGGGACAGCCCTGGGCAGTGTGCCCGCCCTGCTAGGGCTCTCTGCTAGGCTAGAGGCCCTCGTCTTTATTTCCCAGAAGGAGGTAGACAGGAAGTAGGAGGAAGATTTTAGCCCGGAGAAGAGATCCCACTTTGGCCAAGGCGCGCAAGGGGAAGGTGATTGTTTCCTTCTGGTTTTTTTTTTTTTGTTTGGTTCTTCCTGAGGGGACCTCCGAGCGAGGAGGGGATGAGCAGGGAGGGGCAGGTGAAGTGGTTGGTGGTGGCCGATAGCAACAGGCGAGTCATCCGCACGCATTCCGGACAACATTTGACTAGGATTGCAAATAAATAAGTCTTTATTGCCCACTCCCGGGGGGGGGGGGGGGTGCAGAGTGTCTAATAGGATTGTTTTTCCACGCCAGAGAAAAGAGAGGAGAAAGAAGGCAGGGTGGGGCCCGGAACAAATAAAAGGGAGCCCGAGAAGAAGGCTCAGGTTGAGCTGGCTGAGACGACAAAGATATCCTTGTAGCCTTTGATCTCCTTGACCTCCTTGCAGCTGAGGAGGACTTGAAGTTGCCTGGATCCCTCTTTGGTGGGGAATAGGTCCACGTCGGCTTGGATGGTTTGTCCAGACTCGATGATGCCCAGGCTAAAAATCAGAAAGGGAAATAGAGTCTGCCAGTAAATGTCTTAAAAAAAGGATTCTTCGCTGCCTAAGCTTTCCCTCTGAGAAGTCCTCCCATCCATTCTTTTTATTTTTAAACTCTTACTTTCTGTCTTAGTAATTAGGCAAAAAGGAGTTAAGTGACTCACCCAGGGTCACACAGCTAGGTAGTATGTGAGGTCATATTTGAACCCAGGGCATTCCTATTCCAGATCTAGCACTCTATCCACTGAGCCACCTAGGTACCCCTCCATTTGCTCTTTATGTTAACTTCCTTTTATATAGTTGTTTGCAAGTTGTCTCCCCCATTAGATTGAGAATAAAGACTGCTTTTGCCTTTTTTTTTTTTAATTCTCCTCACTTGGCATAATGTATGGCGATAGTAAGCGTTTGATAAATATTTGTTGACTTAATTTATTTCTTTTTCAATGAATAAGCATTTGTTTTCTCTTTCTTCCACCTCCCTCCTGCCTTTCTCCCCTGCTCAGGCTAGGCTGACCTGGGCTCTACCTATATTCCTAGGTGCTAAGAGAGAAAATAAAACAGTGAAGAAAGAAAAATTTTATTCCAGAAACTTCTTCCATTTAAGAACTGCCCCTCCCAAAAAAAATTTCATTGAGGAATCCAAGGAAAGAACCCAAGATTTAGAGCTGAAAGACACCTTTGGGACCACCTAGCCTGCTGCTCTCTTTTTACACATAAAGAAATTGAAGTCCATTAGATGTCCTACATTTGATAAGAAGCAAAACTGGAATCTGAACCCAGGTCCTCTGACCACAAATTAGATTGTCTTTTGCCAGTTTTTGTATCCCCAGAATTTAACACAGTGCCTGGCACATAGTAGGTGCTTATATAAATGCTTATTGATCAGTCCACTACTCTTTCCCCTTTAACCCTTTGCATCTCAAAAGAGAACCAGCTGTTTTCACGTACTTAATTGTCATCCGTCCATCGATCAAGCCACTGCCTTGCAGCACCAGAACACAGTTTTGAAGTATTTCAGCCTGAGTGTTAGTGAAGGTCACAGAAACTCCTAATTTCTTGTTCACCACTGCCTGCCCAGAAACCTAGAGAAGGAGAATTTAGAACTGTTTTGTGGTCATTATCTCTTTTTGCAAATCTTATTTCTACACACCATCCACTTCTCACCTCCATACCTTGCAATATCCAGGCCCTGTTGTTTCAAAGAGTAGATATTGACTTTAGGGAAGATGATGAGCTGAGGGAATCTTTTTTTTAAATATATATTTGTATTTAAACATGTGCTCTTTTTGGAGTACAAAGAATACTACTGGCCTACCACCATAGAACATGTGTTTTGTAATGGATTTTCTAGTAGTGGGGATGCTTTTGAGCTGATCCATCCCCATTCCTTTCTTCACTCAGTGTCCCCTATGATCCACAACATATATCCAAAAAATCAGCTGAGGGAAAGATAGATATTTCAGTGGACAGAGCTCCAGGCCTGGAGACAAGAAGTCCTGGGTTCAAATGTGACCTCAGACACTTCCTAGATATGTGATCCTGGGCAAGTCACTTACCACAATTTGCCTAGTCCTTACTTTTTTTCTGCTTTGGAACTAATGCTCAGTATCAATTCTAAGACAGATGGAAAAGTCTTTTAAAAAAAAGACAGTTAGCTCTGGGTAGAGAGTTAACCTGTGATTGGGACCAGGAGGTCTTTATTTGTGAAATTCATCTGCCCTTGTAGGGCTCAGATTGGCTACTTTAGCTTCATATTGCCATTCTCTGACCAACGGAGCTTAACCACCCCAAACTGTGTTTTGGTCGTACTCTCACTTGACCTGAAAATCTAGAATGTCTCTTCTCCATATACAATAGGGTGGAAGCCTGGCATGTTATATCCCCTCCTGGACTGGGATGGGAAGATCAAGGCCTTCTTTGTGTACAGATGGGACAGAATCAGACTTGAAACATTAAATTGCTTTTTGGAATCCAGAGTCAATATATAAATCATCCACATGACACCAAATGAATTGTTGACTGGAAGTGGGGATTATTTGCACTATAATCAATATCTCATGGTAACAAGCTTTTTGGTTGTTGCTTAATGGTCTCTGCCAGCTGCTCCTCTAATCATGTTGGTTGGCATCTGCCAAAGTGGAAACTGCATCAAGGTGGCCAGATGATTTAAGGTTCTGGGGAACTGTCCAAGCATATATATATGAGCTTAGAGAAAGTGGGGAGTTGACAAGTGTTGAATGATTTGCTAATAAAAGAGCCAAACCTATTATACAAAAAATGAATTTAGATGATATTATGAAATGGACAGAATGCAATGGGAGGGAAGAAGAGGGGAAAGAAATATATTTTAGGGGCAGCTAGGTGACTCTGTGGATAGAGAGCCAGGGGCAGGGATGGGAAGTCCTAGATTTAAATCTGGCCTCAGCCACTTTCTAGTTGTGTGACTCTGGGCAAGTCACTTAATCCCAATTGCCTAACCCTTACTGTTCTTCTGCCTTGGAATCAATACTTAGTATCAATTCTAAGATAGAAAGTAAGAATTAAAAAAAATAAAAAGGAAAAAGAGGATATGTTGAGGGGGAGAAGAGGAAAGGAAATTTCCATAAAAGTAATATTGGAGGAAAGGAAGGATCCCTACTTTGGGAAGGATCCAAGTGCCACAGGGCCCAGACCTCACCTCAATGGTAAAGTGGGGCAGCTCCAAGGAGACATCTTTCATCACCAGCAGTTTCCTTCTTGTCTGCTCAATTTCTACAACCCCTGACAGGCGGATCAACTTTTCATCACTTATGTGGTCCTTGTAGTTGGTGAAGGGCAGAGTTATCAGCAACTCTTTCTCTGTATACAGACCCAAAGGTCAAAGCTGAAGAAAATCTTGAGTCTTTAGAGTGTGTGAGAATGCATGTCTCAGTGTGATTAGCTGTATGTTGAATTTGCCTTAATATACAGTAACTAGACTGGAAGTGTATGGAGGGTGAGGACCATGTCATATTTATTTTAGCATCTCTGCTAGTTGTGCATTTCACATTAGAGGATCTTAATAAATGTTCATTGAATAAACAAATAGCATGGCTTACGTGTGTTTTAAACATATGTCATAATGTACACATGACTGCATATTATGTGTATATTGGCATTCCATACTACATGCTAGCACTCGTAGACTAGCATCTTAGAATCACAGAATTTGAAATCTAGAGGCATTAGTGGCTATCTAGTCTGACCCATATTTAAAAAGGATCATGTTACTGAGTTCTTAAAAAAGAAAAAAGAATCCTCACTATTGCAAAGCAAGTGGTAATCCAGCCTCTTCTTTTTTAAAATAAAAAAAATTTTAATAAAATTTATTCCTAAGTATCTCAACCCTCTCCTCCCCTCCTCTTACCTCAGAAGGCATCACCCAACAAAAAAGGTATGTACATAGAAGTTTTGTCTTTTGTGTTTCTATTTATCGATTATTTCTCTGGAGGTGGATATTCACAAGTCATTCTTCAAATATTAAAAAACAATTTGGAAAGATCTACACAGAATAATGGAAGGAAGGAAGGAAGGAAGGAAGGAAGGAAGGAAGGAAGGAAGAAAAAGAAAGGAAGGAAGGAAGGGAGGGAGGGAGGGAGGGAGATAAAGTTCCATATAGCTATAGAATTAATATTAGAAGAATGACTTGTGAATGTTCACCCCCAATCCAGCCTCTTGAAGATTTCCAGTGAAGAGAAACCCACTATCTCCCAAGGCTGCCAATTCCATTTTGCAATAGCTCTAATGGTTAAGACATTTTTTCCTGATCTCAAGTCTATCTTTGCTTATTTGTCACTTTCAGGTGATCATTCTGTAGAAGGAGCTGCAGATATTGTATATTGGGCAAATCTCTGTGTATCACCTATTTGCTGTAGCTCTAGGGCACCCCATGTAGATTTGGATTTAGCCTCCCAGGGAAAATAACTATTTTTTTATATTTATATTTATATTTACCCAAATTTTATCTTGGGTAGCCTCCATCTCTCAGGTTGTTTGTCTAGCCCAAACTCTCCCCACATCAACAGGCCCCTTCCTAGAGTCTATTCCCATACTCACCCTCCCCTTGGACCAGACTGAAGCTCAGCTTGTCCCTCCAGAGTGGAGTCTGGGCATTGCCCCCATGGAGCAGGGCTTGGGCACTAAGCCACACATTCAGAAGGAGCTGCTCAATTCCCATCTCAGAGCCCTGAAGCCTCCTGGCCCTCAGGAAAAATGCTAAGTCTTGGCCCCATTCAGGAGTTTTGGCCAGCTTTAGCTGTAGCTTGACTGGTTTTTCCTGAAACCAGGCTGTCCGCATACGTTCCATGTAGGGATAAGAAGACCCTGTTGAGCCCAGCAATATTCTAGAAGCTTTCATGAACACAGACCGTTCTTCTGCTGTTCCTATGGGATAGAAGAAAGAAAGAGATGGTGGTGTAATTGTGCTAAGAACCCAACAATCCAAGCTCTCCCCTTCTGACTATAAGATCCTAATATGTCTCTTCCCTCTCTCCTTCCTCAGAGATTATCTGAAACTCTACCAGCCTCTTAAAATCTATTATCTATCCCCAGTCCCTCTCAGGAGTCCCAGATTTTTGGGACTTCAGACAATTGGTTGCTGGTAAATGTTTAACAACCAGGTCTCCAGGGGGAAAAAAAGTGTGCTTAAGACATTTTAAGCCTACTGTTGAATTGTTAACATTTTCTCCATCACTTTCTCAAGTCTAAACAATCAACAAAACAATAAATCAAGGCCTGGTTTATAGCTTTTGCTGATTTCCAAAGTATAAGTGCTCACACTGAAAATTTAACAATCAGGGATTGGCAAGAACTAGCTCCAACACACCCTCATCTCTTCTTCCCCAGGCTCATTTAACACACAAGGTCTAACCTCTTTATTCACCAGAAGCTTCCCTCCCTGACTTTATTGTTGGATGACAAATAATCCAGGGCTTGACAAACTCTAGATCCCAGGTTACCAGGACACCAAAAAATGTGTTTACAGTCTCTAGTATTTTTTAATAATTTTGAGATGATAAGATATAGAAGTGCAGGTCAAAGTGTTGGATTTTTAAAAATACATTTAATGAAGTGCATCCTAATGACATTCAAAATGAATAAATGAATCAAAAAAATTCAAAGAATATTAAAGACACCAGGAAGTCTCACTGCCTCTTCCTCCTTTTATTCCTTCTCTGACACTGACTAGAGCTCAGCAAATTTTTAACACAAACCCAAATCTTTTCTAGGTTTGTGGAAGCTGCAGGTGCTGAGCCTTCGTGGAAGGAAAGAAAATGAAAAAGGAAAACCTTGAACTCTAAGAAACTAGATGATGTAGACATTAGAGCTAGGAACCTCAGAGTGGGCAGTTAGGTGGTATAGTGGATAGACTGCTGCATCTGGAGTCAGGAAGATGCACCTTCATGGGTTCAAAGCTGGCCTCAAACACTTGCTAACCTTGTGATCCCAGGCAAGTTGCTTTACCTTGCTGACCTCCATTTCCTCATCTGTAAAATGAGCTAGAGAAGGAAATGACAAACCCCTCTAGAATCTCTGCCAAGAAAACCCCAAGTGCAGTCATGAAGAGTTGCAACTGAACAACAAAAACCTGAGTGAGGAAGAACTGGGTTCAGGTCCCACCTAAGAAATGTGGCCTGTGTAACCCTCAGTTTTAATCTGGCAGTCCCCAAATCCCTCAAAGACTCTGAATTCCAGAGAAAGTACTGAGCTGCACTGATCTAGGAAATTCTTCATTTGGAAGCCCCTCTACAGATAAAATCACAGGTCTGGAGAAAGATTATAAATGGGACTCTGTGTAGAAGTCCTTGCATAGAAATCCTACCCTCCTAACTCTATCCTCCACTCCCCAGTCATCCTTTTTCTAGTTTCCAAACTCCATCACTGTTTTTCAGTATTTAACTGAACTTTAATTTTCAGTATTAAACTGAATTGAACTGAAATTTAATTTTTAGTATTAAAAGAGGCTTCTTTGCTGAGCTTTCCTTCCCATCTGATCATTATTAGTGGATTCTTTTTAGTTGAAAGACATGCTAAAGACATAGCAATGATTTGATACAGACTTATAAGGACCATGGGATAATGGGGTTTTATTCCAGGGCACTGATATTGTTGGGGAGCAGGGCATACTTCCTCTCTGTAGGGACCACTATTCCTAAACCTTGCTTTGATGTCCTCCTCTAATTGTTACATCCCAATAGTTTAACTGCTTAACTCTGGGGCTACACTACTTCCAGAGTCCCATAGTCATGGTGCCTTTCTTCAGGGCTCATCCTCTGTCCTGGTGCAACTTAATTTTCAGTCAAATGCCCCATCCTCTACTTGGCTGAATTTGCTCTCTACCCCTCAATCCCAGGCACAAGGACCCCTAGCTATTGCTCTGATTCTCTATGGCACATCTAAATATAAAGTCTATATCATGTGTGGTTGTAGAACAAGATAGTGTTGAAAGATAATATTGGTATTGATATTTCTTCGTTATCTCTACCACTGCCTTTTATCAGGATTAATTACCTTCCTTATCTTTTTTAATCAGATCTATTTTTGCTTTAGCTTTGTGTGAGATCATGATTGCTACTCTTGCCTTCTTTGTCTCAATTGAAATCCAAGAAATCCTCCTCCAGCTCCGTTCCTTTACTCTGTATGTGTCTACCTGCCTCAAATGTGTTTCTTATAAACAACATAGGGTAGGATTCTGGTTTTTAATCTACTCTGCTATCAGCTTCCATTTTATGGGTGAGTTCACTCCATTTACTTTCACAGTTATGTTTACCATCTGTGTCTTCCCCTCCATCTTGCTTTCCTCTTTTAATCCTGCCCTGAAAGATAACATTGGGGGCAGCTAGGTGGCTCAGTGGATGGAGAACCAGGCCCAGAGATAGGAGGTCTTGATTTTAAATCTGGCCTCAGATACTTCCTAGTTGTGTGAGCTTGGGCAAGTCACTTAGCTCCCATTGCCTAGCCCTTACCATTCCTCTGCCTTGGAACCAATATAAAGTATTGATTCTAAGATGGAAGGTAATTTTTTTTTTTAAGAAAGACAACATGGAGTAGGGGATTGAGTACTATACTTGGGGTCAGGAAGTTTCAACCCCCACCTTAGACATGTACTAGTGGTGTGATCTTGTGCAAGTCACTTAATCTCTTGTGCCTCAGTTTACTTATCTGTAAAATAATAGCACTGGACTACATGGTCCTTTAAGATCCCTTCCAGCACTAAATATCTGATCCTAGTAAATACAACCTAATGAAGGTAACGTAGGATTTTTCTGAAGACTTAGGTAGTGGCAGTGAGGTGGTGCAGAGACTACTACATCTCTCTGAGTTCAAATCTGGCCTCAGAGAGTTATTAGTTGTGTAACCCTGGACAAGTCACTTAACCCTGTTTGCCTCAATTTCCTTATCTATCAAATGAGTTGGAGGAGGAAACGGCAAACCACTTCAGTATCTTTGCCAAGAAAACCCCAGATGGGTTCACAAAGAGTCAGATACAATTGAAACTGATTGAATAATTACTATACTCCAGACACTGTTACTGAGGATACGAAGATAAAAAATGAAACAGTCCCTATTCTCAAGGAACTTACAACACACGCGCGTGCGCACACACACACACACACACACACAATCAATTTTCAATTTTTCTTTTTTCTTGTTCCTCCCCCTCTTTTTATTTTTTGGGGGGGCTTCTGTCTCTCATTTTGAGAGAAATAATTTTAATGTTCTCTCTCTGTCTCTGTCTCTCTCTGTCTCTGGCTGTCTGTCTGGCTGTCTCTCTCTGTCTCTCTCTCTCTCTCTCTCTCCCTCTCTCTCTTCTTTTCTTTATCCTCAATCTGTCTGTCTCTTCTCTGTTGAAGAGGAACTTGGAGGTACACCATGCCCTTTTCCCTTGCATCTATTTTCCCACCTAAGTAGCATTTCCAACACATCCCATCAAGAACAATCCACCAGCCATCGGGACCTTGGAAAAGATTTTTCTTGCCTTGTCCTGCCTTCCCAAAACTACTTTCATGGTAAGTTATAGCCTCTACCTCTGTCCTCAATATTCTTCATTCCTTCATTCTTCATGACTTTTCTTTCTTGTCAACCTCAGCACTGTTCATCTTCTTTCTTTGTCTTTTCTAACTGACAGTGGGAGTTGGGGGAGGGGGGTTGTTGCTACTTATATGAGGATGGATTTACAGGTGAAAAGGACCTTGAAGGCCATTCAACCTAATCTTAAATGGGAAAATTGAGGCTGAGAGAGGTTAAATGAATTGCTCAGTGTCACATAGCAAGTATCTGAGGCAAGATTTGAACTCGGGTCTTGCTAGATAACTCTATATCCACTTCACCACTTAGATGCTTCGAAGAGCTTCCGATTAGAAGTGGTTAAAGTTAAGTTCTTAATGTAAAATTGTTCACTTTTTCATTTTGTACTACATTTTTAAAGAGGACCAATGATGTATTGACTTGCTCAAGAACTGGATTTAAGTGAGGCAGAATTGCACAAAATCATCAGCCTCACTTTCTCTTCCAGAATCACTGAAGTCCAGTGGGAAAACAAAAGCCAACACAACTAACTGGCAACAACCTGGGATGCAGTGGATGACCTTGGCATCTTTGATGTCAGACTGAGCTCTATGCACTTCACAGAGCCTGCTTCAGCCAAGTTCATGGCTATTGGAACAAATTGTTCTCATCCACTCATTCCACCAGAGGAAGTCTTCACATGTTTGGGGTCAAAATCTCCCTGACTCACTGACATATTAGAAGTTGTAAAAATTAAAATTTCAAAGCAAAATATTTACCTTCTTGAGCTAATTCTCATTTGGATGAACAATGATTTGTATATATGGTAAGGCCTCGTATCCAAGGGGGATATATAACAGGAATACATCCTAAGACCCACTGTGGTTGACTAAAATTTTGGATTCAAACAAATCCCTGTTAACCACAGGTAATTAATAGAATTACCAAATTATCTGAATTAGCATATTACCAAATCAGTGGATGCAAGGGCACAATTGCACTACCAGAACCACTACTCTTGTGTTTTCAGGCCATTATCAAAGAAAATAAGGACTTTTAAAAACAAAGGCACTGTGATAAGGCTACAACAAATGTGATAGATGAGAAAACTAAAGGCAAACTGGAAAGTTTTTCATGGTACCATGGTACATGGGTGTGGGGGCAAAGGGAAATGAGCATGCCTGGGGCTGATAGACTTCACCATGTTACACCTTTACTCACTTGGTGAGTGGTTTGAAAGTTTGAACAATTTATTTTTTATTTTCTGGAATTTTCTATACATTTAATTTTCCCTCATGGTTAACCACAGGTAAATGAATCAGCAGATACCTAATCAGTGGATATTGGAGTAAAACTTGTATTTATCTTTGAGTGAAACAGTCTTCATTTCGCTTTCTCTATATATTTTATTTCTGTGGATTTACTCTCAAAGAAAGCCCTTGAACCAGTATTTGAAGGAAGCAAGAGATTCTAATAAATTGAGGCTGGGAGAGTAAAATGGGGAGATGGACTAGAGGGTCCTTCCAGCTCTATCTATATAGCATTGCAGACAAGAAGAATAAACTCCGTGTCTGGGCAAAGTCCCAGAAATGGGAGAGGGAATGCTTTATGTAAAGACCATCAAGAAGAAAGCAAATTGTAAGGAGGAGGAGACAAATCATTTTGGGGTGTGGTCAGTCCAGGCATATTCTTATTAAATCATAAAGGCCCTAAGTTCACAAGGCTCATGGAATAGGTGGAAAAGAAATATATATCTAGGAGGAAAGTCACAAACTTTTGCTTAGGAGAGAAGGCGAGCAAAGTCACGTGGACCAGCCCCCTTTGAATCAATATCTCCCCTCTCTTCCTTCCATATTAAAAGGAATATCCAAATTTCTTGTGAATGAATAATAAATTTGTTGATTGAACACTTTTAGGTGTGACTTATTTTACAAATTCATCTGACACCTAATTTTTTAATTGGCTCCTAGATTTAAAGAAAATTTGTGAAATCTCAAGTAAATCAACCCCACTTGCCTCTGTTGAGTCTTTTCCCATGAGGCGTCAAGAAGCTCTCCTTTTTTGAATACTAAAAGTCTTCACCCCAGCAGTGGTGGGCATTAGGGATAAGGAGACATCATTCCATTCCAATCCACCCACCATATACCTGCTAAGAATCTATTCCTAAAAAGCACATATCTGACCAAATCACTCATTTGTTCCAAAAGCTCTAGGTGCTCTCATTGTTTATAGTATGTTGGTATTTAAAGCCCCTCACAGTCTGGCTCCCGTCTATCTTTCCAGACCTTTTGCACATTATTCCCTTTTACTCTTTCTACAATCCAGCCAAACTAGTCTTTTTGCTGGTCTTTGCATGTAACATTTCTTTTCCCACTTCTGAGACTTTGCCCAGACATGGAGCTCATTCTCCTTGTTTGGAATGGAATGCTATATAGAATCAAGGTGCTAGAGCTGAAAGGATCCTCAGAGGCCCTCTAGTCCATCCCCCCACCCCTATTTTACTCTCCCAATCTCAATTTATTAGAACCTCTTGCTTCCTTCAAAGCTCATCTCAAGTCACTTCTTACCTGAGGCCTTTCCTGATCCATCCCCTACCCAACAGGTAGTGGCTACTTCCCCCACTTCAAATTACTTAATACTTATTTCATATTGAATTCTAAAGGGTCATCAAGAGTAGAATGCAACTGAATGACTGAACAAGTACATGTTGTTCTGTGCTCATGTCCCACCAAGAAATTATAACCTTCTTCTTTTCTTTTGATGACCCAGGAGTGAGAACAGTACTTAGCACAAATTAAGCACTTAATAAATGCATGTGGATTGATGGATAGATTGTCATGACTGAAATATACATGTGAGGAATTCCACAATGGCTGACACGAAGGATGACACGAAATAGGAGAGCTAAGAGAGATTCACAGTGGAAAACACAAGAGATCCCCTCCCACAATTCCCAAGAGCCCTATGTACCTTCTTGGTACTTGTAGGAGTTGGTGATATCCTGGCGGTCATCAGAGCCCACCATCTTGGTGCTGATCTTTTTCCCAATGGCATTAGTGTTGTGAGAAAGAATCTCTTTCACTTGGCCAGATTCCTGGAGCCAGATCACTTCATCTGCATTCACCTCAGCAAACACAAAAGCTGTATCATAGGCTAGTTGGATATCCCCTTCCTTGATAGCTCTGACAGATGCCGGCCCACAGCAGAACACCCCTAAGGAAGATTAGGATTGGGAAGAGAGACACAAGAGAACTGCCATGCTTTCCAACTGGGGAAAGTTAGTACGATGGGGTAAAGAACAGGAAGAAAATACCCCTCAAAGAATGACTTCTGGAAGGACAACGGGACAGTGGGGCCAGAAGGGGGACCTAGTAATACAGGCAGAGCCAGAAAGGGGAGTCACAACTGCGTGATCGTGGGTAGTCACCTCTCTTGTTTTTCCCATCTGTAAAAAGGGGGAAATACTTGTACTACCCACCTCACATGATTAGAGTGAGGAAAATTCTTTATAAGCTATAAATATTTATAAACTATAAATTATTGTATATTATGTATATTATAAATGTATAAATTATAAATGGGAACCTTCAGGAAGTCTGTGTTGTTGAGTGGGTAGGACACTGGGCTCAGAGACAAAAAGGCTTTGCTATGGGACCGATGGGCAAATCATTTCAACATTCTAAGCCCTAGATCAGTGATAGGCAAACTTTTTAAAGAGGGGGCCAAAGGAAAGGAAATGCTCATCTGTCAGTCTGTTTCTAAGGCAACTCTTTTGAAGTTTCATTGTAATTGTATCCTACTCATTGTATTTGTCAGATTAGGAATAATGTTACTCTGCTAGATAGAACATGTCAGGTGGCCACATCTGGCCTGTGGACCATAATTTGCTCAGCACTGCCCTAGAATGAATCTCTGAAATGATAACCAAACCATTTTCTACTTTTACAGGCCTCCCCCTCCAAATCCTGCCATATGTTTTTCACCTCATTTCCTACCCTCACTGTTCCTATTCCCCGTCTCCATGCCCCCATCTGTCTTGCTTCCCATCAGAGAGGAAAGGGATAAAGAAGTTTGGTGGTTTGGGAGGGGTTTAGCTGAGGAGGGAGGAAGGGGCGAGAAGTGGGCCATGTTAGAGAATCAAAGGGGAAGTGAGAGAAGTTGCTTTTCCTTTGCTTAATCACCTCTGCTAGTCTCCTGGGGAGTTGGATCCAGGACCTGCCATCCATCATATCCTGGTGGGAGATCTTTTCTGGTCATCCAGCATTCATCCCAGACATGGAAATTCCTGTGAAGTATACTCAGGGTTCAAGTTCAACAAAATAACAAGGTGGTTACTGAGGTTCCCCTACCTAGCAGAACCCATGATCCCTAAGGGGAGGGCCACACCAAGTGTATTGTCCACCTTCACCTTGATGGGCTGCTGATGGCCATGGATTATAAGCAAGAAGAAGACAAAGGATCACTCTGGTGTGTCATAAAGTCACAGCAGTCAAGCTTAAAGTCCATTCTCTTTGACATGGAGTCATCATGAAACTCCCTTGGATTGGGTGTCTCAGAACCTGAGTTCAAATCCCAGCCCTGCTACTTACTACTTGGGTGATCTTAGACAAATCCTTTAACCTTTCTGGGCCTCAGTTTCCACATGTATGAAATGAAGGAGACGGACTAGACGACCTTGAGAGTTCCTTATAGCTCTGGACTTTTGATTCCAAATGTGGCATAGGGCAACAGAATGAGCAAGAGGATTTGGGTTTGGATCCTGGTTTGGCTCTGCATTACCCATATGACATTGGGAAAGTCATTTTGCCTATCTTGACCTCAGTTTTCTTATCTGTAAAATGAGGGGGTTGGACTAGATGGCCTCTAAATCTATGATCCTAAGAGTTCTCCTCCTGCCGTAGTGGAATACAAACCATGTGTTGACTGGGGAAGCAGAGGAGATGGGAAATAACTCAAGTTAATAATAGGGATAAAGAGATTAGACTTGTGACTCCATCTGTAAAGGGAACTCCCAGGGGAGGAAACTCCCTCCATTATTGCAGGTCAACACCTGCTCCATAACTTAGTCTTAGAGTTACCTATGTAGTAAGGAATAAGGGAAGGTAGATAAGTGTAAAATTTAGAAAAGTATATTTGAAAATGCAAGCTTGAGCTGTACATTCTAAGGGCTTTTGGAATGTGGCAGAAAGGGCACAGAGCTTTTGAACTCTGAGACAGTAGGAAGCAACATAAAAGGATTTTAATAATAAAATAAGGTAGGGCAAGTGGGAATGGGGCAAACTACTATTAACCACTACAGGAGGGAAGATACAGGGGTTTAGGTGGTCCAGGAAATCAGGGCAGGGAAGATAAAACTTACACTACACTAAACTAGACTAAATACAAGCTTGACAGGGTTTGGGGATCTCACTACTTGCTCCAACGATGTTCTATGCTGTCCCAGGGTCCAGGATGTTGGTACAATCCACTAACTCCACTGGGTCACTCCAATAGGCTGTCACAGACCTGGAGGTCCACCCTCCAAAGCTGCCGATACAGACCTATTTTGTAGTTCCTCAAATGGGGTTTCTTCAGTGAGTTCAGGGCACAAGCTCCTCCGCCAATGGCAAACCTCCCAACTGTCCCAGAGTTCAAAAGCTCTGTGCCCTTTCTGCCACATTCCAAAAGCCCTTAGAATGTTCAGCTCAAGTTTGCATTTTCAAATATACTTTTCTAAATTTTACACTTATCTACCTTACCTTATTCCTTATTATACCTAGAACGCTTAGAGGTTAAGTGACTGGCCTGGATGTATCAGAGTTATATCTTCCTTACTTCAAAGATAGCTTTCTATATACTAAGCTACAAATTAATAATATATAATAATACCAATTAATAATACATTACTAATAATATAATAGCAAATTTTAAAATCTTTTTTTCTGAATACTTTTATTTAAAGAGGAACCACTTTGTGAAAAGCTTTATTTTTCATTTTGTTTACAACTGTTTTAATTTTTTTGTTTCTAATATTTTTTATTTTAATCTTTAAATATTTTATTTTTCCCCAAATACATGTAAACATTTTTTTACATTCATTTTTCTAAAGATTCAAGTTCCAAATTTTCTCCCTCCTTCCCATGTTTCTTCCTTTTCTCCTTCTCACTCCTCTCCCCTCCCTAAGACAATAAGCAATCAGATCTAGATTTTACATAAAACATTTTTCCACATTAGTCATTTTGTGGAAGGGATCTCAAACAAAAAAAGAAGTAGAAAGAAAGTGAAATATAGTATGTTCTGTGTATTCATAGTCCATCAGTTCATTCTCAGAGAGCAAATGGCATTTTTCATCATGGGTCTCTGGGACTGATAGTCTTGTATCACTGCATTGCTGAGAATATCTAAGGCATTCATGGCTGTTCATCAGAAAATATTGCCATCACAGTGTACAATGTTCTTCAGGTTCTGCTCACTTCACTTTGCATCAGTTCATGGGTTGAACTGAAATTGCTGCCTTTTCCACATGATTCAGATAAGGCATTCTTTTTTAGATATGACCGAAATGGGGATTTGTTTTGCTTGACTATGCCTAATCCCGTTTAAGGGCTTTTCTTTTCTTTTCTAGTATTGGAATGGAGAAGCTAGGGATGGAGTAACCTCCTCTCTCCACTCTAAAAAGAAATAAAGATAAAAGAAAGTACAGAAGAAAGGATAGAAAGGGCTCTTGGCAAGCAGATCAGCTTTTTAAATTATATGATGATTTTATTAATTACTATTAATCAAATTTATCTATTAATTATTACTATGGTTCTAGACCTGGAGTCAGATAAATTTAGCCTCCTATTCCTGTACTTACTAGCTTTGTGATCCTGGGCAAATCACTTAACCTCTGTCTCCTCAATTTCCTCAGCATTAAAATGGGGGGTATTAGGAAGATAAAATAAGATAATACTTGTAAAGCACTCTGAAAAGCAATATATGTGTGCATATAAGCATTAAATTGCTATATAAACTACATTTTAGATTTACATTTAGGAAGAAAAGTAAACAACATAATATTTAGGTTTCATATTGTTGTAATTTTATTTTTCTGAGTTGTGTCTGACTCTTCATGACCACATTTCTTGGCAGAGATATGGGAGGAATTTGCCATTTCCTTCTCTAGGTTTCATGCCCAATCTTCTTTTTCTGTTCTCTCTGTATGGAAATGCTAATTTTATTTGATATGTTACATCCAGAATTTTTAAAGTAATATTTTATTTTTCCTAATTGTATGTAAAAACAATTTTCAACATTTTAAAAAACTTCTTTCCAAATTTTCCAAAAAGAAATTAAATTTTAAAAGAAATCTCTGCCTTTTAATGCTGTGGGAAACCTATGGCGATTGTTTCTTCCCATCCTAACCAGGTCAAATGGTCCTAGGATGTGAGGAATCAGTGCCCTCTGCTGCCAGACAGAGAGAACTGTTGATGCCCACGTAGCTAGCTCACAAAAATAAATTCATCTAGAAAATGATTGAAATTCTTAGTTTGCCTAATATTCTTAATTTCCTTTTACTCTTGAATATAAATATAGATCTATTATTTGCCAACATGTATACTCTAAAAAAAAGAGCAGAGACTCTTAGGTTTCAATACTAACCTTTATCTTAGAGAAAAACAACCAAAAGAAAGGATTGAATTAAGAAGAGAATGAGAAAAAAAGTCAGACAAGATAAAAGTAGACATAACACTTAAGAAAACTGCCGCAACAATGAAACAGAGGAAAAAAAGGAAGATGGTCATAAGAGTATACATTTAGAGCTGGAAAGGACTGTGCCCTCTCATTTTAAATATGAGGAAACCGAGGCAGAGAGAAGTTAAATGGCTCATCCAATGTCACTCAGCTAGTAAATATTGTCTCTTGTCTCTAACTTTATTCTTTTGGAATTGGGTCACAAAGATCATAATCTCAACATGGATCTCCAATTGCTTTTATGAGTTTATCCTCACTGGTTCACATACTGCTAGGCCAAATCTATAGTCCATTTCAGAACCAAAAAAAACACTAGATTTTTAAAAGTCCTGTCAAGAATGGAATTTGGTCCTAAGCTGGTTTGGTGCCCAACCTCTTCCTAGACAGAATGCAAGTTTACAGTAGTCTGGCCTTACCATATTTTATCTCTTCTCTCCCATGGCATCATCTCTGCGTGTTTATCATAGAACATGTCGATGGTCAGGTTGCCGTCTGTGTTGTGTGCAGATCGAAAATTGGTAACTACTCGGGTTGGAACTCCCAAGCATCGCATCACTGGAGAGAATGAAAATGATTTGGTAAGGATGATTTCATCTAAAGTTGGACTGTTTGGTTCAGATATGCAGATTCTAATCCTCAAGTTGTCATTGTAAAGAGGGTAAAAATCATACAATAAGCTGGATACTTATCCACACTCCCTCCTGGTCCCAGATGCTGGCAGCAGAAGATAGTATATGGGGGGGGGGGGGTAGCTAGGTGGCTTAGTGGATTGAGAGCCATGTCCAGAGACGGGAGGTCCTGGGTCAAATCTGGCCTCAGACACTTCCTAGCTGTGTGACCCTGAGCAAGTCACTTAAACCCCATTTTCCTAGCCCTTACAGCTCTTCTGCCTTAGAACCAATACCCAGTATTAATTCTAAGACAGAAGGTAAGGGTTAAAAAAAAAAGATAGAATATGAAGAATTTGAAACCAGAACCTACTGTCTCTAGGTTTGGCTTTCAATACATTGAGCTACCCAGCTGCCCTCACCCTCCAAGCTGATTTTCTATCAAAGGTCACTGTCATAGAGAAAATAATCAACCCTTCCTCACATTCATACATGTACAAAACACTCAAACAAATATATGGATGTGTTCTAGCAAAGGACTAATGTGCCTATATTTTCCTAGAATATAAAAGTATGCAGTAACTAAAGGCTTCACCAGCTTTTCCTCTTCTTGTGAATATTTTCTGTTTCTATTAGCCCTAACCCACTCCTAATAGAACTTCCAGATTGTAGGGGAGAGAGAGAAGTGAAGGAAGGATTGTTTATTTAGAATTGAGAGCTCCCTGGTCACTCTATTACAAATGTGAATAATATGGAAATAGGTTTTGAGCAATAATATATGTATAACCCAGTGAAATTGCTTGTCAGCTCCAGGAGAAGAGAGAGAAGAGAGGAGGAAGAAAACATGACTCATGTGCCCATGGAAAAATATTCTAAATCAATCAATAAATAAATTCAGAGTCAAGAACCCCCTGAAGACAGGAACTATGTATTTGTATTGCAGTCCTTAGCCCAGTGCCTGGTTTATAGTGAGCCCTTAATAAATATTTGGGGGTTTTGTTTGTTTATTTTTAATACCTTGTCTTCCATCTTAGAATAGGTATCTCTTATAAGGCAAAAGAGGTAAAGGTTTAGACAACTGAGGTTAAGTGACTTTCCCTGGATCACCCTGCTAGGAAGCATCTGAGAACAGATTTGAACCCAGGTCTTCTCATCTTCAGGCCAGGCTGTTTTTCCACTGAGCCACCTAGATGCCCCAATAAATATTTGTTGACTGACTAAACCGAGCTGAAGGCAAAAACAAGGAGATTACTCTCTAAGTGGGGAAGACAATACACAAAAGAGAGGTCTGCTGCAAGGGAAATGAGAAAACCCTGAAGTCCTAAAGAGGTCTGCAGTGGAGCAAATGGCAAGGCCCAGGGAGGCTTAGGTTGCACCCTCAGGAGAGATGGCTACGTTAAGATATGTGGGAGACATTGTAGCAGGATGAGATCAAGAGTATAGGCCAGTGATGGTGAACCTTTTAGAGAGCACGTGCCTTGCCCCACCCTACCCCTCAGACTGCATGCCGTGCCTTGCCCCCACAGAGACCAAGTGCTGCCACCTTCCCCCAGACAGGGGAGGGAGAAAAGGAAGCGAGGGGGTGGGTGTGATGGAGAGGGGGAAGGGAACAGCTTTGTCCGCACCCTTCTGCCTTTCTAGTAACTAACTCTGGTGGGTGAGGGTGCGCACGCCCATAGAGAGGTCTCTGCATGTTGCCTTTGGCACACATGCTATAAGTTCACCATCATAGGTATAGGCAATCAAGGGTTGCCTCATTCTCTGAGGCAGGAAAAAGAGGTAATCAAGACGCATAAAAAAGACAGACTGCCGAGCAGTAAGGGACCAACTAATGTCACCCAGCAAAAATGAAAAGGAAAAATTTTCTATTCAAAAATAAATAGAAAACCAATTCCATTTTGAGACATTAGCATTGCTGGGAGCAAGATCATGAAAAGTAGATAAAAGGAGTTAGTCTGGGTTGAAGACTAGTAAGGCTGGAACAGTAGAGTGGGAAGAGCTTCATTGCTGTTCCTCACACAAAACACTCCTTTTCTAGACTCTGGGTGTTTTCCTTGGGCCTGGAAGATTCTCCCTTCTGTCCCTCTTGGCATCCCTGGCTTCCTTCAGCTCTCAGCTAAAATCTCACCTTCTAGAATGTGCCTTTCCTGGTCTTCCTTAATTTCAGTGCCTTCTCTCTGAGATTTTCTCTATATCTGGCTGGTTTGAACGTAGTTTTCATGGTGTCTCCCCCATCAAAACTGAGTTACTCGAGGTCAGAGACTATTTTTGATCTTTTTTTAAAAAATCCCCAGCACTTAAACGCAGTGTTTGGTATTTAGAAAACCCATAATAAATACTTGTGAAGAGAGGAAAGGAGAGGTGACATGAGGAAAGGGGGAAAGTAAAGTGACATTCAGAGACTGAGACGAAAGGAAAGGTGAGGAGAGGAGAGGGAAAGAGAGGAAAGGCCTCAAACAGCTATATGATCCTGGGCAAGTCACTCAACCCTGTTTACCTCAGTTTCCTCATCTGTAAAATGAGCTGGAGAAAGTAATGACAAACTACTGCAGCGTCTTTGCCAAGAGAACCCCAAATGGGATCATGAAGAGTTAGATACAAATGAAATGACTGAACAAGAAGTTAGATATCAGTAGAGTAATACCATTCTGGAAAAGTTATTTATTTCTAACTATTTTATAGGACTGCTATGAAGGAAGTTCTATAAACTGGAAAGTGCTATGTAAATGTAGGCTATCATTATTCTATAATGGGGTACTCATTCTTTCATTTACGCATTCAAAAAGCATTTATATAAGCTCCTACTATATGCTAGTAGGTAATACAGTAAATATGGTTAGAAGGTATGTGGCTTAGTCCTCTCCAATTAAATGAAGCGTTAGAGTCCACAGAGCCTTTGCTTCTCCCTCTCATCCCCCAAACCTCTCTGTCTGTCTGTCTCTTTTTCTCTCTCTGTCTCCATCTCTCCCTGTCTCTGTCTGTCTCCCCATCCATCCCCTCCCTCTATCTCTCTCTCTCTCTCCTCTCTGTCTATCCCTGTGTGTATCTTTCTGTCTGTGTGCCTCTCTGTTTCTGTCTGCCTGTCTCTGTCTGTCTCTGTGTCTCTCTTTCTCTCTGTCTCTGTCATTCTCTCCCCCTCCATTCCCTCTCTTTATCTCTTTCTCTGTCTCTCCTCTCTGTCTCTCTCCTCTCTGCCTCTCTGTGTCTTTCTGTCCGTGTGTCTCTGTCTGTCTCTTTGTCTCTGTGTGTGTCTTTCTGTCTATGTGTATATCTCCCTCTTTCTGTCTCTGTCTTTCTGTTTCTGTCTCTGTTTGTCTCTCTGTCTCTCTTTCTCTCTGTTTCTGTCTCTCTCTCTCCCCCTCTGTTCCCTCCCTCCGTATTTCTCTCTCTGTCTCTCTTTCTCTCTGTCACTGTCTCTCTGTCTGTGTGTGTGTGTCTCTCTCTTGCTTTCTCTTTCTCTCCTATCTCTCTTGAAAGGGTTCTTCTCTCCCTCTTCCAATGTTCCCTGAGCACTCTCTCTAGATCTTGGTTTCTATCACTTGTATGTGCAGAATATAAGCTTCTTTGGGGGCAGGGGCCGTGACATTTTGAGATGTTTCTATTCCTAGGGCTCACAACAGGCACATAAACAAAGTTTCTTGAATCCAAGTGAGTTAATTCCCTGGTCTGATTTCCTCAGACAGTGATCCTCCCCAGATGTTTGCTACACGTCTCCCCTGCTTGTTTCTATCACTTCTCCCACCCCTTCCCTAGACATCATAGCATCATAGACCTAGAGCTAGGTTGCCTAGTCTAAGACCCTCATTTTGCAGATGAGGAAATGGAGGCCCAGAAGGGTTGGGTGATATACCTAAGGTTAAGGGTAGTAAACAGACCCTCCTGTGTGTTTCTTTGTTTCCATGTCTTTCCATTTTCCCCTGGCATCTTTGTGGGGTTTTCAGACCCTTCCTGCCAATTACTACAGTGGCTTGGAGTATGGCGCTGCAAATTGCCACCTGCTGACTACACTGCTGTGTAGACGGGGACACACAGGTTGAAGACTGCTGTCTTGCAGTTCCCCAATGGAAGCTTCCTTGCATGCAAAATTCTTCCACTCACAGCAATTTCTGCTGCCTCGCAAAGATACAAAAGGAGCCCTCAAATTCATTTCTGCAGGGACATTGAGGTTGTTATAACAGATAGGGAAAGCAAGGCAAGGGCAGAACAGAGAAGCTTACCTGGGGTTTGCCCATGGGAGAAACACCATCTGGTAACTTCCTATTTTAACCAATTAGTCTTGCTAACTAAGCACTAAGCTCAGTTGTTTTTATGCTCCTAGTGCTTTCAGTGCCCTCTAGACGTCTGAAGCCTGGAACCTAGTCTCCCTTATCCCAGAAATTTTTCTGCTCCAGCTACCAGGGCAAAGAAAAGCCCATCTGTGTCCCAAATTTCTGTGTTCCCAAAGAAACAGAAAGACAGCCAGTCAGACTGGGGAGCCATCTTTTTGTTCTGATTTCACATTATTCTCTCTCATACACTCATGTTCCATCTAAGCTGGCCTCCTAGTTCCTATAGACTTATTGCATGTAAAACTGAGTTAGAGTAAAAGAGCATACAAAAGACTCAAGCTGAAGAAATCTGTCTCTCTCTGTCTCTGCCTCTCTCTTCTGTCTTTCTCTTTTTTTCTGGCTTTCTGACTCTCTTTCTCTCTCTCTCTCTCTCTCTCTCTCTCTCTCTCTCTCTCTCTCTCTGACTTTCTGTCCCTGTCTTTCTTTCTTTGTCTGCTTGTCTCTCTCTTTCTTTGTCTTTGTCTGTCTGTCTCTGCCTCTCTCCATTTCTCTCTCTGCCTCTTTTTTTTGTCTGTCTATTTTCTCTTTTTTCTTTCTGACTCTCTTCCTCTCTGACTTTCTGTCTCTGACTTTCTTTCTTTGTCTGCCTGTCTATCTCTATCTCTGTCTCTTTCTCTTTCTTTGTCTCTATCTGTCTGTCTCTGTTGCTCTTCTCTCTCTTCTGGAAAATAAGGCAAGAACTGCTTTGGGTGGGGAAAGAGGTAATAATCATTAATGCATTATCTCTTTATTGGCAGCCATATGGCCATAAAACCATGGCCATCTCTATTTCTTCTGTCCTCTTTGCATCTACTATTTCCTGGTCTTAGGTGAACAGGTATCAGAGATGATCATTGTGTCCTCTGAAGAAGGGGGACAAAAGGCTACTTCTCCATTACCCACTTCTGGAAGCGGGCTCACCAAGCTTCCCTGTGGATTTATATTAGGCAGAACTTGCTGCACAGGATCCAAGAATTGAGCCCTGGATTGGCACCTTTGGAATAATCCTCACTCCAGTTCCCTTGTAACACCCCACTTCCATCATTACCATTGATCTAGAAATATGGTGAATGAGAGAGGTAGGACAAAGAATTATTAAAGAGAATAATTGACTTCTTTCTTACTCTAGCATTCATCACTCTACAGACATACATAACAAAAAAAAAGCGCAAGATTTTCTTAATTTTTTTAAAACCCTTACCTTCCTTCTTGGCATCAATACTGTGTTCTAAGGCGAAGAGCAGTAAGGGCTAGGCAATGGGGGTTAAGTGATTTGCACACAGCTAGGATGTGTCTGAGGCCATATTTGAACCCAGGACCTCCCATCTCTAGGCCTGACTCTCAATCCACTGAGCCACCCAGCTACCACCAATTTTCTCAATTCTTAAAGGAGTTTTATATGTTCTATTAGTCCCTTACTTAAGAACCTTCAGAGTTCCCTATTGCTTCTAGGATAAGATATAAATTTTTGTGCTTGACATCCAAAGCCTTGAACAATCTGTCCTTTCTACCCATCTTTCTAGACTGATTTCACTTTACTCTTATCTTACCTCACCTTATACAATTACTTGAATACTAGAAGTGCTAAGAGATTGGTACATAGATTTTTTTTAACCTTACCTTCCTTTTTAAAACCGTACCTTTTAAAATCAACACTATGTATTGGTTCCAAGGCAGAAGAACTGTAAAGGCTAGGCAATGGGAGTAGCCCAGGGTCACACAGCTAGGAAGTGTCAGAGGTCAAATCCAAACCCAGGATCTTCCATCTCTAGGCCTGGCTCTCAATCCACTGAGCCACCTAGTTGCCCCCCACTTCATAGACTTTAAGAAAGAATAATGAAAGTGCTCTGCAGAGGAATTTCAGGACTATATGAATTAGGGGGGAGAAGATTGTAATTATCAGACAAAACAATACAGCAACAAAATCTCAGTGTATACACTCAAATTGCTTCTTAGTCATGATTAGCATAACACTAACAGTCTTACCAGAATATTCTGAGTGTGTAAAAAAAAAGCCTATCCCATTTCCCTGGGGAAATTTTTTTTAAACTTTGCCAAATGAATGGGTCTTGATCAATGATACATGTAAAACCCAGCGGAATTGTACGTCGGCTCTGGGGAGGAGAGAGGGGTGTGGGGGAGAGGGAAAAAGCATGAATCATGTAACCATGGAAAATATTCTAAAAAAAAAAAAAAGGAAAAAAAAACCTTTGCCAAATGGACGAATGAATGAATGGAAGAGCAAAGAGCTGATATTTAATACATTGGCATCAAGAAAACTACTCAATAATTCTAAAATTAACTAATAGTTACTATATCCTTAGCCCTGTAGTACAGGACATGACTAATCAAGCATGTTTAGCCCTTTGTGGAGTAGAAAATTCCTACCTGTGCACATCACAGCGGCAAAAACCCAACACTGGCCGTATCTCACAGGCTGGCCTCCCGTGGCATGCCATTTTCTCAGGATGGCAACGCTACCATTCCACTCCAAAGGGTTCACTCCTTTGGAGTAATCTTCACTCCAGTTCCCCTGTAACACTCCATTGTCGTCATTGCTATTGATCTGGAGAGGACACATTTGGCTTTTGAATGATGGTGGGTGAGAGAGAGGAAGGACAAAGGACAATGCAAAAGAATAATGAACGTCCTCCTTACCATAGCACTCACCACCCTACAGACATACATAACGCTGTTTCTCTGGGAATAGTCCTTGGAGGGATCGTTTAAGAAGTTCAGGTTCCGGTCCAGAATCTCGAAGCAGATGTCTATAATGTCATCTTCGAACTTCCCGGTGATTTCAAAGGAAAAAAAAGTGTAGAGATGAGGGGTGGGGGTGGGGGGATGGGGGAAGGCTATTTCTCATCTTTAAACTTTCTGGCAGAGGCTCTTAGAGATATATTTTCATCTCAGGAAGTAACCAATATACTAGAACTGTTAAATTGCTATTGAATGAATGAATAAGAGGTATAATGTGCAAAGCACTGGGGCATAAATAGAAAAGCAAGATTTTTTAATTCCATAAGGAGGTTACCATGCTATATGAATCCTCCATTTGAGAAGCTTCAGAGGCTTCTTATTGCTTCTAGCATAAGATATAAATTCTTCTTGATATCCAAAGCCCTGAACAATCTGTCTTTCTTCTTCTTCTTCTTCTTCTTCTTCTTCTTCTTCTTCTTCTTCTTCTTCTTCTTCTTCTTCTTCTTCTTCTTCTTCTTCTT
>NC_058131.1:525270029-525552959 GCF_016433145.1 Gracilinanus agilis | reverse complement strand
TTGTCTTTATATTCCCCAGGTCCTAGCTCCTGCCAGGGCCTTACACATGGTAGGAGAAGAATAAATGTTTGTTGAATGAATGAATAAATAAATAAATACACCATTATATGCGCCAACTGATGGAGCATACTTTACATCTGTGGATCACAGACCAAATAGGAGCTGGAAAGCATCTCCTAGGCTAGGTAGGCCGACTAATGAACAACTTTTATGTATTGATACTGGCATTCTGGGGGAGGTAAGAAGCATTTGGCATAGATCCCTCCCCTCAGGGAGCTTATATAGTCCAGATGGGGTGCCAAAACTAACACACAAAACAATTAGAAAAATTAAATGTTAATACCAGGGGGAAGTTAGGTAGCTCAGTGGATTAGATATGGGGGGTCCTGGGTTCAAGTATATCCTCAGACACTCCCTGGCTGTGTGACCCTGGGCAAGGCACTTAACCCCCATTATCTAACCCTTACCACACTTTTGCCTTGGAACCAATACACAATATTGATACTAAGACAGAAGGTAAGGGTTTAAATGAAATGTTGATAAATGGGATACATACAATAATTTGGGGTACCATAAGAAAAAGAGTATTGGTCTTGGAATTGAGACTTCAAATTGAAACTCTGACACTAGCTGTGTAAGTCACTTTACTTTTTTGACCCTCCATTTTCTCATTTGAAAAATGGCAATAGTTGAATTCCCTGCCTTACACAATTGCTATAGGAAAGTAATTTTGTGAATTTAAAAGCACTCTAAAAACAAAAGCTATTAGGAACTATTATTATAAAAGTAAATTATAAAATATATTAATATAATAGAAATAAAAATATGTAAATATATAAATTATAAAAAGTAATAAGAGTTTAGGTGCAGCTATGGAGCACAGTAGAAAGAGGACCATGCCTGGAGTTAAAGAGGATTTAGGTTCAAATCTGGCCTCAAATATTTCCTAGCCCTTTGACCGACTGTTTGACCCTGGGCAAGTCATTCAACTCCCATTGCCTAACCCTTTCCACTCTTCTGCCTAAGAATCAACACTTGGTATTGATGTTAAGACAGAAGGTAAGGATTTTTTTTTTAATTTTTTTAAAAATGTAATAAGAGTTTAAATAAGGAAAAGATCCACGTGGGTAGGAGTAGTTTGTAGAGGACGTAGGACTTGAACTAGGCAGATGGAGGAGGGAGACCAATCTGACCTGGGGGAGCAGCTTGGGAATAAATTGAAAGTATATGGGAGATAGTAAGGAGAAGAGTGTAACCAGAGCACAGGATATAAATTTAGCAGTAAAGGGAGATGCTTTTGTTGCAGATATTGGGAAACTATGGACGAGGGAGGCAGGTCACGGGGAATCTTGAGAGCCTAAAAAAGAAGCTTTTTAGAACCCACTGCAGGGCCTAGATCTAGGTGCAAGCTTTTGCAAAACTTTTGGCAGTAAAATGTTTATCTTGACTTGCCCAGGATTAAGTGGCTTGCCCAGGGTCACACAGCTAGCCATTATCTGAGGCCAGATTTGAATTCAGGAAGATGAGTCTTCCTCCCTCCAGACCTGACCCTCTATCCACCACACCACATAAAAACCCTAAGTGCTTTAGAGAGGTGTAAAATAAAGTTTTGTGAAATCTGAGGTAGGTTATTATTAGCAGGGGTACCAGGGAATATTTCCTAGAGGCAATGGAATTTGAGCTGGGCTTTAAAGGATGTGTAAGAGGAGGCAGCTGGGTGGCTCAGTGGATTGAGAGCCAGGCCTAGAGACAGGTGGTCCTGGGTTCAAATCTGACCTTAGACATTTCCTAGCTTTATGACCCTACCAAGTCACTTAAACTCCATTGCTCGGCCCTTCCCACTCTTCTGCCTTGGAACCAATACACAGTATTGATTCTAAGATGGAAGGTAAGGATTTAAAAATGAATGAATGAATGAATGAATGAATGAATGAATGAATGATAATAATAAAAAAATAAAGGATGTATGAGAATTCACCAGGCAACGAATGGGAGAGGAGACGCTTCAGGTACTGGGAACAACATGAGCAAAGACCGAGAGGTAAGAAAACACAGGCATTGGTCACTAAAAGGCAATATGCCATAGTGGATAGTGACAGACTTGGAGTCAACTTGGATTTGAATCCAGTCTCTGACCCTTAGTAGCCAAGTGCTTATGAGCACTTAGCCTTTCTGGGTCTCAGTTTCTCCATCTGTAAAATAGAGTAATAATAGTTGCTCTACCTTCTTCATAGGATGGCACAGAAGCTATCTTGTGAACCTTAATATGAATTTGGAATTGGGGTTTTGCAGAGAGGGAGTGAGAAAAGAGAAGAATCCGGTTTGGTTGGCATATGGCAATTACAGAGGAAGTAATTAATATGAGATAAGGCTATAAAAATATGAGAAAGGCTAGAAATGTCTAGTGATGCCAAAAATTTCAAGGACCTTGAATGCCAAGGAATTTAGACTTTCTTGGATAGACACTGAAGATATTGGCATAGAAGAGCGACACAATCAGATTGATATATAAGAAAGATTATTCTAGCAGAGGTATGAAGGATGGGTTGGAAAGGGAAAAGAATGGAAATGGGATCATCTGTTAAGAAGCTACAATGTTGACGATACATGTATGACCCAGATCGAATTGCTTACCAGCTCTGAGAGGGGAGTGAAGGGAGGAAGGGAGACAATTTGGATCATAAAACTTTGGAAAATGTATGTGGAAAAATTTTATTACATGTAATTGGTAAAAGAAAAATAAAAAATCCAAGGTAAATTTAAAAAAGAGGCTATGCCCTGTGTCTTCTGTCATGGTATGAATAACATGGAAATATGTATTCCATGAAAGCATTTGGTGTAACCTATCAGACTATTTATTGCCTTAGAAGAGAGAAAGAATCTGAAGTGTAAAACATCAGAAGACATCTGTCAAGAATTGTTTCTAGAGGGCAACTGGGTAGCTCATTGGGTTGAGAGCCAGGCCTAGAGACAGGAGGTCCTAGATTCAAATCTGACCTCAGACACTTCCCAGCTATGTGACCCTGGGCAAGTCACTTGACCCCCGTTGCCTACCCTTACCACTCTTCTGCCTTGGAGCCAACACACAGTATTAACTCCAAGACAGAAGGTAAGGGTTTAAAAAAAAAAGAATTGTTTCTACATGCAATTGAAAAAAATTTTAAAGAAAAGGAAAAAAAAGGAAGGGAAGCTATCACATCAGTCCAGATAGGTGATACATCCAGACTGTATACCAGAATAATGGAAGTGGGAATAGCCATAAGAGAATGAATATGTGAGATGATGATACAATTAGCAGGACTTGGTAACTGGTTGGATATTGGTGGTGAATGAGAATAGTGTCAAAAAAAAAGTCTCAGGTTTTCAAATACAAGTGGATGGATGGTCATTCCACAGACAGAAATTTGTCCAATCATTTCAGTCACATCTGACACTTTGTGACACTATTTGGGGGATTTCTTGGCAAAGATGCTGGGGTGGTTTGCCATTTCCGTTTCCAGCTTACTTTACAAATGAGTCAAATAGGGTAAAGTGACTTGCCTAGGGTCACCTAGCTAATAAGTGTCTGAGACCAGATTTGAACTCAGATCTTTCTCATCTAGACCTGGCACTCTATTCATTGCACCACTTAGCTGCCTGCTACAGATAGAAATGGTGGAGGAAAAAGGAAGAATAGTATTTCATGACTTTCTCCAATGAGATTCAGCTTCCTGGGAGCAGGTACACAGAAATCCTCCCTTGCAGAGGGCTGTACAGGAGGTGGGGTCCACAAGGGAGAGCTAGATTTTAATAAAATAGGCATAAATAACTATTATCAGACACTAGACCTTACTAGCCCCATCAGATTTTTGTAATGATTCTAGTTCTGACCCTGCTTTTGCCTGCTGCCTTTCAGCTCCCTGTTCATAGAATCGTAGAACTAAATCTAGGAAGGACCCTTAGAAATTTCCTAGTCCATCCAGAGAGAAACAACTTTTGGAGTCAGATGGATGTGGATCAAAGCATACTATCTTTCCCATCAGTGTATTTATGGTTTTATTTGGGGGCTTGGGTTATGTATGAGTGGGCTCTTATAACAATGACGGAAGTGGGTTTTATGTGATAATAAAAATAAAATAAAAACCAAGAAATTACATAGTCCAGTCCCTTCATTTTACAAATGAGGAACCCGAAGCTCAGAGCAGTTGACCTGTCCATTATCACAAAGCTAATCAACAACAAAGGCAGAATTTGAACCCAGATCTTCTAACTCCAAAGCCAGTTTTTTTTCCCACGGTAGCACACTTCCTCTCAAAACTCAAGTTACTGATCTTAGATTTGTTGGAAGGATAATTCTGTCCATACCTACACAAGAATTTCCCACCTTTGAACCTACAACCTCCTACCCATTCATTCCCTAGTGTATGAAAGCTTCAGTCAGCACCATGGAATCTGTCCAGCTGATGCTCATGGCAGGTCGCCAGAGCATAGGCTCATCCTATAAATTCTTCTCTTACATTTTAGACTGGGTCAGGGTTCATCTGGAAGATCCTCATTATTTGCCAGGAATCTTCAGACCATACTTGGAAAATTCCTAGACAAGATCTCCTTGCACGTTATGGCATTACCTGTCCATAGTTCCAAGGCCATGGAGTAATCCAGTTTTCATGCCCCTTAAAAATGAATCCATAATCCATCATAAGATACTCCTGCAATAGAGTTTGACTAGGTAGGTAGACTTCATCCTCTGAAAAATAAAGAGTAGAAAGGAAAAAGAAATACCAAGGGTAAGGGAAGGAGCTTCTGCTTGAATTAATCAATGAACAAGAATTTATTAAGCACTTTCTTTGTGCCAGGCACTGTGCTAAGAGCTGGTGATACAAAGACAGTTCCGTCTCAAGGAATTTACATGTTAATTGGGGAGATAATAAATACATCAACGAGTATATACAAAATATATAGAGAATTGATGGAAGGTAAGACTCTAAGGCAGCTGTTGGAAGTTGGGAAGCAGGGATTGGGGAATCAGGAAAGAATTCCAGCAGGACGATAAGCTGAATATAAGGCTTTCAGTGGGGAAAAGCAATGGATTGCTTAAGTCATGCTTATTAAACTTAAATTAAAATTATTAATTAATTGATTAAAAATTAAAATTATTCATATCAGGACATCTGTGTCACCTTAGATGAATTACTTCACCCTATAGGTCTCTGTTTCCTCATCTGTAAAATGGATAGAATTGGATGAAATGACCCCAATGGTCATAGCTTTAAATCTATGATCTTAGGATGATAGTACCCTGCAGGTAGCTGGATATCTTTCTCGGAGGTTTTTGATAAAAACTTTGCGTTCTGTATTTTTGTGTGAGAAGGAACAACAGCAACCTCCTAATCCTAAATCCTTTGCCTAGTGGTCCAGCACCAGGGGAATCGACCCAGCCTATCCCTGATATTCCCACTGACACAAGAGCTCTTGCTTAGATGAATGAGAAATCCCCACAATTTTTCACACCTTCTTGGATGATACAGTCATAGTGGATTGGCTATGCAAGTCCTACCTGAACTCCAAGGATTAAAAAGCAGGATGAAGTCCCCAAGCTTATATGATTCAGCTCTGCCTGATGGGTGGTGAGAGATCTCTACCTTCAAAAGATAGCGACCAATAATGGCATGAGCTGGAGCAGACAAGGACACCTGGAGCGAATTCTCATAAGTGCTGAAGTCAGAAACACTCCAGTGGTTCCCACTTCTGGCCTTGGATGGGACAAACCTCACTTTGGTTCCCAGTGATTCAGTGGGCTGGGGACCTAGAATAGAGAAAAGAAGGAAGACAAGGCCTCAGAGTTTATTAAATCCCAATCCTTCACCCAAATATGTGGCATAGGGGAGGTTAGAAGCAGGTTTAATTGTAGGCTGAAGGTCTGCTTCCCTGGCTTGCTTCCAGAGGTGCCAGGAAGACTGCCCCAGTCTCCTTACTCCCGCATTAACTTCCAAATTCCATGACATGTATACAGTTATCCCTTCCACATCAACAACTTTCTCCATTCTCTCAATATGTCACAGACTGGCATAAGAAATATTAAACTGGGAATTTTTGAGGAGTTATGCAGAAGCTGCAGACAACCCCGGAAAGGCCAGCAAACGACACAGAAAAAGTTTAGAAACTCAGAAATGCATACTTAAGCCAAAATTTACAATAAGATACTGTAAATACTCCATAAAAGAAGAAAACATTCAGACTTCTTTGGAATGAAGGGAGGAGCAAAAAATTTTATGAGGATTTTCCAGATTGCAGGGGCACTGCTCCCCCAACCCCAGTGGTGTGGAAGGGATAATAACTGTATTTACCTTCTCAGTGAATCATATATTTAATACTAGGCAGGACCTAGATCATTTAGTCCAATTGCCTCATTTTTAAATGGGGAGTCATAGAGCAGAGAAGTTATGTGACTTGAGGGAATCACAGCATTTCAGAATTAGGAAGGACCTTGCAGGTCTTACAGCTCAACCCTTCCCTAAAGAAAAACCTTTCTTCAATGTTCCAGCCAAATAGACATCTATCTTCTCACTGAGAACTTCCAGGAAAGACCTACCATATCCAGCCAACATGGGGTAAATCCTTTAGCCCTGAGTCACACATGGCTGGAATCAGCCCTCAACACTCTGACATGGTTGATTTTGGAACCAAAAGTGCCATGATGGCATGTTCCATGGAATGGCTTCTATAAGCCAATTCAAATTCTAATGGAGAAGACAACTTTGACAAACTCTCCTTATTCTTCCTGAACCCAAGATCAAACAGAGAGGGGAGAGAGACAATTAGTGCAGTGGTTGGGTACTAGACTCAAATCAGGAAATTCTGCCTTTGAATCTCACTTCAGATATCTGTTCACCATATGACCCTAGGTAAGTCATGTAACTTCTTTGGGCCTCAGTTTCTCATTTCAAGTTGGGGATTGGATTCAATGACCTCTCAAGTCCTTTCTGGCTCTAGATCTATGATCCTAAGAGCTTAGATTTGAACCTAAGACCCCATTTGTCCTGAAATGCAGAGTCCTGTGAGAGGATACCCAACAAATTTAACATTTTGTGTCTGGATTAGTCTTCTTCCTGCCAAGGAAAGAGGGATGACATAGAGACATAGACAGAAACAAATGGAATGTCTGATAAATATATGAGGGCAGCCCCTGATACCAAAGGAGTTCCATCAGACCTTGTGTTTTTTCCTTAGTTAACCTAAATGCTTTCATTCATTCAAGCAATTCTGAATGTAACAACCACCAAAAAAAAAAAAGGGGTAGTCTAATATAGTAAAAGAGGGTTATACATGAAATAGAGGATCTCCACTGTATACAGCTTCCTTTTCTTTTAAATATTGTATAAGTATATACATACGTATATGTATATGTATGTGTTAAGTATGTATGAACTGATGCAGAGTGAAAGAAGCAGCACCAGAGCATTGGGTACAATAATAGCAATACTGTATGTCAATCAGCTGTGAGTGATTTACTTTTCTCAGCAACACAACAATCCAGGACAATTCTGAAGGACTTCTGACAAAGAATGCACCTCCAGAGAAAGAACTGTTGGGAGTTGGAATATAGATCGAAGCATACAATTTTTCACATTAGTTTACTTGTGTCTTTATTTTGGGGTTTTGTTTTATATGAGTATTCTTTTACAAAAATGACCAATATGGAATATCTTTTGCATGATAATACATGTATAACTGTTGTAGAAATATAGGATTTTTGTTCAGCAGGGCATACTGACTGGCAAGGAGATTCCAGAACCTTGAGAGGAGTGTGTGATAGTTTGGACCTGACACTGAAGACCTCAAGTCTGAATGTCTAATGGTGAGAGTTGGTGAGACAGACAATCCCTGAAGCTGTTTCTCAGTGGATTTTGGATTAAGTATCATCTTCAATCAAGCATCCCAGTGAAGGAGCAAAGCAGAGAAGTTGGCTTGGCTTTGTGGTGGACCCAGAGACCATCCCTTCTCCCTCTCCTGACTTTGGATTATTTTCGAGTCTCCTTAGATCAACTTTGAAGAACATCTACAGCAGAGTTTATGTGAGATTCCCCTCCTCCCAGCAAGACCTTGCTAATAAGCAGTCTGCTGTTAGATTTAGCCATAGAGTAGTTTTTATCCAACCCTATACCCCTGACCTATAGATCTTAGAGTCAGTTTACTTGTACCCCTTCCTTACCTATTCCAATAATTATTAAATATCTCATTTACTACACTCTTTCCTTGTCCAGTCCTTACCCAGATACCTAGGTTGACAAGTAAGAACCCAATGTGAATCCAAACTGTTTTTCCTGGTTGTTATTCATCTATCTGTTACCTCAGCTATTCCCCAGCTCAGTGTTGTACCTGTGTTCATTTATTTACTTATTCCTAGTTTCCCTGTGTTTATTTACTCATTATAGTTAGTTTATTCCACTTTTCTTATATAATAACCTAGATAGAATTACTTATCATCTCCAAGGAGATGGGATGGAAAGAGAGAGAGGAAGGCAATTTGGATCTTATAATTTTGGAAAACATGTTGAAAATTGTTAAGACATGTAATTAGGATAATAAAATATTTTTTAAATGAAGATATAAAACAAAATATCACATATTTTCTAAAATTAGATATGAGGGGCAGCTATGTGGCTCAATAGATAGAACACCAGACCTGGAGTTGGGGAGACCACAGTTCAAATCAGACTCTACACACTTCTTAGTTGTGTGACCCTGGGCAAGTCACTTAATCCCAAATGCCTGACCCCTACCACTCTTCCGTCTTAGAATTGAAAGTAAGACAGAAGGTAAGGAGGGCAACTAGTTGCCTCAGTGGATAAAGAGCCAGGCCTAAAGATAGGAGGTCCTGGGTTCAGATCTGGTTGCAGACGCTTCCTAGCTGTGTGACCCTGGGCAAGTCATTTAACCCACATTGCCTAGCCCTTGTAGCTCTGCCTTAGAACCAACACACAGTATTGAGTCCAAGATGGAAGGTAAGGATTTTTTTTTAGTGACAGAAAGTAAGGGTTTAAAAAACTTTTTTTAAAGTATAACATGTTAATTGTTAAACATTTATCTGCATATTTCTGAATAACCCTACAGTTGGAAGGGTCCTTGGGGGTTATATAATCCATATTCTCAATTCCATTCCCTTCCACATTTCTGCAGCAGTTTTTCCCATAATCACCCCCCCAATCTTTCTTTTTAATCATCAATATTTCCCTACCTGTTGGTTCCTTCTCTGCTACCTACAAACATTCTTAAGTCTCTCCAACACTTACAATGCTCTCACTAGATCCCAGATACTAGATATTCTCTTTAGATCATATCAGTAGATCCTTTCAGCATCCATCCCCACTAGGTACTATCCTACATCTCTCCTCCCTTTCTTAACCAAACTATAAAAAAAGCTGTTAACATTTGTTGACTCCATTTCTTCTCTTTTCACTGACTTCTAAACTCTCTAGCAATCTGACAAGTAAATTTGGATAGGGGTAGAGAGAGTAGGAGAGTATTGAGCAGAGAACTAATGAGAGAGAGAGAGAAAGAGAGAGAGAGAGAGACAGAGAGAGAGAGACAGAGAGAGAGAGAGAGACAGAGACAGAGAGAGAGACAGAGACAGAGAGAGAGACAGAGACAGAGAGAGAGACAGAGACAGAGACAGAGAGACAGAGAGACAGAGAGAGACAGAGACAGAGACAGAGAGAGACAGAGAGACAGAGAGAGAGACAGAGAGAGAGACAGAGAGAGAAGGGGAAGGAGGGAGGGAGGGAGAGATGAGGGGGGAGAGAAAGGGGAAAGAGAGAGAGAAAGAGAGAAAGGGGGGAGGGAGTGCCATGAAGAAAAAGACTGGAGAAGGCTCAGAAATGGGAGGTCTAGACCTTGAAAATAGAGAGGGAAGAAGCATTTTGACAAATATGATTTCTCTTGATCCTTACAACAACCCTATAAGGCAGGTGCTATTATTAACCCCATTTTACAGTTGAGGAAACATCAGCAGACAGAGGTTAAGTGACTTGCCCAAGATCACACAGCTAGTAATTAATAGTCTAAGTCTGGATTTAAACTCAAGTCTGCCTGACTGGTCCCAGCATTCTCTGGAAATGTTCCTTGTCCCTCCCTAGGTACAGCGGGGAAACCCTGCTGCTGATTACAGGGAATGGAGGCAAAGAATTACCTGTCTCAGCACTGAAGACAATCTTGTCCACATCTGTATGGAAGGGTCTGTCAAAGTTCAGGGTGATGACGAAAGCCTGAGCCCTTCGCACAAACAGTCTCTGGGAACCAATCTCAGAAGTGTGGTGTTCCTTGTTGTTTTTTTGGCTCTGCAGGTTGTAGGATCTCAAGCCTAAGACTGAAAATGAAAATTTTATAATTAAAAATTATAACAATAATAATTAAAATACACGATATATGTAGCACGTTTCAGAGAAGCATATAAATACACAATATGTATGCTCACATATTTACATTATATAACACATATTTTTAGATAACAATGTATTTATATATATTTCACATATATTGTGAGTTCAGACCTAAAGCACAAGGTCTAAGATATCCTCACAATCCAACTATAGTCTATTTTTCCAGGCTTATTTCATAATAATTACTCTACTTTCCAAACCAAAGTACTAGCTGTTCCCCATCCCCACATCCATTGCTGTGCCTTTGCACAAAGTATTGCCCATGCCTAGAACTTCTCACCTCCACCTTGGCTCCCTTCTAGGACACCAGCCCCTCTATGAATCTTTTCCTGAATCCATTGATTATTGGTACTCTTTCCTCCTTAGTCAATCAACAAGCATTGCTCACACCCAAGCTATAGCTGCCAGGCACTGTGCAATCCACCTACTTAAAAGTAACGATTGTTTTCTGCTTTTGTCCTTATGCCTTCCCAGTGCCTAGCCCAATACCTTGCATATGTTTAGTCATTTTTCAGTCATATCTGATTGGTTTCAGTTGTATCTGAGTTTTTGCGACCCCACCTGGAGTTTTCTTGGCAAAAATACTGGAATGGTTTGCCATTTCCTTCTCCAGCTCATTTGACATATGAGGAAACTGAGGCAAACAGAGTTAAATAACTCACTGAGAGTCACACAACTAGTAAGTGCCTGAGACCAAATTTGAACTCAGGAAGATGAATCTTCCTGACTCTTAGCCTGGCTCTCTATCCTCTGCACCATCTAGCAGCTGCTTGCATATAGTAGGAGTCTAATAAATCTTTCGTATATTATACTGAATTTCATTTATGCCTTTTTTTAAAAGATTAATGTATATCTCTTGGTTTTTTATGATACTTCCCTGAAGAATCATCCCTTGTCACAAAGATAAGCACCTGAGGGAATCCAATCAAAGGTATGACCACATCTAACAGTGCGTACAATATTCCTACCAAGAGGAGGAACGATATTTCATCTTTTCTCTGAGGTCAAGATCAGTCGTTGCATTTAACCTGGTCAGCAACCTTGTAGTGTTGTTCTTATTTAGGTTATTATAATTACTGTGCACACTGTTCCTCTGGTTCTGCATTCTTCACGTTACATCAGTTCATACAGATCTTCCCATTAAAAAATTATTTTGTTTGTTGTCTCAAGAACATTGCAAAGTCTCCAAAAGTGATTTACAATCACCTAGAAGAGTTTAACCTAACAATATTCTCAGGAACATGGTCTCTTCTCCAGACCATGATGCCAAATTGAATGGATATCTCATTGATCTGGCCCATCATTTTGCACAATTAACAATTAACGGGGTCCAGAATTGAATAGGAAGAGAATAGGCTTGATCGTCTTTGGGTAACTGTATGGTTCTTTCAATAACCTTAATCTTCTCTCTCAAACATAGCTGTATTATTTTTTAAACCCTCACCTTTTGTCATAGAATCAATACAAGTGTCAGTTCCAAGGCAAAAGATCATTAAGGGCTAGGTAGTGGGGTTTAGGTGATTTGCTCAGGGTCACGCGACTAGGAAATGTCTGAGGATAGAATTGAAACCATCTCTGATCCTGGATCTCTATCCACTGAGCCACCTAGCTTCTCCCAAAGGTATATCTTTAAAAAAATCTTACTTTCCAACTTAGAATTGATACAGTATATTGGTTCCAAGGCAGAAGAGTGGTTAAGGGCTAGGCAATGGGGAGTAAGTGATTGCCCAGGGTCACACAGCTAGGAAGTGTCTGATTTGAACCCAGGACATCCTGTCTCTGAGCCTGGTTCTCAATCCACTGAACCACCTTGCTGCCCTGAAAGGGGGTCTCTTTTTTAAAACCAGTATTCTTCCAATGATATTCGATGATTGCAAATCACAGTCTGTCACAAGAATCATAATTGTTCCATCTACCTCCACAGCATCTCTTGGACACATCTCTCTTGGTCACCAGCCTCGTTCAGGCTCTCATCATCACCTCTTATATTGACTATTAGAAGAGCCTCCTGTTCTGCCTTTCTGCCTCCTTAAATCCATCCTCTACCGCAGCTGCCAAAATGATATGCCTAAACTTCAGGTCTGAGTCAGGAGAACACTGAATGCAGCAGGTGCAATATTGTAGTGATGAGCAGCTCTGAAGATTTAGCTATTATGATCAATCCAGTGACAAAAGAGGATTCCAAAAGATCCATGGTGAAAAATGTTATGCACTGAATTATCAGGGTAAATTGGAGCATATTGTATTTCACTTTATTTATTTTTTTTTTTGCAACATGGCTAATATAAAAAGGTGTTTCGCAGGACTTCACACATATAATGAACATCATATTGCTTGCCTTTTCAATGGGTGGAGAAGGGCCTGGAGGAAGAGAAAGAAATTTGGAACTCAAAATTAAAAAAAAAAAGAATGTAAAAAATAAATAATAGAAAAAAATTAAAAGGAAGTAGAGGGGGAAAACCAACAAAAAAAGTGCAGGTCTGAGCATGTTATTCCCCTGATCAAAAAGCTTTAGTGGTTCATTGCTTCTAAAATAAAACATAAACTCTTCTGTATGGTGAAAATGGACAAAATCAAATTGATTTTGTAATTGATTTGCTTTTATATTACTATCAACATTTTGTGTAATACCCAAGTCAGGTCTCATTCATCTCTGAGTTAGGTTTGGAAGTTCAGCTTTCCTGTAGCTTGCACACTCATTGACTCTGAGTTTTAAGTTCAGTTTTCCTGATAATCACTTCTGTTCTCATGTCAAGGAAATCTGTTATCCTGGCACATAGTAGATGCTCAGCATTTACTGACATGAGTTGGATTGGGTCCTCTAAAGAGCAATTGACTTAGGGACAGCTAGTTGACTCAGTGGATGGAGTGGAAGGTCTAGGGATGGCAGGTCCTGGTCAAATTTGATTAGAAAGGGGGGCAGCTGGGTAGCTCAGTGGAGTGAGAGTCAGGCCTAGAGACAGGAGGTCCTAGGTTCAAACCCGGCCTCAGCCACTTCCCAGCTGTGTGACCCTGGGCAAGTCACTTGACCCCCATTGCCCACCCTTACCAATCTTCCACCTATGAGACAATACACCGAAGTACAAGGGTTAAAAAAATTTTTTTGATTAGAAAGCGAGGTGGTCAAGAAGATGAGGACAAGATAAAATTTAAGACAGC
Source organism: Gracilinanus agilis (assembly GCF_016433145.1). Lineage (NCBI taxonomy): Eukaryota > Metazoa > Chordata > Mammalia > Didelphimorphia > Didelphidae > Gracilinanus > Gracilinanus agilis. Next base: position 525,539,382 of record NC_058131.1, on the reverse strand, counting down.
AATGGTGGGATTTGGGATGGGATTAATAAAGAGGCTAGAAGATACTTTCTAGCCGTGTGATCCTGGGCAAGACACTTAACCCCAATTGTAGTACTCTTCTGCTTTGGAACTGACACTTAGTAGCAATTCAAATCAGAAGGTAAGGGTTTAAAATTCAATAGATATAGATATAGATATATAGATATTTTTTAGAGCAATTGATTTATTGAGATTGAGAAAAAAGGGAAAAATCTCCTGAAGAGACATAAGGTTTGGAGAGGTGGATAGCCTTGCTTTCTTCCCATGAATTCATCATGTTTAGCTTACAAATAATTTATAGTCTCAGTTCTGGTACTCCCAGTTAAGGGAATGGGAACTCAAAAGGGTCCCTCTGAATTGAATGGATGACAGGAATCTCTATTTCTTGGATACTCAATGAGAAAGACCAAGATGGCAGCAAGTAGAAAATAATGTGTCAATCTCAAGGCAAATGGCCAAGGGAAGCAGAGGGTGGTGTTCTACTGGTCTACTGGATATATCTAGAGTTTATCTGAAGTTTACAGATCATGGCCAGTTAGCAGGACTGAGAAATTCTTACAGTAAGGCCTCACTGGTTTACCTTGATTTAACACAGTTTCAGGACATGGCCTTAGTTCACTTATGAGACAATTTCCTATTGGCTCCCATGATCCCCTAATTTGTGAGAGTAATTGTTTTTATTGCAAGTAACGGTTATACTCCCTTAATTTTTGAGACAGTCTATCAAGGACTTCTGGGCTCCCCTTTTCAATCTTCCTACTATTGTTTTTCATACTGTCTACATATAAACGTGTTTATTATACTAATTAGAAAGGGAGATAGTCCAGAGGATCAGGAAAAGATATATTTTTAACAGAGCAATGGTGGAATTTTGGGTGGACTTAATAAACAGGCTACAAGATATTACCAGTGATAGTTATCCTAAAAGAGAGGTAGGAGGAAAAAGAAGGTGGGTGGGTCTTGTAGTGAGAATCAGGAGTAAGAGAAGGCCATTCTGCCTACTACAGTGATCCCCATGTAATGTTAAAGAAATGCTGAACAAGACCACCTCACCACCCCAACACTGGACTAGCCACTATGGAGGATTTATGGGAAGACATGAACAAGAGCTATAGAGAATGTAAAGACTGGGATCATTACAATCTTCACCACTGGAGGGTGTCCCTACATTGAGGAGCTCTCAAATCTACAATAGAATAGATCTATTTGAGTCCATATTTATTAATGGCATTGGTCTATGGGTTTTTCTTGACTTTGTCTTCATTTGATATAGTGATTCAAATCTTATTAGATTCTTAAAAAGAAATTGTTGGTTTACTATCCCTTTCTGTGTTTTAAAAATAGCCTATATATACAGTGTGCTGAGACTAGTCAGGAAGACATCTTTCTGAGTTCAAATCTTGCCTCAGATACTTATGAGCTATGTGAACCTGGGCAGGTAGGTCACTTAACCATTTGCCTCAGTTTCCTCATCTGTAAAATGAGCTAAAGAAGGAAATGGCAAACTACTCCAGTGTTTTTGCTAAGAAAACCTCAAATGGAGTCACAGAAAATTGGACATGAATGAAACAACTGAACAAATAAATAAACATTTCTATATATTTTTGTATGTTGGGGCAGCTATCTGGCTCAATGGATAGAAAGTCAGGCCTACAGATGAGAGGTCTTAGGGTCAAATCTGGCCTCAGATACTTCCTGGCTGTGTGACCCTGGGCAAGTCACTTAACCCCCATTGCTTAGCCCTTACTATTCTTCTGCCTTAGAACCAAAACACAGTATTGATTCTAAGACAGAAGGTAAGGGTTTAAAAAATAACAAAATAAAGTGCTGCTTGATTTCTCCTCCTGAGATTAATTTATTTGTATAATTAATTAAGGTTATCTAATGTTTGCTTTCTTCATTTTGACTTCCTACAGGAATCTTCTGTTTCTTTATTATCTTTTTATTTTTATTAATTCATTTGTTTGTTGGTTACATTGAAATTCCTAGGAATCTCTCTCCCTCCCTCTCCTCCTTGAAGGCAAAATTAGATTCACTACTTACTAAGCAATCTAGTTGGGTTTTTTAAAGTATCTCTTAGATTTGTCTATTATTTCAATTATTTTCTTACTTTTAATTTAAAGAGTTAGCTACTCTGATGAATACAATGATCCAAGACAATTTCAAAGGAGTTATGATAAAAAAGGCTAACAACCTCCAGAGAGGGAACTGACAAAGTTTGAGTGTACTTGGAAGCATAATTTTTTCACTTTATATTTCTTGTTTTTCTTTTTTTGTAATATGGCTAATATAGAAATGTTTTGTAAGATTTCACATGTATAATTGATATCACATTGCTTGCCTTCTCAATAGGGAGGAGAGGGGCAAGAGAGAGAATTTGGAACTAAATTTTTTTAATGAATGTTAAAATAAATAATAAATTTATTTAAAATAATTGTTGGCTTACAGTTGTTCAATTTTATTCTCTTATTTTTTTAATTTATTGATCTTTGCACTAAGGATTATTTCTCATTTGTTTGTGTGTATTTAATGGTTTGTTCATTTTGTTGTTGTTATTTGATTGCTGAAACAAGTATTCAGCATTATACATTTTTCTTTGAACAGCACTTTGGCCACATCTCATAGGTTTCTTTTTAAATCTTTACCTTTCATCTTAGAATCAATACTGTGAACTGGTTACAGGGTAAAAGAGCAGTAAAGACATGTTAAAACCAGTGGGAATACACATCAGCCATGGGGAGGGGGGGAGTTTAGGAGGGTGAAGAGGAAAGTAAGAGCATGAATTATGTAACCATGTTAACTTTTCTAAAAAATAAATATTAATAAATGTTTAAAAAAATAAATAAAAGAGCAGTAAAGGCTAGGAAACAGGGCTTAAGTGACTTGCCCATACTTGGAAGTGTCTGAGGACAAATTTGAACCCAGGACCTGCTATTTTCAGGCCTAGCTCTCAATTCAGAGTCATTTAGTTGCTCCTTACTATCATATGTTTTTATATGTAATTTCTGTAGTGCTATACTCCTCGTTCTGCTCTTCTTTTTATAATTTCCTTTTTGCTCAATAATTCATTTATTGGTTTCCACATAGGCTGGCACTTTTTAGTCATTGTACCAGTATTTGTGGCAAATTCTTGCAGGCTCACAGGATCATAGGATTTAGGATTGGAATGAGGATTTTCACCCAGGTCTTCTAACTCCAAATTCAACACTCTAGCTGCTATGCCCTGTTGTGTCTTGTTATTGGGCTATGATCTGAAAGTGTTTCCTTTTTAGTACTTCCCTGGGACCTAGTCCATGACTGTTTTCTTTTTTTAATGTAAGTTGCAGGTATACTAGAATTCAATTCAATAAGTATTCATTAAGTACCAATATTGGAGACTGGAGACAAAAAGTAAGAGGAAACTAATCCCTGTTCTTAAGAGCTTTTCTTCTACTAGAGAGGACAGCAACAACAAAATCAATCATCAAAGTTGAACTGAAAAGTTATAATGACAAGCATGGCCTCAAATAAAGGAAAGGAAGGAGGAAGAGAAAAACATTTATTAAGCACTTTCTGTGTACCAGACACTGTGCTGGATGCTTTACAAATATTAGGATGCTGGGTGTAGAATACTGCATATAACCTCTAACTTTTTCAAAATGTTGACTTGTTTTGATGAACTTTAAAAAAATTCTATGGTATAAACTTTATACTATAAAGGATAGCTCTCTGGCATAGGGAAAGAAAAGGACTGCATTGGGAAATGCAGGTAACAGAAGCAAAAGGTGTCAATAAAGGCGTTTTGTTTTCTTTTTTTTTTTTAAGTTGTCTACCAGCACCACGGATAGAGTCAGTCCTAGAGATAGGAGGTGCTGGGTTCAAACCTGGCCACAGACACTTTCCAGCTATGTGACTGAGAAAGTCCCCAGTTACCTAGCCCTTATCACTCTTCTGCTTTGGAACTGATATTTAGCATTGATTCTAAGACAGAAACTAAGGATTTTAAAAAGTTGTCTACCACTAATGCTTCCACTCTATTCAGATCCAATGACAAAAAAAAAAGTTCTTATCTTCCTTGATCTCTTCTCAGCCTATACTATTTGACCATCTTCCTTTTTGCCCTATATTGGATATTTTCTTCTTCCAAAAAAAAAATCATACTCTCCTATCTCTCTTTTTATCTCTCCAGCTATTCTTTCTCTAATTCCTCCTCCTCTCCTGATCCCTACAGATAGTTCTCCCTTGACCTCCATCTTCGTCTCTTTTCTTTTCCTTCTTTTTCATGCCTATGATTTCATGTACCTATCTCTATGCTGATGATTCCTGAATCTATATTTCTAGTCCTTCTAAGCTCCATCTCTGACTGCAAACAGGATGTCTCCACCTGACTGCATCATCTTCTAAGCCTGAATCTCTGCTTTTGGGGCATCTCTGTCTGGATGTTCTATGATCACCTCATATACAACAGGTTCCAAAATAAACTCCTTATATTTTCTTCTATGTTTTCCCTCTTTCTGAATACCAAGATCCAGATTTGGGTCTTTCTACCCCTCTCGCCTTAGGCAGAATCCTAGCCCCAAAAAGGGGATAAGATATGGACAATCTACTAGCCCAGCCTCCTTTTAGTTGAGCTCTTCATTCATCTTCTCTTTGGGGAAGGACTTTCCCTACAGAAATTACATCTCTGTGGAGTGGCACCTTTCAACTGGAAGCTGTACTCAGCTAGACATAAGGCAACCAGCTCATAAATCCTTGCATCCAGGAAGTATCCTGAGGCTTTCCTCCCTTCCATGCTTGAGGGAGCAAGGTGAAAAGGCAGATTGAGCTAGATTTATGTTGTATTTTTTAGTTCCACTTAATGTAATTATCTATTAGGCTACTGAAGGGTTTTTCATATTAAGTAGACAATGTACTCAAAGAAGGCAAAGGGTGGAGCTGTGAGAAGAGACGAGGAAGCCAAAAAGATACTAAAAAGGGAGAACAAAGTAGGAAATCATGCAAGGCCAATCAGTGGAAATGTGCAGACAGCCAGGAATCCTCCTCAACAACCCTAGACTGAGTGGCAGAGTCAGAAAAACAATATTCCCAGACCGGATATGACTATTGATCCCTGAGAAGCATGAGAGTAGAGGAAAGAAATGGACAGAGATAGGAACTGGATCAGTATTTTCCAATTGGTACCTGGAAGTCTGAGGGAGGAATTTCTTTCATCAGTGCAGATCGGCTCTTTCTCTGCAATTTATAGAGAGCTCACCCAGGGCCTTGAGAGGTTAAGGAATTTACCAGAGACATGTCAGTGGCTGTGTGAATGAAAATGTGTGCCATTTGCCATCTTCCTCATCATTACCCTGGAGGCTATCTGAGCCACTTGCCTGCACATGGTGCTGTACTGGGCTCTCTACAAAGCACTAGGCTTTTTGTAGGGCTATCTTTGTGGGGCCCATGATCAAGACAGCCTGTACTCACATGGAGTGTCCTAAAGGAGAGATGGAAACATGAACAAACACTGGGGATATGTGTGAAGTAAACAAGCCATTACTATCTTGTGTAATCAAAGAAACAAGTGCATCGCTTGGAGAAGCCGGTCTGAAAGATGGAAATGGCAGGAAGAGAGGAGTTGCTTGTCTGAACAGGCAAAGTTAGCATCAAATTGTTTGCCACCTTATGCAAACAGTGACTTTGCTGTTCCTGTTTTTATTTAATCAGGCTAATTGAGGTGGAGGTGGAGGCATGGGAAGAAGCAGAAGGAACCCAGGTCAGGACTGGCAGTGTGGGGAACACTGGTCAGGCCTGGGATGGGAGGAAGGGATGGGTGGTCTACGACACCCCTAGCAAGGGGCAAGTAACAATCTTTCCTCCTGAACATCACTTAGCACTTTTTTGGGTTACTCTCTAATGCCCTTATTGGGCAGCGAAGTGACACGATAGATAGAGAGCCTGACCTGGAGTCAGGAAGTTTTTCAGAAGAACAAGGTAGAGCATAATGAAGAGAATAAAAGATCTAGACAAGTATTCAAAATATTTGAGAAGAAGGGCAACTAGTGGATAAGAGAGCCAGATGTGGAGTTGAGAGGACCTGGATTCAAATCTGACCTCAAACACTCCTTACCTGTGTGACCATGGACTAGTCACCTAGCTCCAATTATTTAGCTCTTACTGCTCTTCTGTCTTAGAATGGATCCTAGGTATACCATTCTAAGACAGAATCCCAGGTATACCTAGGATCCATTCTAAGACAGAACGTAAGAATTAAGAAATATATATTTGAGGAGAGGGAATCCATTTTCAGCTAGAGGTTTCAGGGAAGGCTGTACAAGAGGAGAGGATCCATAGAGGAAGGTGGAAGAAGGTTAAGAAATCTGAAATGTAGGACTCTTGAAGGCAGGACTGTTAGGATTTTGTCTTTGCATTCTCAGCACTTGGCACACTGCCTGACACATAGTAAGTGATTAATAACTGCTTGTGGATTGATTGAGCACATTTCAGACACTGGGGACAGATTATACCATCCTTGCTGATCTACTGTTTCTTCAGAGTAATCTGCCCACTCTCTCTCTCCATCCTCCCAAATTCTACTGATTCTCATACCTACTAAAATAATTGACACCTGCCAGCATATCCCTAACTGCCTACTGACCTTTTCTCTAGATCTATCGTCTTACCTTTTTCCCCCCTGCTCAACACCACTCATCTACCCTCTAACTAGTCACCACTGACTTATACTTTTTTCAATCAGCCTCCCTCTTTCTCATTTATTTGCATTCACTCACCATTTTTGTTTTTTTTTATTGTACACTGTCCTTCTTAAAAATAGATTTTATTTCTACTTTTGATTTTTGCATTGCCTTCATTTCCCTCTAGATCTTTCCCTCTTTCCATCCCTCACAAATAATTTAAAAAAAAAAAAAAAAGAAGAGGGGGAAGCTGGGTAGCTCAGTGGATTGAGAGCTAGACCTAGAGATGGGAGGTCCTGGGTTCAAATGCAGTCTCAAACACATCCTAGCTGTGTGATCCTGGGCAAGTCACTTAACTGCCATTGTCTAGCCCTTATCACTTTTCTGCCTTAGAACTAATACACAGTATTGATTCTAAGGTGGAAGAGAAGGATTTTAAAAAACTAATGCATCAAAAAATCTAATGTTATTTGCTATGTTTCCATTGATCTTTTTCCAAATTTTTATTCTCATTTTATTCATCATTCTAGTACATGCTTGTTGAATAATGGATAGCTCCTCCTGGATTTCTTCCTTTCTCTTTTTATTTCTACTCTTTATTATACCTCATTCAGTTTGGAGACTTTTCATTTTTTCCCTTTCTTTTTTAATTTTGCCAGTTCAAAAATGTGGATTTGTGAGGGTTTAGGTATAGGAATGTGTATATGTGACTTGTATATATAAGTGTGTAAATGTGCCATGTATATGCAAGTGAAGGTGACTAAGAATGTCTGAGTATTTATGCATATGGTATAATGGCTTTCCATTTCCTATAGCATAAAGCCCAAAGTCCGTGGTTTAGCATTCACGGCAGAAGAGGGCTAAGCAATGGGGGTTAAATGACTTGTCCAGAATCATACAATTGGGAAGTGTCTGAGGACAGAAAATTAACTACATTTTGTACATGGTCTTTATTTTTTTTCTTAACATCTAATACCCCTACTTTACTCTTTTTTCTGGAATCTCATATCTAGAACTTTCTAATTTAAAAAAAAAATCTAGTTTCCTAACTAATTTGTGATATCCTACCTGTGATTTCAAAGATGGGAAACCAGTCAGACATGGCTAAGCACAATCCTTGTCCATTCTACATTCATGTCCCTCTCTGGATTAGAGAATAGCTTTGTTATGAGGATTAAAACCCAGGCGTGCCCAAACTAAACTGGGAAGAGTAGCATTCAAATAACCTAGGTACTAGATGCAGAGTTAATGTCTTATTGGGCCATCAATACCCTTTCCCCTCTTTCCTGGCTTTAAAGATTATCTCACCCAGGCCTGGATAACCCCTGCCTATCCTATCCCTAAAGAAATTCAATTGTAGCTTTGCTTCTCTTATAATTAAGACCTAGATATAGATGGACATAGATTGTGAATTTACGTGTCAGCATTCCCATTGGCTCTTTCCCTAAGAAATCTAAATCCCCCTTCCTTTTCTTACCCTCCTCAAGGCAAGCATCTTAAGTACCTTCTCTTATGTGTTAAAAAAGGCACCAAATTGCTTTTATATCATATTGTTGCTTTCATTTGTGTATGGAAATCTCCAAGTCCCCAAAAGTAGTTACAATAGATCCTTGCTTTATTTAATCAGCCTTGCCAGTTGTAATTTTGCAATTCAGTTTCAGTAGTTTTGTGGCTGTAATCCCTTACATTTACATCATGGTAGTCATGAATATTGTTTTGTTGGATCTTTTTACTTTGATTTGCATTACTTCATGTCTTTCCATGCTTCTGTGTGTTCATGACATAAATTTTTTCTTATAACATAGAAATATCCCATTACATTTATGTATCATCATTCATTTGGCCACTCTCCAATTGATGGGCATTGACTTTGTTTCTAATTCTTTGATACCACAAAAAGTGCTACTATAAATACTTTGGTGTTACTAATTCACAGCTCTACCGATAATGTATTAGCATGCTTATCTTTTGCTTTTTTTAACCCTTACCTTTTTTCTTTCTAGGATCAGTTCTTTGTCTACTACATCGAATTACCTCTGGATTAGGGCACTAGGGAAGCAAATCGACCTGATGAGTTATAAACAGATACTTTACAACTTTTGACTTTTGAAGCCTTGAAGGGAGAATTGAAGGTCTAGGCTTTCTCAATACTCAAAGTATAAGGAAGAATAAGTTAAAAGTCCATGATAGGGGGCAGTTAGGTGGCTTAGGAGATAGAGAGCTGGGCCTGGAGACAGAAGGTCCTAGGTTCAAATCTGGCCTCAGACACTTCCTAGCTGTGTGATCCCGGGCAAGTCACTTAACCCCCATTGCCTAGCCCTTACCACTCTTCTGTCTTGAAGCCAATACACAGTTTTGATTCTAAGTTGTAAAATAAGAGGGGTTTTTTAATTGTATGATTGCATAGAAGAAGGAGCAGATTTAGAGTCAGAGGTTCTTATTTAAAATTCCTTTTGCTATTTACTCTCTGTGAAGTAATCTTGGAAAGTCATTTCACATCTTTGGGTCTTAATTCATTTGTAAAATGAGGGGGTTACAGTCTTGCAGAAATTAAGCCCAGACCAATGCCCTACTTCATATTCTACAACAAATTCAAAAAGGATGCATAGTTGGAATATTAAGATTGTACCACAAGAATAGTAGAGGAGAAGCAGATCATATAGCTTTCACATCAATGAGTAGGCAATAAATTTGTACTAAACAAGGGGTAGAGACAGTTATAAAAAGGTCAAAGTAGGTCATTTTGACCATATGAAATTTAAAAGCTTTTGCATAAACATAATATTTGCATTGAAGAAAAGAAAGGAAGCTGCCAACAAGGGGAGGGGACCTCTGTTTCATATTTCTTGGAAAAGGGTTTGATATGTAAGATATGCAGAAAACTAAGAAAAACCTATGACTAAAAACTATTCTTTAGTAGTCAAAAGATATGAACAGTTCTCAAAAGAGGAATTATTATTCCTTTATTAACTATTAACAACCAAATGGAAGAATGTTCCAAATGGCTAATAACAAGCAAAATGCAAATCAAAACAACAACATTCTCATGCCCAGATAACTGGCAAAGATGATCTAAGACAGGAATAATAGATATTGGGGAGGGATTATGAAAGACAAGTAAGAGGGCAACTAGGTTGCTCAGTGAATAGAATTCCAAGCCTCTAGATGGGAGGTCCTGGGTTCAGTATTGATTCTAAGATAGAATGTAAGGAAAGAAAGAAAGAGGGAAAGAAAAAGAAAGAGACAGAGAGACATAGAAAGAGAGAAAGGGAAAAAGGACAAAAAAAGAAAGAGAAAAGAGAAAAGGAAAGAGAAAAAGAAAAAGAAAGAAAAGAGAAAGAAGGAAAAAATAAAGTAACTCATTTCAAATTAACTTACTGGGCTTCATCAAATTCTATGATGGTCATATTTAAATCATAAAAATATATCTTAGGTGCTCACATTTCTAGGAATTCTTTTCAACTTCTTATTCTCTCCTTGTCCTCCTCATTTAAAAAAAAATTCTTATCAAATGCCGCCTCTACTGAATGTGTATCAGTGTGTCTCTCTTCTTATAGTCTCTCCATTCATCATTTTCTTTTTCTTTTGGGTTAACTTTGCCCACATGATGCATGAAATATAGAATTTTAGAATTACTTTATTTTGTATTTCTCTTATTACTGAGGATCTGGACCATTTAATTTCATATGGATATGATGTTTTGTATTTCCATCAAAACTGCTTGTGAATATCTCTTGACCAATTTGTCTTTTGGATAATGATTTGTTTTTTATACATTTCTATCAAATCTCCATAAGAGAAAATTTCAACAAAGATCTCACCCAGGTAAATGTTTCACTCCTAATTCTAGTTACATCAAATTTGTACAAAATCTTTTCTATTTTTTGTAATCAATATTGTACATTTTATCTTTTATTATTATTTTTATCCTTTTCTTGGTTACTAATTCAACCATATTCAGATCTATAAATATTAATGCTTTTCTTACTCTTCTCATTTGTTTATAATTTAATTTTTAATATTTTAAATCATGTTTCATTATGGATATTATTGTATATATACTTGTCTATATATATATGTATATATATATATAGACAAACAATTATGTGAATTGTTTGTCTAAATCTAATTTCTTTAAGACTACTTTCTAATGCACTAAAACCTTTTGACTAAATAATGAGTCTTTACCCCAATAGTTATTTTACTTTCATTTATCTAAAAAAGGGCTACTATGTTCATTTGCTCTTGGGTCTTGTGCACCTGTAATTCCAATAATCAACTAAAAATGAGCAGTATAAAACAGTTTTAATAATTACTCCTATAGAGCAAAATTTGAGATATATAATAAAGCTGACATTCCCTTTATTTCCTTCATTATTTTCCTTTATATTCTTTTTTTAAACCCTTACCTTCTATCTTAGAATCAATATTGTGGATTGGTTCCAAGGCAGAAGAGTGGTAAGGGCTAGGCAATGGAGATTAAGTAATTTATTCAGGGTCACACGGCTAGGAAGTATCTGAGATCAGATTTGAACCCAGGACCTCTAGTCTCTAAGCCTGGCTCTCAATCCACTGAGCCACCTAGCTACCCCCTCCTTTATATTCTTGATATATTTCTCCAGAAGAATGTAATTTTTATTTTACTATTAAAGTAAACTTTTGATACAAAAAAATTCTTGACTGATTTTATTTTTTAAAGATTAATAACATTTCTCCTAATTACATGTAAAAACAACTTTTTTTAAACCCTTACCTTCCGTCTTGGAGCCAATACTGTGTATTGGCTCCAAGGTAGAAGAGTGGTAAGGGTAGGCAATGGGGGTCAAATGACTTGCCCAGGGTCACACAGCTGGGAAGTGTCTGAGGTCAGATTTGAACCTAGGACCTCCTGTCTCTAGGCCTGGCTCTCAATCCACTGAGCTACCCAGCTGCCCCTTAAAAACAATTTTTAACATTTATTTTTTTTTTAATTTTGAGTGCCAGATTCTTTCCCTCCCTTATTCCCCACCCCCTTCCTGAGACAGTGAGCAATCTGATGCAGATTTTACATATGCAATCATGTAAAATATTTTTCCATATTAGTCATTTTGTGGAAGAGTTCTCAAAAAAATGGAAGTAGAAAGAAACATAGTATCTTTCACTCTGCTTTCAGATTCCATCAGTTCTTTCTCGGAGGGCACCTGGGATTTTTCATCATGAATCTCTGGGACTGTCTTGGATCACTTCATTGCTGAGAAGAACTATTGACCGCTTTTATTATATTACTTTAATTTCTGAACATGTCTATCCTTTCATCTATCCAGAAAACCATGCTTTATAGGAAAGAAGAAAAAGAAGAGAGGGAGAAAAAAGAAGTTCCCCCAAATTAACCTGCACCTGAACCAAACATAGGCCATGTTCCACACCCATAATTCCCCAACTCTGCAAAGAAAGGTGGGAGATGATCATGCTTAATTTGTAGGCAATAGTTGTCTTGCTGAACTAAATAGCTTCTGTATTTTCTCAATTTCTTTCTTTAATTTGGTTTTCTGTAAAACTTCTTAAATGGCAAATCCTTTTCTTTTTTTTTTTTTTTTTTTGCCTCTCAACCATTTAAATATCACAGATTTCTAGACAGCTACATAGTAGCCTTCCATATCTTCTATCTTCACTTGACTTTTATGTTGTTTTTATGTATTCCATTTATATGGACTCGATTTGCTTTGAATTGCTACTCTGGAGTCTAAGAAGGAGTAAGTCATGCCTGTAGAGCTGACTTCAGAAAACTCAAGGCAATTAAGTGATGCCAAATGGGACAAAACACAAATGATGACGCCAGGCAGTGTGTGACTAAGTACTAAATAAGTGGTACTGGTGACAAATGCATTTTTAGAAGAGTGAGAGCTTCCTGTGGCCTGGCCTGGTCATGGAAGGTTTCATGGGAGAACCAGGATGAGAGGTGAGCCTTGAAGGACAGGTAGGATTTGAATAAGTAGAGAAGGAGGAGGGATACAGAACAAGCAAAGGGACAGATGTGGGAATGGGTGGGATATATTTGGAGGAAGTGAGCAGAGCATTAAGAGTGGAGCTGAGGATGTAGGATACAGGAACAGTGAGAGATAAAGTTGGAAAGGTAGGTAAGGATGAGACTGCAATGTGTATAGGAACTTGATTGGAAATTCTTTGGAAGAGCAATTGTGTGCCGTAGTGCTATAAGAATAATTGGCATTTAGTTAATCTTTCTGAATATAGGAAAATAAATATAAGAAATATAAGAAAAGCAAAGGAGTTGCTTTTGTTGTTCAGCCATTTGGAGGGGTCCGACTCTGTTACTCCATGGACCATAGCTATGCATGGGATTTTCTTCACAGGTCTACAGGAATAGTTTGCCATTTCCTTCTCCAATGGATCCTTTCATCAGGTAATGAGAAATTAAGTGACTTGCCCAGGGTCACACATATAGGACATATCTGAGGCTGGATTTAAACTCAGGACTTTATGATTTCAGGCTCAGTGGTTAAGCCACAGCTGCAAAGGAGTTGTTAGAGAGTCTAAACTATGGGACTTCAGGTTTCTGGTTCCTTGATCCCATCTCCACACACTCATGTCATCATCACTCCCTATAATCTCCCTTGAAGTGAAATCTAAAGGGACGATTCCCAAGCAATGAATGGCATCTCCCCCAGGTTTATGGCTTCCCCAACCATGGCTGGGACAGCTGTGCTGATGAAGCTCTATTCCCACATACTTGGACAGAGTCATCTAAAAGATATAAGCAGTGCCCATAAGTTCCCTCCCTTAATTTTGGTTGGGGTGGCTATGCTCATACTTTTATTCATTCAAGGGATTTGTTAAGTACCAGGTATTATATTAGGTAGGGGGCAGGTAGGTGGTAAAGTAGGTAGAACCCTGAGCTCAGAGTCAGGAAGACCTGAGTTCAAATTCAGATCGGGTTTACTAGGTATTTAACCCTGGGCAAGTCACTTAACTCTTTTGGCCTCAGTTTCCTCATCTGTAAAATAAACTGGAGAAGGAAACAGCAAACCACTCCAGTATTTCTGCCAAGAAAACCCCAAATGGGGTCACAAAGAGTCAGATATCACTGAAAAATGACTAAATAACATCACATTAGGTTTCAGGGATGCAAAGATAAACACGAACCAGTTCCGGCTTTTGAGAAGTTTCCATTCTACTAGCTCCCTGCTTATCTCAGAGGATCCAAACTCTTAACATTTCAGTAAGACACTCCTCAATCAAAGACACTCCTAACTACTCTTCTATTTTGTGCCTACCAGGGGCTGAGGAGATAAAAAGAAGGAAAAGAAGCAGTTTCCACCTTCTGAGAGCTTACATTCCATTAGAGTTGAGGTGGCAGGAGAGAATATTTAAATAAATAAATAAAATAACTAGCATCTATACAGAGCTTTAAGGTTCGTGAAGCACTATACATACGAACAACTCTGCCAGTTCGTGTTATTCTCCTTATTTTACAAACGGAGAAACTGTAACTGAGAAGAGTTATGTGACATGCCCAGGGTCACTGCTAGTAACTGTCTGAGGTAAGGTTTAAATTCAAGTCTCCCTCACTCCAGCATCAGCATTCTTACTGACAGGGTTGTTTCGAGGATCAAATTAGATAACATGTAAGCTCTTAGAAGGCCGGAACTGCTTCTTTTTCTTTTTTTATTTTTGCATCCTCAGCACCTGGTAGGCACTTAATAGATGCTTGTCAGAATGAATTGCCCAAGGGGTAACTAGGTGACTCAGTGGTTAGAGAACAAGACCTGGAGATGGGAGGATCTGGATTCAAATCTAGCCTCAGATACTTCCTAGCTGTGTGAACCAGGGCAAGTCACTTAGCTCCAGTTTGCCTAGCCTTGACCACTCTTTTGTGGATGCTTAGTATTGATTTTAAGGCAGAAGGCAAGGTTTTTTTAATGAATTGCCCTTCTTTCTTATGCTTAACACTGGAACAGCTAAATAACCCGAGGAGGAAAAGGGCAAGTTCTCCAGGGCTCAGGCAACAGCATCATATTCAATCGCATTGAATCAAACCTTGTCAAGTGTAGCTGACAGGCAAAAGAGATGGAACTCTGAGAGGAAGTCAAGTCAACAGAATAGGATGGGGTCTTTTGTTAGAGGGTGAGGGGTTAGCAGTAAAGACAGCAGAAAATCTTTTACTTCATTCATGTGCCACTGGAACTGGTCACTGAAAGAATTGTCCAGAAATGGCAGGTCTAATGGCAGCTTTGGCAATAGGGGTTAAATAGGACTAGCAGTAAAATCATACTGAATGACCTTTCAAGATCCAGTCTATAAATTCCCTGAATTGCTATGAAAAGAGATTGTTTATTAGTTGAGTAAAGAAAACATCTCTCTTTTATACACATCACTTGTTCCCCAATGTCAGGACAAAAATTGGGAAAATAGACACAAAGAGTCAAATTATTCAACCCGATACAATGCAACACAACAAATATTTGTTAAATGTCTATGGTGGGATAGTAGGTAGAGTATTGGGCTTGGAATTGGGAAGACTCATTTTCATGATTCCAAAGCTGACTTCAGAAACTTACTAGCTATTTGATTCTAGACAAGCCACTTGACCCTGTTTGTCTTAGTTTCTTTGTCTATAAAATGAGCTAGAGATGGAAATGACAAACCACTCCTATATCTTTGCCAAGGAAACTCCAAAAGGGGTCACAAAGAGTCAGCCACAATTAAATAACAACAAAAATTTGGAAAGTGGGGCAGCTGGGTGGCTCAGTGGGTTGAGAGCCAGGCCTAAAGACAGGAGGTCCTGGATTCAAATCTGAACTCAGTCACTTCTTAGCTGTGTGACCCTGGGCAAGTCAGTTAACCACCATTAGCCAGCTCTTACTGCTCTTCTGCCTTAGAGCCAATATACTGTATTGATTCTAAGACAGAAGGTACAGGAAGAAAGAAAGAAAGAAAGAAAGAAAGAAAGAAAGAAAGAAAGAAAGAAAGAAAGAAAGAAAGAAAGAAAGAAGAGAAAAAAGGAAGAGAAAAAAGGAAGAGAAAAAAGGAAGATTCAAAAGGTATCATGCTAGGCCCTGGGGATGTAAGAGACAAAACAAAACAAATCAAAACAAGACAAGACAGCCCCTTTTCTCCAAGATGTTACATTCTACTTAATAAGTTAAACAATAAATAACAAGCATATGATTCTGTTGTTCCCATGTCTGCTTTTACAATCATTGGGTTTCTCCCTTCTCTTGGCCTTCATAATAATTCAAGCCAATTAGGTCAGTAGATTCCCATTACATACCTTGATCCATTTCTTTCTGTCTTCTCTCCTTGTTGGGAGCACTTCAAGTATTCTACATGGAGATTCCAGATCTATTTTCTTCCTCTCAGCATTTATAGTCAACATCCTAGAACCTATCCTTCCATCCTCCCCACAGATGGGTGGTGCTGCCATTTCCTCCTCCTCCTACCAGTCCTCCTCTTATGTTTCCCGTTGTTCTGGGTGGATCTTGTTTAGAGAAAAGGAAGCTCCTGCCTAAAGCTTTTTTAAATTGCTGAGGGATTTATTTCAGTGGCCTCCTTTTCAAGTCATCAAGGTTTTGAATGGCCTGAAGAGGAAGTCTGGTGTTTTTTGATGGTGGTGGGTGGCAGCATTTTTTTACTTCTCTCTCCACAACTTTTGTGGTCTTTTGGGAAAAGCCTATTCAGTATCAAATGGTTATGAAAGAAAGTTCAAATTCCAGACCATAATGGCCTGAAGAACTTTATGCCAAAAAAAAAAAAAAAGTCAAAGAGAAGTCAGGAGGTTGTGGCTAGAGATAAAAGAAGGTACCTGAGTTTGTGGACAGGCACATACAAATCAGACCCACAAAGCAAAGGTGATGTAGAAGCAGCATTCACAAAAGAGTGAAGTTATTTGGACAATTAAAAAAAGGCAAAGCTACAGTGGATGAAACAAAGCTATTTACGTGTTTACTGATTGCTGTCAAAGGTATGCAAGAGGTGGCTAATTCCCTGAGTTAATCTGGATGATTCATGCTAAATTTCTATGGCTATTATAACAAATGTTTTACATCACTCTTTTTTTGGGGGGCCACGTATGAATGGAAAATTATCTATAGTCAGATTCAATTCAATGAACATTTTCTGAACCCCTATTCTAAATAAGATCTAGTAGGGGAAGTGAAGTAATAATTAAGATCTATTTCTTGTTCCTAGAGAATTTATAATGTGTATGTGGAGATAATACTTGCTCACAAATAATTATAATTCAAGGCAATGTGTGATAAATGCTACATAACTAGTTTGAAGGGAGTAGCATAGGATGAAGGGAAAGATTCCTTTCAACTCTAGTGATTGACAATCAGTCAGGCAGTCAATAAACCTTTATTAAATCTACTATATACCAGGTACTGGGAATACAAAAAGAAGCAAAAGTCAAATCCGGCCTCAGACACTTCCCAGCTGTATGACCCTGGGCAAGTCACTTGACCCCCATTGCCCACCCTTACCACTCTTCCACCTAGGAGTCAATACACAGAAGTTAAGGTTTTAAAAATGTTAAAAAAAAAAAAAAAAAGAAGAAGAAGAAGAAGAAGCAAAAGATTGTCCCTGACCCTAGGAGCTCACAATCTAATGGGGGGAGACAAAAAACAAAAAAATATGTACAAACAAGCTATATACAGGATAAAAAGGAAACAATTAATAGAGGGAATGGTACTAGAATTAAGAGGGAGTGGGAAAGGCTTTCTGCAGAAGGTGGAATTTTATTTTATTTCATTTTTTAGGTTATTTTTTTAAGTTTATTTATTTATTTATTTGCTTAATTTAGACTATTTTTCCATAGTTACATGATTCATGTTCTTTCCCTCCCCTCCTCCCACCCACCTTCTGCTCCTTTCACTCTACATCAATACCTGGAGGTTATTCCAGTTCACATGGAATTCCTCCAGTTCATTATTCCTTTCAGTACAATAGTATTCCATCACCAACAGATACCACAATTTGTTCAGCCATTCTCCAATCAAAGAGCATCCTCTCACTTACCAATTTTTTGCCACCACAAAAAGCGTGGCTGTAAATATTTTTGTACAAGTCTTTTTCCTTATTATCTCTTTGGGGTATAACCCCAGCAGTGGTATGGCTGGATCAAAAGGTAGGTAGTCTTTTAATGCTCTTTGGGCATAGTTCCAAATTGCAAAAGGTGGGATTTTAGCTGGGATTTAAAGGAAGCCAATAGGCAGAAATGAGAACTGAGAACATTCCAGACATGGAGGACAGTTGGAGAAAATGTCCAGAAATGAGAGATGGAGTGTCTTGTTCATGGAATAGCAAAGAAACCAGTGTCACTAGATCAAAGAGTACAAGGCAGGAAGCAAGGTGTAAGAAGACTGGAAATGACTTGGAGGGGATTGACTAATGAAGGGCTCTGAATATCAAATAGAGAATTTTGTATTTGATCCTGGGGGCAATACAGAAAGCCTGGAGTTTATCAATGGTTGGACCTTCATTTTAGGAAAATCACTTTGATGGCTGAATGGAGGATGGATTGGTATGGGGAAAGACGGGATAGGCAGACCCACTAGCAGACAGAGTCTAGGCATGAGGTGATGAGGATCTGTGTCAGAATGAAGGCAATATCAGAGGAGAGGAGTATATTTGAGAGATGTTGCAAAGGTGAAATCAACAGGTCTCAGCAAGGCATTGGATGCTTCAGGAAATGGGAAGAGATAATGAATAATCAAGGATGACTCCTAGTTTGTGAGCCTGAGGGACTGAGGGGATGGTATTGCCCTTTACCAAAAAGACAGGGAAGGTGGGAAGTGGGGAGGTTTTGAGGGAAAAATATGATTTTGTTTACAGATATGTTGAGTTTAAGATTTCTACTGGGCATACAGTTCAAGACATCTGAAAGGCAGTTGGAGATCAGCAAAGAGGTTAGGGAAAGATAGGAAGATTTGAGAATCCTCAGCAAAGAGATGTTAATATAAAAATGTTTATATTAGCTCTTTTTGTGGTGGCAAGGATTGGAAATTAAAGGGATATCCATCAATTGGGGAATGACTGAACAAGTTGTGGCATATGATGATGATGGAATACTTTTGCGCTATAAGAAACTATGAGCAGGATGATTTCAGAAAAAGCTGGAAAAATCTATATGAAATGATATAGAGCAAATTAAGCAGAACCAGAACACTGTACACAGTAACAACAATATTGTACATACATACAATTTCTGAAATTATGAGATCTAAATTGTCTCCCTCCCTTTCCTCCCCATTCCTGGAGATTTTAAACAATTTGATCCATATTAGGGAAAATTTATTTCCATATTGGTCATTTTTGTAAAAGAATACTCAAATAAATCAAAACCCCAAAATCAAAACACAAATAAACAAAATGTGAAAAACAGTATGCTCTGATTGGCACTCTGACTTCAACAATACTTTCTCTGGAGGTGAATAGCATTCTTGGTCATAAGTCCATCAGAGTTTTCCTGGATCACTGTATTGCTGAGAATAGCCAAGTTTTCACAGTTGATCATTGTACACTATTGTTATTGTACAGTGTTCTCCTGGTTCTGCTTATTTTGCTCTATATCATTTCATGTAGATCTTTCCAGCTTTTTCTGAAATCATCCTGCTCATAGTTTCTTATAGCACAAAAGGATTCCATCATCAGATCAAATTGCGTAAAATCTCCAAAAGATGAGAGTATTAGGGAAAAGAAGGTGATCAAGAGTGTCAAAGGATGAAGAGAGGTCAAGAAGAATGAATTTTGAGAAAAGGCCACTGAACTTGAAATTAAGAGATCATTTGTAATTTTGGAGAGAGCAATTTCAGTGGAATGATGAAGATAGAAGCCAGACTGTAAGGGGCCAAGAAGAGACTGAGATGAAAGAGATTGGAGCTACTTATTATAGAGGAAGGAGTTTAGCCACAAAAGGCAGAAAAGTGTGATAGTTAATAGGGATGGAAGAATTAAGAGTTTTTTGTCGACTGGGGAGACATGGGTGTGTTTTTAAGTAATAGGGAAGCAACTAGTAGAAAGGGAGATATTGAAAATAAGTGAAATGTTGGGATGACAGAGAAGGAAACCTGTTGTAGGAGACAAGTTGGAATGGGTTTAACACAATTCATTAAGCACCTACTCTGTCCCAAGTACTGTGCTAAGTACAGGAGATACAAATACAAAGAATCAAATGATTTTTGAAAAAAGTTCTCATGAAGGAGATAACCATTTACGAGCTTTTAAAGATGAGTTGTATGTGATAAGGAGACAAAAGGGAACAAAACATTCCAGGCAGAGAAACTGGCTTAAATGAAGATGGGTAGTAATAAAGTATTATGAATAATTATTCTGGAAATAATAACAAATAGTCCAACTCAGCTGAAGCATAAGGACTGGTATGGGAAACCTCTGCGACATGGGATTAGAAGGTAGATTGAGAACTGTCTGTTATAGGGCTTTAAATAGCAGGCTAAGGTGTTTGGACTTTATTTGCTAGGCAAAGCTGATGTATTTAAGGTTTCTCAGTGGAAGACAAAGGATAGGAAGGAATAAAAATTCACACAGAAGTTTCAAACCTAACTGCCTGGAAAAAGAATGATCCTTTTAATAAAACCAAGCAAGTCAAAAAGATGAACAGGTTGCGGGCAGGGGGGGGGGATCGATATGTTTGGTTGGAGATATGTTGTGTTTGGTGTATCAAATGAGATAATATTTATGAGGAAAATGCTTGGCACAGTGCCTGGCACATAGTAGGCACTATATAAATGCTTATTCCCTTCCCCAACCCTACCAATAGCAAGTTCAGGTCAAGCTATCCAACAAGAAATTGAAAATGTAAGACTAGAGCTCTAGGGAGAATATAATGGTGGAGATGTAGATTTGGGAATGATCTACATCATAGTGCTATTTGGAGCCCTAAGAATGAATGAGATCTCTGAGGGGCGGAGAACAGAAAAAACCAAGAAGATCAAAGACATTACCTTTGACCCCCAAAGTAGTCAAAGGGTAAAAAGTATCAACAATAATAATAACATAGTACTTTAAGGTTTCAAAGTGCTTTACAAATATTATCTCAATTAAGTTTCACAATAATAAGGTAAAAAGGAAAAGCAAAAGAAAGAGTAGTCCAAAAGGGAAGAGGAGAACCAGGATTTTAGTGTCATGGAAGCCAAAGGAGAAAAGAGTTACAAGAAGGAGGGGGAGTCAATAGTGTAAGATTCAGCAGAGAGGTCAAGGTGGATGAAGACTAAGAAATAAACCCTAGATTTGATTATTAAAAAGCCAATGTCACTACTGGCTCTGTATCCCAAAGAGATAACCAAAAAAGAGGAAAGGATCTACTTGTAAAAAATATTTATAGCTGCTTTTTTTGTGATGGCAAAGAATTGGAAATTTAAAGGAATTGGGGAGTGGCTGAACAAATTTGGTACATGGTGATGGAATATATTGTGCTGTAAGAAATGATGAACAGGATGATTTCAGGAAAAAATGGAAAGATCTGCAGGAACTGATACAGAGCAAAATAAGCAGACCTGGGAGAACTTTGTGTGCAGAACAGCAATATTGTATGATGATCAACTGAAAACTTGGCTACTCTTAGCAATGCTATGATCTGGGACAATCCTGAAAGACTTTTGAGGAGGAAAGCTGTCCACTTCCAGAGAAAGAACTGTTGGAGTCAGATAGATTAAGATCACATTAGTGTAGTAAAATTTTATTTTGGGGTTCTGGTTGTGTATGAGTGTATTCTTATAATAATTATGAATATGGAAGTGTGTTTTGCATGATAATAAAAATTCAGTATTAGAGGCAGCTAGGTGGCTTAATGGATTGAGATCCAGCCTGGAGATGAGAGGTCCTGAGTTCAAATTTGGCCTTAGTCACTTCCTAGTTGTGTGACCCTAGGCAAGACATTTAATTTCCATTGCCTATCCTTTACCACTCTTCTACCTTGGAATTGATTTACAGAATTGATTCTAAGAAGGCTTCTTTTTTTAAGAAAAAGGAAGAAAAAAGAAAGTCAATGTTAACTACATGAGATAAAGAAGAATGAAATGAGTAGAACCAAAAACATTATATTCAGCTATAGATTTAATATTTGAAATATAACTTGTGGGGACAGCTGGATGGCTCAGGCCTGGAGATGAGAAATCTTGGGTTCAAATGTGAACTCAGACACTTCCTAGCCATGTGACTCAGGGCAAGTCACTTAATCTCTGTTGCCTAGTCCTTACTGTTTTTCTTACTTGGAACTGATACTTAGTATCAGTTCTAAGACAGAAAATAAGAGTTTAAAAAATAATAATATCTTGTAAATATTCACCTCCAGAAAATGAATTGAAAAATGGAAACATAAAAGACATAATCTATACCTACGTATCTGTTTGCTGGTTAATTCCTTCTGTAGTATGGGGAAAGGATGGAGGGGCTGAGATTCCTAGAAATCAATTCTATTAATAAAAACAATTTTTTAAAAAAGAAAGGCAATATTGATCCTTAAGAAAATTATTTCAGTAAAATGACAGGGGTAGAAGTCAGGTTATAAAGAATTAAGGACACAGTATGTGGTAAAAGTATGGATTCATTGCTTTAGATTTTTAGTGATAAAGAGACAGAATGTTACATTAAAGATGTAATGGGATCAAAGGTTGCTTTAGGTTAGAGAAGAAGTAAGTCTGCTCAAAGATAATGGGAAAGGGAGATACTGAAAATGCAAGTTTAGTAGACAGAGAGATCATTGATAGAATGACATTCTAAGGGAGAGAGGATGTGCTGAACACCAGTTGGGGAATTAGTTTTAAAAAGTAGAAGGCGCTTAATATGGTAGTATATACCTATAATCCCTGCCTCTGAGGAGGTAGAGACTAGTGGATCCCTTGAGCTTGGGAGTTCTGAGCTACAGTTGGGCTAAAGCCAATTGGTTGTCTCCACTAAATCTGAGATTGCCCTTTTCATCTTTGATACTGTTAATTTGACTTTCTTCTTTCTTTTTCTTTTATTAGATTAACCAGTACTTTATCTATTTTTTTTGTTTTTTCAAAGTATCAACTCCTAGACTTATTTATTAGTTTAATAGTTCTTTTACTTTCAATTTTATTAATTTCTCCTTTAATTTTTAGGATTTCCAATTTAGTTTTTATCTGGGGATTTTTAATTTGTTCTTTTTCTAATTTTTAAAGTTGCAAGCCCAATTCATTTATCTCTTCCCTTTCTATTTTGTTGAAACATTTTCTCCTGAGTACTGCTTTGACAGCGTCTCATAGATTTTGATATGTTGTCTCCTCAATGTCATTCTCTTTAATGAAGTCCATAATTGTTTCTAATTTGTTTTTTGACCCACCAGTTTTGAAGAATTAGATTATTTAGTTTCCAATTAATTTTAAATTTGCCTTGTCTGTACTAAATGTGACACCAATATGGTGAACCCTTGCTAGTGGGGGGGGGGGGGGGGGGGGGAAGGGAACAGCAGTTTGCCTAAGGAGGGACAACCTACTCCATGAAGGAGGAAGAAATGAAGGGCAAGTGGAGGGAAAGACTGAAGGAAATGAATCTCTAAGATAGAAGACAAGAGGAGAGTTGACGAAATTAGAGAAATTCTGAAATTGTGAGGAGGGCATAGAGACAGCTGGGGAGGGGGAAAGAGGAAGAAGAGAAAAGGTAAGAGGCAGAACAACACTATGGGGAAAGCACTGGGCTTAGTGTTAGGAAGACCTGGGTTTGAACTCTGCCTCTGATACTTTACTAGCCATGGGACTATTGGAAAATCAACCTTTTGAACTTTAGTTTTATCCAAACAAGAATAATGATACAAGGACTGTCTCTCTCATGGATTTGTTGCAAGGCTTAAATAATTTATTTAAAGTACTACCTAAATGTCAATTGCTGTATAGCCATGATTCACTCAACTTGGACTTGCATGGTTAAGTGTTTTGGGGTTTTTTTTTCCCAGTTGAATATAAGCAATTGAAGGACAGGAACTATTTTTAAACTTGTCTCTAATATAATGTTTTTACACCATAAGTATTTAATAAATGCTTGTAGGATTAGGCCAGAAGTTCAAATTACTAAGTGAGGTCATTTGCTCAAAATGAGGTATTTGGGGGAGGTGGGTCTTGAGGAACATGGAAACTTTTTAAAATAACAGCTAGGAATGATGTAATAGGCAAATAATGAGGCTTTTAAATCAACTTATTGAGTTTTCTGCCTTGCTTTCTCTTCCCTCCTTTTTCAGGTTCTACTCATCCAAGAGGGTCTAGCTCAAGTCATCTTTCTCTAATTGGTCTAGCCCACACTGGGATTTTCTTCTCTTAGCTTTGATATTAGTATCACACTTTTTAAAAAATATAATTTTTATTTTATTTTTTAAAAAAATAATTTTCCATAGTTACATGATTCATGTTCTCTGCCTCACTTGTCCCAAGGCTAACAAGCAATTTCACTGGGTTAGTACCACATTTTTTAAACTTACATATTTTACAGAAGCTTACCATCTGTGTGACCTTGAGCAAATTAAATCATCTCTCTGTGCCTCAGTTTCCTCATCTATAAAAATGAAGGCATTAGACTCAATGGCCTCTAAGTTCCCTTCCATCTCTAAAACTGTGCTCTTATAATGCTATATAGATTAGCTTTGTATCCCCCTTGTATTACAGGCTTCTTGAGGGCAAAGTACATGTCATATATCTTTTGTATTTCATACTATGTGTAGTTGAACTTGAACCGTAAGTACATAATAAGTTCTTGAGGATTGATTTAAAGACTTATTTTGCATATTTTTGGAGGATTTAGGCAGGCTATCCTCAGAACTGACATTTGGTTATTGTGTATGATACTTTGAGCATATACATCAAATTACCTGGGGCACCAAAGAAATTGCCCCTTCAAATCCATACTGTTTTCCTTAAGTCAAGGGAAAGGCAAGGTGTCACTCTACAGAGGCAGTTAGGTGGTACTGTGGATAAGAATATTGATTTGGAGTTCAAATCCCACCTCAGGCAATAGCTATGTGAACCTGGGCAAGTCATTTAACCTCTTTCTGCCTCAGTTTCTTCAGCAAAATGAGAATAATAATATTCCCTACTTCCTAGGGTTATTATAAAGCTTAAATGAGATAGTATATGTTTAGTGTTCGTAAACCTTAAAATGCTATATAAATGATATCCATTTTTACTGCTATTATTATTATTATTTATACCAATTAGCCAGTGAGGAAATGTAATATCTGATTTGCCTACAAGGTGGTGTTTTACTTGATCCACCAATCAAATGATTTTGCCAGGATATTTCCAACATGTATAAAATAGCGTACACACACACACACACACACACACACACACACACACACACACACTCCACCCCCCACCCCTGGAAGGCTGTAACAGACCCTCTGGTCACCAGGTTCTCAGACTGAAAATACCAAGATAACTCCTTCTTGTCATAGAGCTGGAATATGTTCTTTTTTAATTAATTAATTACTTTTTTAAAATCCTTACTTTTTGTCTCAGTATAAATTCTAAGGCAAAAGAGAAGTATGGGTGAGGCAATTAGGGTTAAGTGACTTACCCAGAGCCATACAGTTAGAAAATGTCTGAGGCCAGATTTGAACCTAGATCCTTCCCACTTTTAGGTCTGGCTCTCTATCCATTGTGCCTCCTAACTGCTCCTGGAATATGTTTGGGGTTTTTTTTAAACCAGAGGACCCTCTCCATTCACAGGAAAAAGGCACTCAACAGTCTAAAGTTACATAGTTTATTAAAGTTGGTATAAATGAAAGGAAAAAGATTGAGCTCTCCTATACAGAACTTTCCATCCCACAAACAGATCTTGTTCCTAATCTCTCCTACCTTCAGACCTGTTTTGAGTGTATACTCTTCTCCAAGAGTTTTGGCGAGGAGCAGGGGGGACAGGATGGGATGGGAGATGGGAGAGATGTTCATCTTCTGGCTCCTTTTATCCCTGAATCATCATTTCTCTGGGCCTCAAGGTAAAGAACAATTTAAAAAAGATAAGAAAACTGTCACACAGTGCAGGTTACATGAGTATTATTAATGATCTCCACTCACATTCTGGCTTAGGAAGATTTAGGAGAGAGCCTCAGAGAGCAAAAAAAGAAGTAATTAAGTTGCTTAACTTCTGGTTTCTCCAAGGTGACTGGCCTCAGGCTCGTATTTGGGCTTAGTTTGCCCCAAAGAATCTTCATCACTCTATTCCTTCAAAGGTTAAGAGAAGGAAGGATTTAGATTTAGATGTTTTGCCTGCTGTCAGCTCTGGGATGACTAATAATTAATAAGATGAATAATCTAGTACAACATGTGACTGTTTCAATGTATGACTTGCTGAGAGGCAAAAATAGATTTCTAGTGCCTCTCCCTCCCCGCTTTTCTCTAAGGGAAACTAATTCCTGCTAGGAGGAAGTGGGAAGTTGGGGTCAGAGACTGACCACTCTGAAGTACCAGGCTAGAAGAATAATTATCTGTTCCCTTACTTATCATTAATCTAAGGGAGGTAAGTTTTAGATTCATGTTAAACTCCTGTTCACTTTTTCTTAACAGAGAAAGGAAGGGCTCCAAACTTTATCTCTAAAGCTTGGCCTTTTTCCCTATCATGTACCATTTCCATAATGAATGCACATAGTAAAGAAACCCATTTACACAAGTTGATAGGAAAAACAGAGACAAGAGAAAAAATATGGAGGAGAATATATACGGGGTGACACAGAGTGAAGGAGCTCTCTCAAAGGGAGTGAGGCAACTCCAATCAATTTCAAGAGAGAGAGAGAGAGAGAGAGAGAGAGAGAGAGAGAGAGAGAGAGAGTTCTAGATCTCTTCCAAAAGGAAATTCCTTCATGTGAGCTGTAATGACCTCCAGGAACAGATGCAGAGTGAAAGGAGCAGAGCCAGAAGAACATTGTACACAGAGACTGATACACTGTGGTACAATTGAATGTAATGGACTTCTGTACTAGCAGCAATGCAATGACCCAGGACAGTTCTGAAGGATTTGTGGAAAAGAACGCTACCCACATTCAGAGGAAGAACTACAGGAGTGCAAACACAGAAGAAAAACAACTGCTTGAATACATGGATTGCTGGGGATATGATTGAGAATGTAGACTCTAAATGACCACCCCAGTGCAACTATCAATAATATGGAAATAGATCTTGATCAATGACACACGTTAAAACCAGTGGAAATGCGTATCGGCTATGGGGGCAGGGGGAAGGGGTTGGTGGGGGTGGAGGGGAGAGTAAGAACATGAATCATGGAATCATGGAAAATTTTTCTAAAAAATAAAAATTCAAAGTTGTAAAACACACACACACACACACACCAAAAAAAAAAAAAAAAAAAAAAAGGAAATTCCCTGAAGTCTTTATAGTAGGGTTACAGTGAAGACTGCCAGGTCTTCTCAAGTCATGCTGAAGAGAGATTGGAACAGTCCATCTTTTCTCTTGAAGCTAGTAGCTAAAAGAACCTGTAGGGCAGTTAGAGCTTAGAACTCTCTTCTCTCCTGATCTCACCAACTCTGCTCTATCCTCATGCAGTCACTGGGCAGTGATGACCCCCATAAGGAGAGAGTTCCATACCAATGGCCTTTGGGGCTCCCTTTACACTAGTATTTAGACATAACTTTAAGGTTTACAAAGCACTTTACAAATTACACTCATTTGATCCTCATAACAACCCAGAGAGGTAAGTGCTGTTATTATCTCCATTTTTCAGAGGAAGAAAAATTGAAACAAGGTAGAGGTTAAGTGTTTTCCTTCGGGCCACACAAGTAGTACGTGTTTAAGGCTGGATTTGAACTCAGGTCCTTCTGATTCTAATCCTCAGAACTGTTTTACCCACAGAACCACCTCATCTTCTCTAAGAAGAGTTAGCACATTGAAAAATGACACCATGTAAGCTGGGGAGCATCAAATATGTCTGTCATAGCAGTATGTTTCCCAGAAACGTTCACATCCCAGACCATGCCCTCTCATTCAATATACACTTAAGGTGTGGAAGGTACTGGGCTTGCTGGTCACTTTTACTTTGTATAACCCCCATAAAGAATTCATGCCTTGAACATACAAAGGCAATGACCTTTTTGCTCATAGAATTTGCCTAGATAAGAAAAAATACATACCGTATTGTGCTTTTTTCCTCCTCAGTTATACATGTCCTGAATCGCCTTTTCCCTGGGAAGCATTTATGAAAACTTTGTGCTTCACTCACTTTTTTCTGAGAGGAAATAGCTTTTAAAAGCTCTAAAAACACTCAGCATTCATGAGTAAAATAATATAAGCTATTCTAGATCTCTTGAAGTTTGAGCTTAAGGGGGCTGAGTTTGTATCAGGTTTTTTTTGTTTGTTGTGTTTTTTTTTTTAAACCCTCACCTTCTATCTTAGTATCAGCTCTAAAACAGAAGTACAGCAAGGGCTAGGCAATTGGCGTTAAGTGACTTGCCTAGGGTCACACAGCTAGGACATCTGTCTGAGGACAGATCTGAACCCAGTTCCTCCTGACTCCAGGCTTAGAGCTCTATCCACTGTGCCCCTCAGCTGCCCCTCAGAAGGTTATGAAGACTGTTATTATCGGTGTTTTTCATTGATTTTTGAAATCAATGACATTTTTGAGGGTGATGTCTTGACTTACACATGAAGACTCATCAAAACAAAGAGGCATCTGGATGGCTCCGTGGATAGAGTATTAGACCTGGAGTCAAGAAGACTGAGTTCAAATCCACCCTTAGATACTTATTGTGTGACCCTGGGCAAGTCACTAAATCTCTATTTACTTTAATCTGCTAAAGAAGGAAATGGCAAATCATTCCAGTATCTTTGTCAGGAAAACCCCATGGACAATATTGGTGCCCTATAGTCCCTGGGCAAGTCACTTAACCTGGTTTGCCTCTGTTCCTCATCTATAAAATGAGCTAGAGAAGGTAATAACAAACCATTCCAGTATCTTTGACAACAAAACTCCAAATGGGGACACAACTAATCAACAAATCAAAGACAAAAACAAAAAACAGTCCTTGCTTTCAAGGAGCTTATAGGGTTGTTGTGGTATATGGATGGAATAACTACACAGACACTTAGAAGAAAAGGGAGATGCTACTATTTTCTCTGGTCCAATATTATTCTTTCTTGTTTTCCCCAAGTCATCCTTTTACTTTCTAGCATCTTATAGAACTTCAGAATTAGGCACCTCAGTATCCATTTAGGAGAAATTAAACATATCTAGATCTTCTTGTCTTTTGTTTTTAAACCACCATGTCTCAACTGACCCTGATTCTCCACTTAACCTATTCATCCATCAAACTCTTTGAAAGTGTAGTCTTCTTCCAACATTTTTGCTCTCTTATTTCTGACTCATTTTAAAAAAATTATCCACTTCTTTTCTTTCTATATCATCCATGTTCTGTACCCTCTCCCAAAAAGTCATTATTTATAACAAAGAAAAAAAAAAGTAAAAAAAATTCAGAAAAAGGAACCAACACAGCAAATGGATGTCAGATATTACGTGCCAGCGTCCATATCCAAAGTCACCTACCTCTGCAAAGAAGAGAGGAAGGTAGCTTCTTATATCTCTTCTTTGGGGGCAAACTTGGTCATTATAATTTCCATATTCAGTTTCATTGTTTTGTCTTTCTATTTACATTTTTGTAGTCTCTATTAACATAGTTTTCCTGGTTCTGCTTACTTCACTGCATCAGTTCAGAGAAGTGTTTTACCGCTTTTCTATATTCCTCATAGTCAACATTTCTTCTGTTGTGGTTCAGTCATTTTCAATTGTGTCCAATTCTTTGGTACCCAATTTGTGGTTTTCTTGGCAATGATACTGGAATTTGCCATTTCCTTCTCCAACTCGCTTTTTTAACAGTAGAGAAAACTGAAAGCAAGCAGGATTAGGTGACTTTGACTAGAGCTACACAGCTAGTAAGTGTTTCAGACAGGATTTGAACTCAGGTCTTCCTAAATCTGGGTCCAGCTCTTTATTTACTGTGCCACCTAGTTGTCCTCAACATTTTGGTGCACACCAGGTCTTCACTTTTGTCCTTGTTCCCCTTGGAGTATATGCCTAGTGATGGAATCTCTGGATCAAAGGGTATGAACATTTTAGTGATTTTACTTGCCTAATTCCAAGTTGCTCCCCAGTATGATTGGACCAATTTACAGCTCCCCTGCTACTGCATTTTTGTGTCCATTTTCTCATAGCTCCTCCAACATTTACAATTCTTATCTTTTATAATTACTGCCAATTTGCTGAGATAAGATAGAACCTCAGAGTTATTTTGATTTGTATTTTTCTTATTAATGTCTTTTAACATTCCTTTGAATGGTTGTTAATAGTTCACCATATAACTTTTTAATGCTACCTACCACCCCTCGATGCCTTAGAATATAGTTTCTGCTCTATCCATCAATCAACAAACATTTATTAAATATCTTCCACATAACTAGCATTGTACTAGGAACCGAGGATACAAAGACAAAAATTATTCACACTTTGCTGTCAAGGAGTTTATATTTTATTGGAGGAGACAACATGTACATAAATTAAGGAAGGGAAGACATTAGCAGTAGGGAGGATCATGTAGATGACAGTGTTTGAAGAAAAGAAGTAAGTCTATAAGCTGGGGTGGGGTGGAAAGAAGAACTTCCAGGAATGGAATATGGCCAGTGAGAAGGCAAAGAGATGCGAGGTAAAGAGTGGTGTGTAAGGAATGGCAAGAAGGCCAGTTTTGCTAGAAGCCAGACCATAGGGTGCAATAATATATGATGAGGCTAAAAAGGTAGGTTGAAGTTAGGTTGTAAAGGCATTTAAAAGGCAAACAAAAGAGTTTATATTTTATCCTAGAGGCAAAAGGGAACCACTGGATTCCCTTTTAATAAGTAAAGGAGTGTCATAATCAGACCCATACTGTGAGAAAATAGATTTGGCACTATGTGCAAGAATAGATCCAAATAGAGGCAAGACTTAAGGAAGGAAAGCCAGATAGTCCATTATTCTATTACTCCCTGCAAGGCTACCAGTTTACCATTGATTTTGTAATTTCAAAATCCAATGACCTTTCCTCATTTTCTTCTCCCATAATTCTCATTAAGAAGAGAAGACATATTCCCTTCTTAACCCTCCTCACTCCCTGCTGAAGTTTGGCTTCCATACTCACCAAATTGCTGTCTCAAAGGCTTTTAGTGACCTTCTTGACAAAAGCCTTTTTTTCAGTCTTGACTTTTCTATGGTATCTGTTAAGTGATGAATGCCCATTCCTTGAAACTATTCCCTTGCACGGCTTCTGGGCATGATACTAAACTTTCTTGGTTCTCTTGCCTTTCTGTGGATCACTTCCTTATTTCTCTTATTTTTTTTCTTTTTTTCTTCTTTGCTCATGTCCTGGAAGTATAGTTGCCCCTTAAAGTTCTATGCTTAGTTTGCTAATATGGGAAGAATGCTATATTTGGAGTCAAGAGAAAGGGGTTTGAATCCTGGCACCAACATTTGGGATATATAAGATATTCAGGGAGATGTAGCATCTTTGGCACATGGATTTGCTGAACCCTTTTCAGGGCTGCTCACCCACCTCTCACTTGTGGCTCCAAAAAGCTGTAGCATGTGCAGTAGTTGCACACCAGTAGAACCATCTTGGTAGATGGGCTAAGCCAGGTTGAGGATACCTGACAGGACTCAAACCCCTGGGTGGGTTAGAGGGGATATCTACCCCAGGCATGTGAAGACTTCCTCTGGCAGAATGGATGGATAAGAACGATTCGTTCTATGATCATTTTTTAACCCTAACTTTCTGTCTTACTAACAAGTCAAAGACAGAAGGGCATGGCCTGGTTGCCCGGGGTCCCAGAGCTAAGAAATGTCTTACATCAGATTTGAACCCAGGCCTTCAATCCACCGTGCCACCTAGCTGCACCCTGGAGATTTGTATTTTTGGAAGATTGTTTTGTAGTTAATAGTGCTACTACTGCCTTGTTATTGATTGTATGGATTACAGAGAAAAGAGACTTTACACAGAGAAACCAATTGGGAAATTATCACAAGGGTCCAAACATAAGATAATGAAGGTCTGGACTAGAGCAAAAAGGATGAGAATGGCAAGAAAGCAGTGACATTGAGAAACATTTTGAAAGACATGTAACGAATCCTTTTTGGACATATTATCTCAGTTATGCTACTATAGCTCTTCCTCAGAGTGCCAGGAGTCTCTGGAGAGATGATAGAGGTGTCTTCCTCTAAAGCCATTGGCTCAAGCCCCCACTGGTTGTTTTCCCTCCATCATTAGCTACTAGTGAATGACTAGCACCTCAGCTCCATTTAACCAATTAACATCAATTAGTTTTTACAGAAGAAGATTTCTAGTTCAAGTATATAGCCATGGTAAAATGATAAACATTTCCTGCCAACACTTCAGGGGCAGATAGTCTTCAGGGAGAACTGATCATACTTGACCCAGTTTCTACATAGTATTGATCTCACTAAATTCAAGTCCAAATATAGCATCACTGTTGGATGTGTCTTCATCTTAGATATACCAAGGGCTAAATCCAGATGTTGCTCCTTGTTCCTTGGGACATTGATACTGGACTGGCTATGGAATTTAGCATGGATTTGAGACCCCGGATCTATAAGTTTCTGGATGCTTAGGCAACTTACTCTCCTGGCTTTTTGAAACCCTGAAGTTTGTAGCCTGTAATTTCTCCAGCTAAAAGGAAACTCCAATGTTAAGGACTGAGGCCCATATTGAAAGGGCCATATTTTAACCTCGAAGGAAGAGGGATTAAATTCCATTCAGTGGATTGAGAGCTAGGCCTAGAGGCAGGAGGTCTTAGGTTCAAATCTGGCCTCAGTCACTTCCTAGCTGTGTGACCCTGGATAACTTACTTAACCCCCATTGCCTAGGCATTACCACTCTTCTGTCTTGGAACCAATACACAGTATTGATTCTAAGACATAAGGTAAAGATTTAATTACTGATGATGCTTCACAGAGTTTTTGTTTATGTGGGCTATCAATATTTATTATATTACAAATTAAAATATCTTAATATCATTATGAAAATAGTTTTGTTATCACAGTCTATACTTTGAGAACTACTAGGGGGTACAATGGATAGAGCATTGGGCTTTGAATCAGGAAGATTCTTCTCCATGAGTCCAAATCTGGCCTCAGATACTTAGTAGCTGTGTGACACTAGGTAAGATATTTCACCATTTGCTTCTGTTTCCTCATCTGTAAAATGAGCTGGAAAAGGAAATGGCAAACCATTCCAGTATCTTTCCCAAGGAAACCCCAAAAGGGGTCACAAAGAGTCAGACGTAACTGAAAATGACTGAACAACAACAAAAAATAAATTGTAGTACCAACATCAGAAAAATGAAGTGTGGATCTCCCCTTTACTCCTCTCACATTCTACTTGGCATATTCGTTTGTGCACATGCCATACTTTACAACCTTTGAGGTTATAAGTTCCTTGAAGGCAAGATCTATGTCATTTTTCATCTTTGTCCACCCAGTTCTGGACTAGTGCTTTGAACTACTCAATAATTTTACTTTACTTGACAAAAAATACTTTATAAAATTAGATTTGTTCAAGTCAGAAGGGGGAACAAGCATGGTGGAGAAAGGAATAATCTTTACTTTGAATATGGTTAGTCTGGATCACATTTTATAGGCAGATCCGTGGTAGAAATATAAATTTGGATATCATTTGCATATGGGTGGCAATTGAAATTGTTGGGAGTAGAAGAGATGGCCAAAGGAGAAAGTCTAAAGAGGTTAAGAGAAAGAGGAGCGTTGAGGAACACTAGTACTTAAGGGCTAGGAAGAAGAATCAGTGAGATAGAGAAGGAATGAGATAGAGAAGGATAAGGACTGAGGAAAGTGTATGATCTTAGAAGTCAAGGTAGGAGAGAAGATCCAAAAGAATGGAGAAGCCAACAGTGTCAATTGCTACAGAGAAACCAAAATTGAAAAATGTCTTGACAATTTAGTGGAAAGGTGTGCTACTTTTGGAGTCAGAGGATCTGAATTTGAGCCCAAGCTCTGACATTTGCTAACTATGTGATTCTGTAAATCACTTGATTTCTTTGTGCCTCGGTTTCCTCATTTGTAAAAGCATAGATAATATGGACATTACCTACATCACAGTGTTTTGTGAAGAAATGGTACTAAATACTATATGTATATGTGTGTGTGCATGTGTGTACATGTATATATAGTAAGTTATTATTATTAGGAGTAAAAAACTCATATGATCTAATACCTAATTGTTGTATGTTATCTGTTGTTGTTTTTCTGAGTGTTTTCCACATCTGGTTTCTTTTGCTAGATGTGTAATAGAGATACCAAATTCTATCGTCTTCCTTGCCAGGGTAAATGAATTCTGCCTGGCCTGGTCAGCAAATAATTCCTTTTCCTTACCAAAGTTAATTCATCAGCCCTTCTGCCAATATTTTGTATATTCTAACTTTATATTGAATTAAAAAACAAAACAAAACTCTTACACTCAAAACTCAACACCCTGCTCTGGTCACGTATTTCTTTCTACCTGTTGTTTCTGTAGGACATGTGACCAAATGCGGGTTTAGTCTTACATGTGGAATGAGCACAGACAACTCCCCTAATAACTTTTAAGCCAACAGAGGACCCGTCGGGCTAAATTATGGAAAGAGGTTTATCCAGAAGCAAGCAGGAAACTGAGTTACCACAATGCTGCGTCAGAACTATGGGGTTCTTAATGATTATTCTGACTCGGACTTTCAAGAGTTAGGACAGACCTTAGTCAAAAATCATTAAGGTGAGGTGTGGCTGGCCTCCAGCCCTGACTGATGAAATCTCGTAGCACAGGGCAGGTGGCCAAGCCAGCGTTTAAGGAAGGCACCAGCACTAAGCCAGTATTTCAACACTTTCACCAGAAGCCTTGCATGATGGATGGTTTCATTTCCTGAGAGATGTTGTTTTTTGGTAGGATAAAACATAATTACTGGAAATGGACTAATTTTTCATTGTCATCGTGACTACTGCCTCTGGTACTTTCTACATAAAAAGTCCAGTGGGCCTTCCTCCTACTCCTATTGGAATGAAACAGAAACCGAAAATCACATCATTATCTTAGGGCTAAATATGATGTCAGGCTTTAAAAGTCTAATAAATCTCAACTATAAACACAAAGGTTCTTTAGGTATCACAGCATCAGCTTTTTGACATCGGCTTTTACGCGATACATCTCCATGGTTCTATGATCATGGTTCTATGCTGAGCATCCCAGAAAACCAAGTAAAGAAAGGTCTTCCTACCTTCTTGGACCTTATTAGAGACTTATTCGCTTTTAGGAGCTAGAAGAGGTTACACAAATAACTCTGTGAAGGTGCATGTGGACTTAGCAGGTATTATATGTGACATTTGATGTTCCCCACTAGCAGTAGCAGCCCACCTATGCCTGCATCTTGCTTTCCCTTAGCCTACAAGAAGACAAAGTCACACTTTACAATCAACCAACAAGGGAGTATAGTTTATAATTTGTCAACCAGGAGAGGATAATATTCAAGGCAGCAGCTTCATAGACTCACAAAAGTTCCTCCAGTTACCCCAAAACAGCAGTTTCAAAGTGTGGTCCAGAGACCTCTGGGAGTCCCCGAGACATTTTCAGGGGTCCATGAAGTAAAAACTACTTTCATAATAATACTAATATATTTTAAATTCAAATATAGTTAAATAACAAGAAATATAATAGACATAGACAAAAGCTCTTGGGGAGGGCAACTTTAATAATTTTTAAGAATATAAAGGGATCCTGAGACCAAAAAGTCTGATAAAACTCTATGCTAGACCATTTGCAGATGATTTGTTCCTTTCCCTCCCCCAACCTCCCATTTACCAAAGAATATATGGAAATGGAAAGTCCCAAAGGATAGATTTGGAGGGTTTTGGATGCAGTGAATTTCAGAAACCACTTGAAGATAGGCAGAAGAGGGCTAGATACATGGGCCTCATATTTAGAAAAAGGGTCAGAGGAGGAGATATAAATTTAGACCAGTTACATAACTGTGACAATTGAAGCTGGAGGAGGAAACAAGATTGACAAGTCAGAGATGGAAAGAGAGAAAAGAAGAATACCAAGAACAATGCCTGAAGAACAACTATTAGGTGGTGGAAGCAAAAAGAACTAAAAGAAACAGAGATATAGTTAGAAAGGGGAAAGGAGAATCAAGGAAATACAACATAATGTTATTTTCAAAAAGGAAAAGTGGTTAAGAGTGTCAATGAAGGCCTCAGATAATTCCTAGCTGTGTGACCTTGGGCAAGTCACTTAACTCCCATTGCCTAGCCCTTACCACTCTTCTTGGAACCAATACACAGTATAGATTCTTATATGGAAGGTAATGGAAGAATTCAGAATGCAAGTGAAAAAATTGAGACAATGAATGTAGGCTATGATTTTTAGATGTTTGGCAATGAAGAGAAAGGACAAAAGGAAGCGTTAGAGTCCAAGAAAGGGTTGGTTCATTTGAGTCTAGTCAATGTTTATTTTTATTTTTATTAATAGAATTTATCCATGAGTGTCCCAGCCCATTTCCCCACTCTCCACATCACAAAAGGCATCATCTAGGAGACAGACATGTTCATACAAATTATGTCTTTCATGGTTCATCCTCTGGAGGTAACATTCACAATTTATTCTTCAAATATTAATTCTGTAGCTGCATATGATGTTCTCTCTCTTTTTTAATTTAAAAAAATTTTAAAAATATGTTTCCATGTTTCCATGATTCATTTTTTCCCCTCCCTTCTTACCTCCCACCTCCCAGAGCCAACAAGCAATTCCACTGGGTTATACAAATGTTATAACTTGATATCTAGTTCCATATTATTCATTTTTACAATAGATCGATCTTTTGAAACCAAAACCCCAAATTGTATACCCATATAAACAAATGATAAGTCATATGTTTTTCTTCTGCATTTCTACTCCCACAGTTCTTTCTCTGGATGTGGATAGCACTCTTTCTCAGGATTGTCCTGGATCATTGCATTGCTACTAGTAACAAAGTCTATTACATTCGTTCATTCCTCAATGTTTCACTTTCTGTGTACAGTGTTCTTCTGGTTCTGCTCATTTCACACTGCATCAGTTTATGGAGATTCTTCCAATTCTATATGATGTTCTCTTAGTTTTAATCATTTTTCTGTTCATTATCCTGTGGAGTTCTTTCTGAGTTTTTTTAACTAGCCTGTTTATCATTTCATATAATACAGTCAAAAACATTTATTAAGTGTTTACTTATGGCAAGCACTGTTCCAAGTGCTGGAGATATAAAATGAGTTAAAGATAAATCTTTGACCTCTAGGAACTCATAATCTAATGATGCAAGAATTTTAAAAATAATTTTATTATAATTTACTATAATTTCTCTAATCTGTGTAAATATATATTAAATACAAATAATTACAAGCAGTATATACAAATGTGCTGCATTGCAGATCCAACTTCTTTGATCAAAATGAAGTATTCTTCAACTCTGGTCCTTCTCTTAAGAATATCAGAGATGGGTTTTCAAAACCAAGTCTTTGAAACCCATTCTAAGTCTACTCCAAGTGCTCTTTGCAATCTTATCATCTCCCTTATGGCAGCCAGATTACTTGAGCACCCTACCCCTTTCCAAAGAGTTGAATATAATCAAACAGATTTTTCTATCCAGAATGCTCAGTTAAAAATGTTATTTTTGAGAACCAGGGGAACAAGTTATGTGACTAAAAGACTGTAGAAGAAAAAGAACTTCACGAAGGTCAATTAGTCAATCTGACAAGTATTTATCACATACCTTTGTGCCAGACACCATGCTGAGTACTGGAGACAGAAGTTTAGTGAATGAAAAAATACCTGCTCAAAGTGTGAGCCAATAAGGGGACAATGACAAGGATGCCTATGGAATGGGAGGGCCCAGTCCTTAGAACATACTCCAATTTGGCTTTACTGGTGGTTATACAGAGCAATGAGTTAATCACCTGATTCCCATTCAATATATAGAATTTTGAAGAACCTGCTTCCACCCATGAATGACTCAGGGGTCTGTACTGTATGGGTTGATGAAAAGTCTAATTGGCTTAATGACCAGAGGAAAGATGACTCAGTAGAGGCATAGCTAGAACTGAGGGTACATACAAAAGTTTCCTCTCTTCTCTGGTTGCTTTTGAGTGAGGAGTAATGCAGGGAACTGGGAGGGAAGCAGCAACCTATGTTCCCCCATCTTGTCCCCTTGTGACTATGAATGCATGGTGTCTGACTTCTTGTATGTTTAGTCTTTCTTGACCTTAGATGATTGACTGTTGGGAGATATATTTGATCAGATTCGAATCTGTGAGCTTTGAAAGTTTGGAAGGGTCATGAATGGTCTTTTTAGCATCTAGAGTTGATAGCAGAGACCACCAGAACTGGTGCAGCAGCCTTGCTACTGCCCTCATCCAACGCGGCAGTGTACTGACCCATTAGTTAAGACTTCACAATATGGAAAGATCCAACCTAGCTAAACAAGAGAGTGATTCATCTTTCACAAGACTATGCCCCAAAATGATCCTGGTGGGAATTCTTCCAAGAAAGAAAAAGGACTCCTATGGTTAGAACTTATGAGGTATCTTTCAACCCCACATATTCCTATATGTATACCTCACCGCCTTTGTGCTTTAAGTTTGAGCTCACTCTCCCCACTGATTATGTGTATAGAATGGAGAGTATGACTCAAGTTTGGGAGAAATAGGTTTGTAACCTCTATCCTTGTGATATCTGCTTTCTCAGAAAATACCTTTGCAAAAGCTAGTTGATTGATCTTTAGAGGAACACATTGAATGGGGGTTTGTGAGTAATAAGCTCCTCAGGGTTACCTTCAGAATCCTGATGGAAAAATCATCATAACCTTCTTCCAGTCTACCAGTTTGAATGAGTATTGGGAAAATAAACTCAGAAAGGCATTACATATATAAGTAAAAAAAGAGTATAAATATAAAGCATTTTTATTAAATACAAGGCAGTTTGAGAGGGAGAACACTAGCAGTTGAGGGGATTAGGAAGTATTTCATGTAGGAGGTGGTGTTTAAGCTGCATCTTGAAGGAAGAAAGTGATTCTATGTGACAGGTGAGGAAGGAATGGAGAACGGGGAGTGAAAAGACACAGAGACAAGAGTGTCATGTGTCAGGAACAGAGAGAAGCCAGTTAATCTGGATCACATAGTATAGGAGGGAAGCAATGATGATAAAGCTGGAAAGGTTGCCAAGGGCTTCAAAAATGAGAGACAGACAGACAGAACAGTAGGCAGGTAGGCAGACAGACAGAGACAGAGACAGAGGCAGAGACAGGACAGAGAGCGAGACAGAGACAGAGAGAGACAAAGAAATAGAGACAGAGAGAGACAGAGACAGAGAAAGAGAGAGAGAGAAGTTTATATCTGATTATTTCTGGCAACAGGAAGCTACTGGAGTTGATTGAGTAGAGGAGTTATATAGTCAGATTTGAACTTAAGGAAAATCATTTTGGCAGAAGTGCAAAAGATGGACTGAGGTGGGGAGAGGCTTGAAGCAGGAATACCAATGAGGAGGCTGTTGCAATAATGCAGGCAAGAGGTGATGGGGGCCTGAACGAAGGTGGTAGCTGTGTGAATAGAGAGAAAGGCTTGGATATTATGAGTGTTGTGAAGGTAGATATGGCAAGATTTGGCAATTTATTGCATATGTAGGGTAAGGGAGAGTGAGGGACTTTGATCAATGCAATGACTAACCACTACTTCAGAAGACCAATATGAAGCATGCTTCCCATCTTTTGAGAGGTAATAGACTAAGGGAATAAAATGAAACATACATTTTCAGACACGGCCAACATGTGGTTTTGTTTTGCTTTAGTGTGCTTTTTTTAAAGAGGAACTGGGGGTGGGGTGGGGGTGGGAAAAGCTCATAATAGTTATTAAAAAAGAAAAATGTATCAATTTTCATTGCACAAGAAAGAAAAATGAGAGTTCAGGAGACACGGGCAGACAGAACAGCTCTGAAACTAAGTTGTTGAATATGAAATATTCTTTAAGAAAAAATTGTACATTAGTAGAGATCTGTGATTTCACAACAAATTCTTTTTATATGGAAATAATCATGCTTATTGGTGTTTGTCAAGTTTTTAATAAAATAATTTTAAGTAGAATGCATCTATTTGCATTCTATGAAAAAATAGTAGAAAATATAAAATATTTCATAGTAAAAATAACTGATCTGGAAAACAGATCAAGGAGAGATACTTTAAAGATTACTGGACTACTTAAAAACCATGACCAAAAAATGTCTTAGTGTCATATTTCAAGAAATTCCTTAGAACCAGAGGGAAAAAGTGAAAATAGATCCAAATACACCAAAATAACATCCAAAGTCAAAACTTTCAGGAACATTTTAGCCAAAATCCAGAGCTTCCAGGTAAAAGAAAAAAAATATTTCAAGCAGACAAAAAGAATTCAAGTACTAAGAAACAACAGTCAGGATCACACATGATTTAGCAGCCACCACTATAAAGGAGCAGAGAGTTTGGAATCTGATATTCCAGATGGCAAAGGCTATAGGCTTGTAACCAAGAATAACTTATTCAACAAAATTCAGTATGATCCTATAGGCAAAAAAAATGAACTTTAATGAAATAAAAGATTTCCTAGCATTCCTGAAAAAGACTATAACCACATGGAAACTCTGAAGTGCAAATACAGGAGTCAAAGGAAACAGAAAAGGGTAAATGAGTAATGTTTACATTCTAATAGGAGATGGTTTCCCCTTGGAACTTTCTTGTTATATCTTGTCATAGAAGGCCTGGGAGCAGTTCTGTTATATCAATGATCTTAAGAATAGAAAAAGGGAAGAGAATATATTAGATGGGGAGAAGACAAAGAATTGGAGGAAATATCAGATAGTTAAGGACATGATTAGAAGTCTATACAAACAAGGAGGGAGAAGAGGAGGAAAAGGTGACACTGAACCTCACTCTCATCTTAAATGGTTAAAGGAGGGGAAAATACACATGACATATATTTGGCTATAGGAAAATACATTTCATTTAGCATGGAAACAGGAAGGAAAGGGGAGGAGGGAGTTGGAATAAGGAGGAGAAAATATTAAGGGAGGGATTAGTTCTAAGAAAAATAAACTCTAAAGACATACAAAAATATTTATAGCTACTTTTCCTACAGTGGCAAGAAATTAGAAATTGGAGAAGTGCCCACCAATTGGGGAATGGCTGAGCAGATTATGCTGTATTAACATGATGGAATACTATTGTTCAGTAAGAAATGATGAAGGGGATGGTTTCAGAGAAACCTGGGAAGACTTGTATGAACTGATACAGAGTGAGATGAATAGAAACATTTATATAGTGACAATAATTACAAAGACAAAGTATTTTGAAAGCCTTAGGAATTCTAATAAGCACAATGATCAACCATAATTCTAAAAGACTAATGATGAAATCCATTTTCTTATAGAGAGGTGATGGATGGACTCAATGAACACAGTACATTTGTATTGCTTGACTATACATGTTTGTAATAGGGGTTTCATTTTTCTTTTTTTCCTCAGTTGGGGGAGGTGGGAAGGAGAGGAGGTGAATTTTTATTTACTGAAAAACAATATATTTTTTAATGTATCTGTGATAGAAATAAATCCAATTCTATTGAATTTCACTGGAGCTGATTTAGGAAATAGCCTTCTATCTTTTCAACTCAGCCATCCTGAAATGAAATCTAATTGGGATATCTGGATAGAGTACAGGTGGCCTTGAACAGAACCTCCTGATCACAATCAAGCATTGCCTCTGCCACAGTTCAAGGACTTCTGACTCATCTTGGATCTGGTTTTCGTATCTATGGCCTCTGCCACAAATTGGATTATCTTCTCTATCATGATGCCTTATTATGATATGGAAGTGACCAAAGGTTTCAAAAACTATACCAATAGAATATAAGCTCTCTTGGTTCCTACCATAGGAGACAAAAACTGGTGCATATTCACTTATGATTCAAAGTGGGGTACAAAGGCACTTATCAGAAGGCAGATATTGATAAATAAAAAATTATCTCCTCTATTTGTCTACTCTTTTCTTTCACTGTTGCTACACTGCGGTTAGGCGATCTAGTGAAGAGAATGCCACAGATGGAATTAGGAAGACCTGAGTTTGAATCCTGTCTCAAACACTTACTAGCTATATGGCTCTTTGTAAATCAATTTACCTCTTTAGTGTTCACTTTCACTATCTGTAAAATGGGGCTAATAATAGCACCTACCTCATAGAGGAGTTGTGATGTTCAGACAAGAAAACATATATAAAGTGCTCTGCAGACTTTAAAATCTATATTGTGCCACCTACCTACTTTCTAAAGGTAGCTAAGTGGCACAGTGAAGAGAGCACTAGGTCTAGAGTTGTGAGGGCCTGGGTTCAAATCTGGTTCAGATACTTCCTAGCTATGTAATCCTGTGTAAGCCACTTAACCCTATTTGCCTAGCTCTTGTCCTTCTTTCTTAGAGTTGTTACTAAGACAGAAAATAAGGTTTAAAAAAAAACCAAACCCCTACTTGACAAATGTTAGCTATTATGATTTTTAATAAGAACACTAGGCTAAGACAATACTGCTTACTTAGCATGTATTGTCTCATTTAACCAGCACCACATTCCATTTATAGGTGGTAGGACAACTATTCTCAGATAATGATGACCACCTCCAGCAAATGAGTCAGATATCAAATGAAGGCAGAACTGTGAGTTAAATAATTCGCAAGACAGGAGGGATCATCATCTAAGTGACAAGGACTGGTTCCAGTGCTCAGAAATAAGAGTGAGGTTTTGCCCAGAAAATGGCTTGAATTTCCACAAAAATCTTCCCAAGTAGAAATAGCATTCTTCTTCCTGTTGCTTAAAATCCATTTCCACCAAACACATCAGATCAACCCAGCACTCAAATGTATTCATACAGAATGGGCACTATGATTGGAGAGGAAAGTTCTCAGTTGGGAAATGTGCCTGAACAAAATATTCATTCCCCCCTCCGCCTCTGCCCAACTTTGGAATAGGTTCTACTAGAGTTTAAAGGCAAACGAGTGAATTCATGTTAGCAAAACTGCAAACTTCTTAAAACTGGGGACTGGCTTCACCTATATATCATCTTTGTTAGCGATTCCTAAATTGACATCTTTATCTTTGATTTCTTTACCTGTGCTACAGTCTTGGGTTTGTTTTTGTTTTTCTCCAACATTTCCCTGACCACTGAATATCTTAACTGGAATACCATTTCCCCAGTTTCTAAGGCTAAACTTAGACCTTGGCCTTTGATTCTTTCCTAGGTCTATATCTATGTTTTTATCCAGATCTGTAATTTCATTAATATAGGAAACTTCTAATAAAGAAAATTCCCTATGTTGATGGAGATAAGACAACTATTTCTGGAACTTACTGTTTCAGAGAGCTACTTGAAGAGTGAAATTACTCACCCAGGATCACATAGCCAGCAAAGTATTGTAGGTGAAATTTGAATCTAATTTGAAGTTCCTAAGGAGAAACATGGTACAATGGTGAGGACTCCAGAGTCAGGGTTTGATTCCAGGCTTTGCTAATTACTGCCTTTATGACCCAAGTAAATCATTTACTCTTTTTTTAACTCTTACCTTCTATTTTAGAATCAATACTGTGCATTGGTTCCAAGGCAGAAGAGCAGTAAGGGCTAGGCAATGGGGGTTAAGTGACTTGCCCAGGGTCTCAAAGCTAGGAAATGTCTGCGGCCAGTTTTGAACCCAGGAACTCCTGGCACTCTGAACACTGAGTCCCTTCATTGTCCCTTTATTTACTCTTCTAGGTCTCAGTTTCTTCCTCTGTAAAATGAGGGGGTTTGATTTAATGACCTCTGAGATCCCTTTCAGCTCTCGATCTATGATCCTATAACTCCAGGATCAGTTCTCCATCCACTATGCCAAGCTGCCTCCTCTAAACCTTAAATGTCATTATAATATATGTAATATAATACAATATAAATGTTTATTATTATTAGTCAGATCCGCAACATGCTCTCCAGAGATTATCACAATTATGCTTCACAAAATTCTTGTAAGATAGGAATCTCGGTATTATTATGTATATTTTACAGATGAAGAAACTGAGGCTTATTGAGGTTAGGTGATTTACTACCCACCATTACATAGCTGGCATCAGAGACAGAATACAAACTTAGGTCTATTTGATTCTACAGTCAGCATTCTCTCAAATGCCTCATACTATTTCTGTCACTGTCCTATTGAACCTTTTTTTTTAAACTCTTACCTTTTGTCTTAATATCAATTCTGAAGCAGAAGAGCAGCAAGGGCTAGGAGACTGAGGATAACTGACACCAGGGTCACACAGTTAGAAAGTATCTCAGGCCAGATGTGAACCCAGATCCTCCTGACTGAGAGCCTAATGCTCTATCTACTGTGCCACCTGGCTGCCCCTGTCCAGTTAATCCTTCCTCGGAAATATCTTTAGAATTTACTTTTTCTTTTCCATTACCATCATCTGATCCTAGCACTCTTCCCCTCCCTCATGGACTACTAGACCAGGATCCTAATTGTGTATCTGCTTCCATTATTTTCTATGTGGCAATAGGATCAATAAGTGCCAGTTTTTTCCCACCCCAACAACACTCCACGTAAGCTAGACTAGTTTCTCTAGCTTTTCCTCCAGAATTGATGGTCTAGGTGGGCTAAGACTTCAGTATCTATGGTTGAGAAAACTTCCTGCAAGACCTGGGCTGTGTTCATGTGATTTCTTGGTTTTTTGTTCAATTGTTTTCAGTGATTTCCATTTCTTTGTGACCCCATTTGGGGTTTTCTTAACAGAGATACTGGAATGGTTGCCATTTCCTTTTCTAGCTCATTTTACAGATGAGGAAACTGAGACAGACAGGGTCACACAGCTAGTAAGTATCTGAGGCTGGATTTGAAGTCAGGAAGAGGCATCTTCCTGATTCTAGGCTCTGTGCTGTACACACTGTGCTACCTC
Organism: Gracilinanus agilis; assembly: GCF_016433145.1. Taxonomy (NCBI): domain Eukaryota; kingdom Metazoa; phylum Chordata; class Mammalia; order Didelphimorphia; family Didelphidae; genus Gracilinanus; species Gracilinanus agilis. The sequence goes on along the minus strand of NC_058131.1, from coordinate 525,494,696 downwards.
TCTGCCCAACTTCTTAGTTACCTAAGGGCATAAAAAGACCCACCCACAAGAGCTGAGTCCCTTTCAGTAGCTAAGTGACATTCTTGTTGAATATCCTTTCTATGTTATGGATGAGTGAACGTCCTTTTGTTAACACCTGAATGGCTTATGATTGTCTCACTGTTTCAATATCCAGACTAAACTGCCAGGAGATCAGACAGAATCACACTCAGCCTACAGCATACCTCCAACCTACCTTTCATAATAGCAGTGTTAGCCTAATCTTTTTTAAACACTGCTTTCATCCTGTCAATTCTGGTGTGACTCTTGACTGCCTACCACATCAAATCCAAAATCTTCTTCCTGGATTTCTTGGAAGGCTCCACCCTTGCCTATCCAAACACATTTCCCACCCCATCCCTAATAGTCACCTGGAAAGGAGATCCATTCTAACCAGGCTAGTTTCTTCTCTGTCTGCTGACCAGCCTGTGATCAATTGTTCTTCTAGTCTTGTTTTTTTAGTATAAGAATTTTCTTTACTCTATATTTAGGAAGAAATAGAAGAACAGACTGAGGTGAATTGTTCTTCTATTCCTTTTAATATGCTGTTCCCTTGAATTTGTTGTGTGATCTTGTCACCTAGTTTATAAGACCAGAGAACTGATAAGCCCCTTCACTTCTAAGCTTCAGTATTTTTATCTGCAGGGAGAGTTGTGTTTCAGTGGAGAGGGAGCCAGAGACAATGGGTTCAAATGTGGGCAAGTCACTTACCCCCCACTGCCTACCCCTTACCACTCTTCTGCCTTGGAACCAATACTTAGTATTGATTCTAATATGGAAGGTAAGAGGTTTTGTGTGTATATGTGTGCATGTGTGTGTGTGTTTAATCCTTACCTATAAAATGAGATGACTCAATTAGATCAGAGAGTCTTCATCTAGAGTCCTCCAACCCCCAAAGGGTCCATGGATAGGTATCAGAGATCTGTGAACTTGGATGGGGAAAAGTTATAACTTTTTTTTCACTAACTTTTTTTTAAATTAAAAAAAACGTTTTTACCTATCATATATAATAACAAATTTCCACACAAGTTTTCCTGAGTTATATGATTGAATTTATCTCCCTCCCTCTCTTCCCTTCGCCTTCCCAGTGTTGGCAGGCAATTTGATCTGGGTTTACAAGTAATATCAGGCAAAACATGTTTCCATATTATTCATTTTTGTAAGTGAATAATCTTATGAAATCCAAATCCCAAAACATAAATCCAAATAAACATGTGAAAAACTGTATATTTTCATTTGCATTCCTATTCCAACAGTTCTTTCTCTGGAGGTAGATAGCATTCTTTGTCATAAGTCCCCCAGAATTGTCCTGGATCTTTGTATTGTTCAGAGTAGGTAAGTCTATCACAGATATTCATTCCTCAATATGTTACTATGTACAATGTTCTCCTGGTTTTGCTTATTTCACTCTGCATCAGTTCATGTAGGTCTTTCCAGCTCTTTCTGAAATCATCCTGTTCATCATTCCTTACAGCACAATAGTATTCCATCATCATCATATACCACAATTTTTTCAGCCATTCCCTAATTGATGGATATCCCTTCAATTTCTAATTCTTTGCCACCACAAAAAAGTGCAGCTACAATATTTTAGTGCAAACAGGTCCTTTCCTATTTAAAAAAAGAATCTTTTTGGGATACAGACATAGTAGTGGTATTTCTGAACCAAAGGATATGCATTGTTTTATAGCCCTTTGGGGATAGTTTCAAATTGCCCTCCAGAATGGTTGGATCAGTTCACAACTCCACCAGCAATGCATTACTGTACCAATTTTGCCATTTTTCAATTGGGTATTCATTAACTGTTAGGGACCAAGACTTTAAGATAGGGACCAAGACTTTAAGATAAAATAGTCACTCTTCTAAGAATAGATATTAATCATTCACTCTTCTAAGATAAGATATTGATCATAGGCCCAGCCATGCTTGGATGGAGACAGTAAGACGCCAGGAGATTTTCTACATAACTTATGCTCCCTTTCCGCATTCCTTTCCCTTTAGTATTTGCCGACCCCCTTCTGTCCTCAACCTATATATTCTTGTCATAGACCTGCAATAAACGAGCCTTGCTTCCACCCAAATGACTCTGTCTGTCTTGCGCGCAAGGTCTCCCCTCTCCTCCCCCTATGGATTCTTAGGTTGCCGTTTCCCGGACCCTTCCGTTGTGTCCGGCTGGACCCGGACAATTAATCTTTAACTAAAATTTAGCATTTCCTTCAATTATGAATATAGACAACAAACATCCTAAGAAAGAATCCAGAGGTTTTGCTAAATGACACAAAATAGGTTTAAAATCCCAGCAGAGATGACCTCGAAGGTCCCTTCCAGATCTAAAAATCTCTAAGATTCTTTGAACCCTTATTTGCACTTAGGGTCAATAGCATGATTTTGTCCTGTTCTTTAACTATTCCATGTGGTCCACTAAAGTCCCATTATTTTCCAATACTTTATTGTGGAATGTAGTTAGGTAACCTTGGATTATAACCTAAGGAAATACAAACTCTGTCAAGTCCTACCAAAATGGGTCATCCTAACAAGATGGTTTTTCATACAGGTCAAGCAACAGACTTAATGCCTGTTGCCTAAGAAGCAGTCTAGGTAATTTCAGAGGCTATTGCCAGAAAGTTGTCAATCAATTAATTTTTTTGGCCAATCAAGCCATAAGGACTGTCTATTACATTGCAGAAAAGGTTGCAAATTCTGCTGATGGAATGAATACCAATACTAATAAAATCAGTGATCCTTTAAATGTGGAACTTTTTCATACATATTTATTTCATCTTTTCAAATGGACTATGAGCACACATCAACTATAATGTAAAAATAATAATTGAGGAACAATTTGGTTTTAAGTGACTTATTGGGTAGGCAGTTCAAAAGCAATAGTCAATGGACTCCCCAGTCAGTCCAAAGACCCCAAATATAGAGTAAAGCAAATTCTCATGCCCAAAGAACAATTAAATAAGTCCAAAAATTCAATTAATTATAACAAGAACGATTAAGCAAGCTAGAACTCAGCCTACAAAATTAGGCAATCTAATTTGTAATTAGAGGAAAGATATGGGGTTTTCCAAGTTGGGAGGGGGAAGGAATAGGTTTCGGTTTCATAAAATGAAAAGATGCTGATTAATTACATTCACCTGGATATATGAAATAATAGATGATTTGCAGAATCCGGTTTCCCATGGTTGAATAGCAGAAAAACAACAAAATGAAGGATGGTATATGTGGAAGCACGAGATAAGAGTCTGAGCTCTTTTTTTTTTTTCAGTAAAAATATTTTATTTTACCAATTACATATAACAACAGTTTTTCACATAAGTTTTCTGAGATATGTGATTCAAATTGTCTCCCTCCCTCCTTTCCCTCTTCCTTCTCGGAGATGGTAAGCAATTTGAGCTGGGTGATACATGTATTACCATGCAAAACATATTTCCATATTGTTCATTAGAGTCTGTGCTCTTAAGAGAAAAGTTGACTAGGGGCAACTAGATGGCTTCGTGGATAGAGTTCTAGACCTGGAGACAGGAGGTCCTGACTTCAAATCTGGCCTCAGATACTTCCTAACTATAAGACCCTGAGCAAGTCACTTAACTCCAATTGCCTGGCCCTTACTTCTTTTTTTTGCCTTGGAATTGATACTTGGTATTGATTCTAAGATGGAAGGTAAGGGTTTTTTAAATAAAAATAATAATAATAGAGAAGTTCAGAAAAGGGATGGTTTTAGAGGAAATGGCAATGAGCTCTTTGTTAAAATGTTGAGTTTGGGATGCCTATGGGACATCCAGTTAGCAATGTGATCAGTCCTTTTGATTCTCATACTAAAATAACTGCGTTTTGTGTGTAGTCTTCATCTAAACACAGCAAAATGCTAATCTAGAAAGTGTATACTAAATAAAAGTTTACTTGTTGACTTACTAAACACACAGCACTGGTTCCTGAAGAAGTAGTGGAATCCTTGTTTCTTTTTAGAGGAGGCTGGGGATGGATCTATAAGACACGGTTAAATTGTCCAGAAGATGAACGGTGCCACCTTTTATACTTCCTTCAGGTATAGCTAACAATGAGATGATTGAGAGAGTGCTGACTATAGAGTCAGATAGCCTTGGACTTGTATCCTGCCTCTGATGCTTGTCACTCCTGAGATAGATTTTTTAAAGTTTTAGTTCATTTGGCAAGTGAATTCACAAACAATTGACTAAGGCATAGTCAGTCAATGGATTCATATTGCACCCTACTCATTACCATTGACTGAGAGACTTTACAAAATGTTTTGAGCTCTTGTGGAGGGGTAAGGGATGTTGTATGATCTACCAAGAGCATATGGTGTGAGGTGTATCCTTCACTTGCCCAGTAAAATGGGATAAAAGCATCATGATCTCTAAGTTTAGTAATCTTGGATATATTTAAGTGACTAAAAGAATTCTCATCAGTGGTGTGCAAGTCATTTATCCTCCCTATTCTGGTCAGAGGATAGGTGGAATTTTCCTATTTGCTGGAAGCAATTCAACAATTTGAAGAATTGCTAAGCTAGTGGAGTGATCTCCACCTAGTAGTTAACCAAGATTCAGCATAAGAAACAAGCTGAATACAATCATTTGAACTTGCTTTGTGTCTGAGGCTAGTTTTGTTTCAGTTCTACAAGTAGTTCAAGCCTAAATCAAACTTGGATGTGGAAGGCCACATTCATAGTAGCCCTGGAAAATTGTGGTGTATAGTTCTGGGTTATCACTAGTCCTAGAGTCCAAGGAAACTAGATTAATTCCAGGCTTACGCCAACTCACACCTAGCTGGGAGCTCAGTTCACTCTAGTGTTGTCAGTACTTCAGTACAAAATGGGATCAACAAATTGGCCTTTCACTTAAAAACAAAACAAATTAAAATCTGAAAGCAATCCACATCATTTTTGTTCCTGCCCCCAAGTTCTATGAGTGAGAAATAATACTGAGGGACTTATGAGAAAGAAAACTAGCCACATTCAGAGGAAGAACTGTGGGAGGAGAAATAGAGAAGAAAAACAACTGTTTGAACACATGAGCTGATGGGGATATTATTGGGGTTGTAGACACTAAACAATAATTCTAGTCCAATTATCAATAATATGGAATTAATTAGGTCCTGATCAATGATACATGTAAAACCCAGTGGAATTGTGCCTCGGCTAAGGGGAGTTCGGGGAGTTTGGGGGAGAGGGAAAGAACATGAAACATGTAACTAGGGGAAAATATTCAAAATTAAAATTAAAAAAAGAAGTAATAATTCACATTTAAACACCATTGTAAGCAAGGATCAATGTCATGTAAGAATCCTTAAAAGATAAAAAAGCATTCATCTTTGTTTGACAAACATCTGACTGTTATAATCAAGTAAGGCATAAAACATGCTCAAAGTTATTAGACACTGTAACAAGAGATGTCCAGCAGAGAGTACAAATAGAAGAGGAATTCCCTGTTCAAGATGAGGTTCTCTACATTTGATGTGCCAAACACACGCGCACCCCACAACACTCCTAAATGTGTTGGATTAAACCTGAACTGGATTAAAATATTGTTGAGAAATATTTAACAATAATAAAACATAGATAATGTTAACATGTCATTTTCTAAGTCAACATGTGTTTTTGTTGTGGTGGTTTCAATTCGTCTTGTCCAACTCTTTGTGACCCCATTGGGGGTTTTCTTGGCAAAGTTACTGGATTGGTTTGCCATTTTCTTCTCCAGCTCATTTTACAGATGAGGGAACTGAGGCAAACAGGGTGAGGCAATTTACCCAGGGTCACACAGATATAAAGTGTCTGAGGTCAGATTTGAACTCAAGAAGATTAATCTTCCTGACTCCAGGTCCACCCAGCTCTTTCTCTACTACATCACATAGTTGCCCCCTGTGTATGGCTTATTGGCTCCCTTTTCTATTTGAGTTGTCTACATGATCCTGTTGGTGGAAAGCATTGTATGGATTGCATCAATCACCTTATCGCTTCTTCCATGGAGTACTATAATAGTCTTTTCTCCCTGGTCTCTGGCTCAAATCCTTCCCCTCTCTAATCCATTATCCACTCAATTACCACCTAAATGAATTTTCTTTTCTTTTTAAAAAATGTATTAATATAATTTATTTGCAAGTGCCTCAGCTCCTCTCAATCCTCTCTGCTTCACAGAAGGCATCCAGAAGACAGATATGTTCATGAAAATTAAGTCTTTCATCTTTCCACCTTTCAGTTCATTCTTTGGAGGTAGCATTCACAGTTTATTTTTTCAATATTAATTCTATAGTTGTATATAATGTTCTCTTGGTTCTACACATTTCACTGTTCATTATACCATGTAGTTCTTCCAAGTTTTTTTAAAAATTAGCCTATTCAGGGGCAGCTGGGTAGCTCAGTGGAGTGAGAGTCAGGCCTAGAGACAGGAGGTCCTAGGTTCAAACCCGGCCTCAGCCACTTCCCAGCTGTGTGACCCTGGGCAAGTCACTTGACCCCCATTGCCCACCCTTACCAATCTTCCACCTATGAGACAATACACCGAAGTACAAGGGTTTAAAAAAAAAATTAGCCTATTCATTGTTTCTTATGGCATAGCAGTATTTCATCACAAGAATATACCACAATTTGTTTACCCATTCCCCAATTAATGGGTATCCCCTCAATTTCCAATTCTTTGCCACCACAAAGAGAGCAGCTATAAATGTTTTCGAACATATCGGTTCTTTTCCTTTTCCCCTAATCTCCTTGGGGGAAAAAAACCAGCAATGGTATTGCTGTGTCTAAGGAGATACACAGTTTTATAACTCTCTGAATATAATTCCAAATTGCTCCAAAATGGTTGGCAGGTGATTTTTCTGAAGCTCTAGTCTGACCCTTTTTCAGTGAGCTACAGTGGCCCTATTATCTCCAAGATCAAATATAAACTCCTGTTTGGCATTCGAAGTTTTTTATAACCTTGTTCCTTTCTACCTTCCCAGTCTTCTTACATTTTACTTTCTTCCATATATTATGCACTCTAATTACACTGGTCTGTATTCCACTTTTACTCTGTCTCCCAGACCCATACCTTTTGCACTGGTTATCTTTCACACCTGGACTTCTCTGACTCCTCACCTCTACCTCCACCAGCGATTCCAATGGTTTACTACAAGATATAATACAATATGATAGCACATGTATAACCAATATAAAATTACTTACTGTCTCAGAGAGGGAGGAGAAGAGGAAGGGAGAGAGAAAATCTGTAACTCAAAATGTTACAAAATGAATGCCAGCTCTTTCTGTAGTGGCAAAAAATTGGAAATTGAGAGGATGTAATCAATTGGGAAATGGTTGAACAGGTCGTGGTATATGGTTGTAATGAAATACTACTTTGTCATAAGAAATTATGAACAGGATGAGTTTAGAAAAACCTGTAAAGACTTATATGAACTGATCCAAAGCGAAGTGAGCAGAACCAGAACAGTGTATACAGTAACAGAAATATTGTAAGATGATCAACTATAAAGGTCATTATCAACAATGCAAGGTTATAAGATAACCCTATGATGAAAAATGCTATCCACAGTCACAGAAGGAACTGTCAGAGTCTGAAGGCAGATCAAAGCATGCCATCTTTCACCTTATTTCCTTTATGAGTTTTTTCTGGTATGTGTAATATGTGTCTTGTTTCACAGCATGAGGAATATGGAAATATGTATTGCACAATAGCTATTTACTGCCAGGGAGAGGGAAAGGAGGGAGGGAAGGAAGAAAAGAATCTGGATAGCAAAATGTCAGATAACTATCATTTAAAAACTGTTTCTACATGTGATTGAAAAATTAACATTGAATTTGAAAGAAAGAAAATAAATGCCAAAAATCATTTGTATATATAATTAAGAAAAATAAACCATTACCTAAGTAAAATTTTTTAAAAAAGACATAGTTCAAATCCTACCTTTTTCAAAAGGTTTATGCTGTACCCTCTCCCCTAGTTACTAGTGCTTCCTTTCTCGGATGACTATCTACTCTAAGTATATCTTTGTATGTACCTAGTTGTTTAAATGCTGTCTCCCCCATTAGGATTAACTTCCTTGAAGACAGGAAATGTTTTTGTCTCTTTTTATATCCTCAGCACTTAGTATGGTGCCTGGCACATAGTAGGTGCTTACTAAATGCTTTTTGACGGACTGGTAATGTTGTAGAAACTTCAAAATGGAAGTTATGGTCACTTAAAAGCAGGAATAATAAAAGCAGGTCACTTAAAAGCTAGAGCTAGCTTGAACCAGTTCATGAGAGCTATGTGTTCGATTTTCAGAATGAGCATTCACACCTCAGAAATTAGCAAATACTGCAAATTAAGGTCTAAAATTGTCTACATTTAAGGAAGTGATGGAGAAAATGTTAAATAATGTAGATTAAACTTAAAAGAATGTCACATTAGGGCAGAGAGGGAAGAACAGTCAGATCCATTGGGGCAGAGAATTGTATCATGGCCTATAGAGAAGCAGAAGAGTAATAAATGGGCTGGTGGGGAGGGGAGCAATAAAAGGGAGAAAAAGGTTGGGGGATTGTTTAAAAGGCACTACAGTAAGAGGGGAATAAATAAGAGGGGAGGGGTGGGAAGGAGAGTAACATTAGGGAGGGGAAAGGGAGGAGACTGACTAAAAGTATGTCACATAAGGGCAGCTAGGTGACTCATGGATAGAAAGCCATGCCTGGAAACGGGTTCAAATTTGACCTCAGACATTTTCTAGCTGTGTGACCCTAGGCAAGTCACTTAATCCTAGCTGCTTAGCCCTTCCCACTCTCATGCCTTGGAACTGATACATAGTATTGATTCTGAGGTGGAAGGTAAGATTAAAAAAAAAGTATGTCATATAATAATGGTTAAATTGGGATTTTGACTAAATAAGAGAGTTATAAAAAGTGGTTGCTGATTATTATCCCTTAAGTCAGGAAAACTATTAGTAGCTTTTAACAATTTTGTTTAATTGGAATATTAGTAAAAAGAGGGAAATATGGGAGGGAAAGAGGTAAGGAGACTGCCCAACCTACCCTAAATGCTGATCCGGTGAAATGACGCTCGCTCCCCAACAGAGTTCCAATCTCCACGTGGGAATCCTAGTCACTCCCCAGCAAGCTGGGCAGGATCCAGGCAAGGTCCCAATGCAGAAAAGCCCTCAAGAGCTAAGCTCACTGAGGCAGCAGTGAACCCAACAAGAAAGTCTCCAACTCCAAGAAGCTCCAAAGCCGAAAGTCAAAGCCAGAAACTGAAAACTCCAGTCAAAAGGCCCAAAGCTCCAAGTCGAAGTCCAAAGCCCCAAGGAGCTGTTCTCCAAAGAAGTCCAAAGGAGAAGCCTTAAGGAGAAGTCCCTTAGACAGGAAGTTCAGGACTTTTTATAGTCCTTTTTCCAGGTCACATCCTGTCCCTTCCCCACTTTACAGGAACCAATCTCAGTCTTTCAATTTGCCTAGCACTATAAGTAGGGGAAGGCAGGACAGTGGCCTCTGGAGTTGTCAACCACTCTGACAAGTGACTTGTGAACTCTCATGCTTAGTCACGGGTAAAGTACTAAGTAGGGGTACTTAAGTTTTTGATTGATTAACTTAGAAGTCTGATTGATAGACAAAGAGAGTTTGAGTCACTCTTTACAAACCCCCTTGTGATTCTTTGGGAGACTAGACTCCCCAGTGAGTCATTTAACATAACCAGCTTATACCTCTAAAGATGTTCTAGCTAAAGGTGCATACAATATTACACTTTCTAAGACAAAATTATAATAGTTGAAGATAAGAGGGAAATAAAAGAGAGAGAGCAAAACAAATGTTTGCTAGGTGCATTGACAAAAAGTCAATTGGGGGCAATCCCCTTTGGCATAAGAGTTTACATTCACAATAAGTGTGTTCAACCCCCTTCAGTTCAATCAATTGCATCCCAAAGTTCATTATGGATCGTCTGATGCAGTGTAGGTTTCTTCATGGCACTTTCTTCAAACAGTTCATTTTCTTGATTCGGGGAGTTAGTGAGCTTCTTTTCCTGAAATTTTTCTCAAAAACATTTTAAGACTTGGATTTTACAAAAATTATACAATATATACATTCTCCTCCCACTCCCTTAGCTGGTTGTTAAATATTAACAAACTATCCCTGCTTACGAGTTCAACCTGACTATCCACACCAAAAAAAGTCAAATGGATAAAAAATGTCTGTTGTCCAGACTGTGACATAGATTATTCATGGAGCTGATCTATCAGTACATAGATCTTCAATGAATAATGTGGATAAACAATGAATTAGACTCAAAATTAGAGGGCAATGAACTGGATTGTCTTTGTAATACTGGGCAGTGTTTTTTTTTTTCTTTTAAACCCTTACCTTCTGTCTTAAAATCAATACTATCTATTAGATCTAAAGCAGAAGAGTGGTAAGGGCTAGGCAATGGAGGGCAAGTCACTTGCCAAGGGTCTGAAGCTAGATTAGAGCCCAGGACTTCCTGTTTCTAAGCCTGGTACTCTATCCACTGAGCCATCTAGCTGGCCTCTCTATATAACAGGGAACTGACCAAGCCCAGGCCTTTTGAGCCCTGCAGTGAATAATCTGCAATTTCCACATAGACTATGAAATATTCATGGGTATTGTTCCTGTCTGTTAAACCCATGAAGAAGAGGAGCCTCTTAATTGGCTACTGATCCAGAAATGATAATACCTTGGAAAAGCACTAACTGATGCATTTTCTCTTTTCCTCCCGACTGATAAGAAGGAAAAGCATGCTACTGTAAGCACCTGGGTGGGGAGAAAGCCCTTGGGTCTTAATCTTAATAACTCCTATTAGCTAACATTTATTTCCCCATTTAGGCCCACACATAGTCATGAATTTTTTTTTCCTGCAGACATCAGTAGTTTATTGTATATTTAGTCAAAATCCATTCAAAGTGGAAACTCAAAGAATACTTACCACTGAAAATAATTAACTAGCTTCTACAAGCATATAATGTTTAACGCATTACAGAAATAAAGATGATAATCCACTGTCTTCTATCTCTAACTCAAGCCCAAATGATAAAACCAGTTTTGTTGAAATGGAGTCAGAATGATTGAAAACTACCATCAACAAATCAGCATTTAACAATAATAATGGTAGATACATCTTTGCTTTTGCTGAAAAAAAAAAGGGGGGGATAAAAAATGTTAAAGTCCACAGTACAGTAGGTGAGCAATCACCATGTAAACTTCTGTTTGATATTTTAATCATTTAACCACGGTTTTCAAAGAAGCAATACTGAAGCAGAATAGCTCTTGGCTGTTCTAGGTTTCTTCAATTCTAGTTGTAATTACTTTTGGTGCCAGAAAGAGTTTATAGGGTGGCAAAGCAATGATTGAGTATTAGGAATAACCAAAGTCAGAAAGGAAAGGAGAACATAGGCTAATTAGGGACTAGGTGGGGAAGGATATGAGATACAGGCTAAAGGTTTAAAGAAAACATGGGTAATAAACTACTTATTTTAAAATAGTCTTAGTCTCTGCCCATTTGCTTTTCCCAACTGTTGGGTAAAAGAGTACTGGAGACAGCTATGACCCTGTGAGTTTTGAAAGATCTGGTCTAGAGAGCAAGTCACTGCAAATCTAGTTACAGGAATCCAGGCCTGAGTTTGCCACCAGTCAAGATACCAGTCCCATCGCCAAAGGGTGGAAGCCAAGCCCAGCAGTAGATGAGGCACATTCCAGGATGATGTCAAATCCACAAGTTAACTTAGTGGGAGCAAATAATTTTGTAGAAATGGCCTAAAATTTTGAGTTTATTCTCCCAGAGGGCTGAGTTGGGATAGGGGAAAGTGTGTCCCCCTGGTGTAGGGGAAAAATGTTTTTATTTCTGTTTTTGCTGTTTCTGAGAGTTAACTGATGTTAACTGATTATGAGAAACTAAGGCACTAATGCCTTATGGTTAACATCCGGGAGAGAATACACCAGACTGGGTATTTGAACAAACAGAATTAGAGAATTAGGGGTATGCTGGAGCCAACTCAAATAATCCACAGCAACTGCTTGTTAAATTTTCAGGCTGACATAGCATTGCTTGGTTTATACCCCAAAGAGATAATAAGGAAAAAGACTTGTACAAAAAATATTTATAGTTGTGCTCTTTGTAGTGGCAAAAAATTGGGAAAATGAGGGAATGTCCTTCAACTGGGGAATGGCCGAACAAATTGTAGTAACTGGTGGTGATGGAATACTATTGTGCTCAAAGGAATAAAGAACTGGAGGAATTCCATGTGAACTGGAATGACCTCCAGGAATTGAAGCAGAGTGAAAGGAGCAGAGCCAGAAGAACATTGTACACAGAGACTGATACACTGTAGCACAATCGAACATAACGGACTTCTCTACTAGCAGCAATGCAAGAATCCAGAGCAAGGCTGAAGAACTTATGAGAAAGAAAACTAGCCACATTCAGAGGAAGAACGGTGGGAGGGGAAACAAAAAAGAAAAACAACTGCTTGAACACATGGGCTGATGGGGATATTATTGGGAATGTAGACACTAAACAATAACTCTAGTCCAACTATCAATAATATGGAATTAGGTCTTAATCAATGATACATGTAAAACCCAGTGGAATTGTGCGTTGCCTCTGGGGTGGAGTGGGGTAGGGGAGTTTGGGGGAGAGGGAAAGAACATGAAACATGTAACTATGGGAAAATATTCAAAATAAAAATGTCAACCAAAATAAATAAATAAATGAATTTAAATAAATAAAAGGATTTGAGTGATTGTTTTGCTGTTTGCCTAGATTTAAGTAAGTGATGGAGAAAATATAAATAATGAAGATTAAACTTTAAAATATCTTTCCTGTATATATATTCAGAGAGTAGTTTGTTAAACATTTACCAGAACACCATTCTACCCCAAGTCTGATTCTATGGGTACCCTTAAGATCTTACCCAAGGATTCAGTTTGTCATCCAATAAATATCCTCAGAGTTTTATAATGGTACATCTAAGAAAAAAAGGTTCATGTTATCAAGATCACTATTCTTCAATTGATGCTATATAGTTATAACCATCATCTCTGAATAAAGTCACATAACAGACATAGAGTAGTCATGAATAGCCTGAAAGATATTACTAACAAAGAATTATTAAGAAATAGGGCAAAGCTATCATCAGAAAGACAGATATCTGGAAAAGGTTGTGAAGGATAATCAATGGACTGTCTATGAAGTCAATTTCCCTCCTCTGTATCCATACCACATGGAGAGGGGAAGCATTGGGAGGCAGCTAGTTGGGAGGCACAGTGGATAGAGAGCCAGGTCTAAAGATAGAAGGTCCAGAGTTCAAATTTGACACCAGGCACTTCCTAGATATGTGACCCTAGGAAACTTAACCTCAATTGCCTTGCCCTTATTGATCTTTTTCTTGGAACAGATACTTGGTGTTAATTCCAAGACAGAAATTATAGATTAAAAAAAAAACAACTTTTTTAAGATATGTAAAGTTGAGACTCTCAGGGAGGATTTATGGGAAGTATGGGGTCCTGGGACTTTAGCTGCATGACTAGATCACCAGAAAACTTGGCCACTCATTCACCTGGTTGTATAACAGACAGTATGTGCACATGCACTTCCTGTAGGCACATCCACCGTATCTTCTTGGTTGTGGGACTTTCCTTGCTCGCTTTGGGAAAATGTCCTATCAGGCCTGGGAAGTGGGTCTTGCCCACTCTGAGAACAACTTTATCAGCACAGTCCCCAGACAGCCTACATGAACATCTGAGTCCTGTTATGTCGGCTTCTGTTTGCCCCCTCTATAAAAAGAGACCCTCATAGGGAGGATTGCTCAGGGATCAATTCATATCGGCTGCCTGCCATCATGGATTGCCTATGTCCCACATAAGTTACCTTTAATAAACTCTGTCTTTTCTTAGTCACCCTGGCTTGCTGCTATCATTCTTCTAGTATCACCTTGAACTCAAGCTACCGGGGAATTTATTCTCCCAAGCCTCCTCTAGATCTAACAATTGGTGTCGTTGGTTAAAAGTAACTTATGTGTAAAGCTGTAAATCCTTAAATTGTGCTTTAAAGGACCCTCATAAAATTGGAAACATCCTGAGAAAGCAAGGTCATTCCTTTGATTAAGGAGAGTAAACTTAGACACAATTGGATGTTTCCCAAACTTTTAAAGTTAAATAGAAATTACTCCTGCATTAACTGGAAATATTCTACCACAAATTGTATGGCTATTCAAATAAACTCTTGGACTTAAGGAAAGTTTGGACAGTAGCTTCCTTTGTCACCTACCAGGAGGACATTGGATGAAAGTCATACAAAAAAGGAGACATAAATGAGTGGCAATGTTTCATTGATGGGAATCTGTTCATTGATGAGATTAGAAACTCATGGAAGTACTGAGCTTACTGTTTACAATGCATGTTCCTCACAAAAACTTGTAAGGTAGGCAGGAAATGTAGTATCATCGCTGTTTTATAGGTCTCAAAGAAGTCAAGAGACTTGTTCAACTAGGGACACACAGCTAGCATAGCTACTAAGTATCAGAAGTAGGATTTGAACTCAGATTACTCCTGACTCCAAGGTCAGTACTTTTGCCCATGACATCACATTTAATTCAAATCCTGACTCTCTGGGCTCTATCTGTGTATGAATTACCTGTGTAATTGCAGGCAAATCACTTAATGACTTCATCTCTAGATGACCTCTAAGGTCCCTTCCATCTCTAGATCTGTGTGTCTGAGATCCTGCTACTTCTCAGGTAGTGCTAGAAAAAGGAGTCATTGGAAAGGAATTCCTAAGAAGAGACATATATTTGTTCTAATGGCTCTATCAAATCTCCTAGAGTTTTGTGATATATCTAATAGGACTATAGGACATTAGAGTGTAGAAACTTGGGCTGAGAGAAATTGGGATGTGGAAGAGGGCAAGGAGAAAAAAAACCCTATAAGAACTAATGGAAGAAATCTACTGGAATTCCAACAATTCTACTTCCTTCTATCTCTAGGAACCTAGTGACATAGGGCATCAAAATAAAAATGTTTTTATAAATCAAAAGGCACATAATAAAAAATCTTTATCCCACTAATACATTGTTGGTGGAGCTGTAAATTCATCTAACTGTTCTGGAAAACAATGTGGAATTATTTGACAAAAATCATACCTGTTGACTCAGAGATCCTACTACTAGGCATGTGCCCAGGGTCAATGACTAAAAGGTCCTATTTTTATATAACAAAATATTCATTGCAGCCTCTATATCAGCAAAAAAAAACTTGAAACAAATGGATACCCATTGATAAGGGAATGAGTGAACTAATTGTGAAAAATGAACATAGGGGGACATTGTAAGATAATATTATTATCATATGAAATGAGTGATGAGAAATTCAAAGAAATATATGAAAACCTATATGGAGTGAAAGACAGTAAGAAAGGGGAGCCAAGAGAAAAGTATCACAATGACTAAATTAACATCAATGATAACATTTAAAAATGGTTGAATTCTGATAGATTGTAATGAATGAATAATCTCTGTCCTGGAAAATGGGTAAATGCAAATAACTTCTCTAGAGAAAGAAAGGGACTACAGATGAGGAAAGTGATACCTAGTCACACATTGTTTCTGGGTCAGTTGGCTTGCTGAAATGCCTTTCTTTGTTATAAGGTGACAAGATACATGGAAAGAACCCAGGTTCTGTGAGTCAACAGATTTAGGTTCATATCCTACCTCTTATACTTTCTACCTATGGGACATTAGGCAAATTGCTTGGTCAGTTTAAATAAGTTTTAGCTAAGGTGGCTTTACTCACCTATAGAAGGGAGGGTTTTGGACTAGAAGGGCTCTGAGTTCCAGTACTCTCTGTGTGACCCTGGGCAAGTCACTTAACCCTGTTTGCCCCAGTTGCTCCACTGTAAAATGAGTCGGGGAAGGAAATGGTCAACCACTCCATTATCTCTGCTGAGAAAATCCCAAAAAGAGTCACAAAGACTTGGATATTACCGAATAACAACAACATTAATGTGTGTATACATACATGTGTTTTTGTATAGTGTTTAGTACATACTAAGTACTGGCATTTAGAAAAAAGGAGGGTGGAACCTCTGCATCTCTCTATGTACGTGCATACTTACACACAAAACCCAACAACTATAAAACTGGGTGTTTTTAAAAATCCTCATCCTGGCAATTTCAAGGAAGCTGCCTCCAAAATAAGTTGGCTTCCTCTCTGGGCTCCTGCTCTTTTACCCTCTTTTCTTAGACAAATGCCCAGTAACAGCCAGAGGCTTGAAGCTGCTTCATGGTAAAACTGTTGATGATGGATTTTTTTTGTTTTGTTTTGTTTTTCTGTCTTTTTCTCTAGGACTAGAAGTTGCATTTCTATCAGATTACTTTTTTACTCTGTCACACTTCTGAGTCCAGCCATTTTTCACAGTGGTAAGACGGGGATCAGTGTAGAGGATAGGTCCCCCCACTACTCCAAAACCAGGCTAGAAACCAAATTTATCACCACCCCAATCCTGACCTGGTTTCAAACTGCCTCCCCAAAATGACACTACTTCAAGGGATCCATGAGATTTTGTGTAAATTAGGTTGGATCTGTATTAGTGTCTAGATTTAGAGATGATGTCAGGCCAGGTTCAATATCTGCCTTGTAATTCCACATTGCCCACTTGTGAAAACACAATCCCACTTCCTATCATTCTTGTTTTCGGTCTATACTAAAACTCTGGTATTTAGAAACAGAAAGATGGAGCCCTTGCAGCTCTAACTAGTCTCTGACCAAAAAAAAAAAAAAATACAAAAATGCAAAAGCATCTTCCTAAGGCACCTCCCTAAGGAGGAAGCAGACACTAAAGCAGAGATCTAAGAGTAACGTAATGTTCTAAAAAGTGTTAAAAGCTGACATAGACACTTGGAACCTGGGATCCCATGTAAGACATGAACTAGTGGGCAACCAGCATTACGTTAAAACCTTTTAAAACCTAGGGCATTGGGGGCAGCTGGATGGCTCAGTGGATTGAGAGCCAGGCCTAGAGACAGGAGGTCCTAGGTTCAAATCTGGCCTCAGACACTTCCTAGCTGTGTGACCCTGGGCAAGTCACAACCCCCATTGCCTAGCCCTGTAACAAATAAAAAAATTAATATAGAAGGATATATATGTATATATATATATAAAATATTAGGGTTAAAATTAAAAAAAAAATAAAACCTAGGGCATTGCCCAAATTTAAACTGATCATTACTAGTTCTAGTCAAAATCACATATAGACATTCATTCACAATATTGGCTACTAGTCTGAATACAGGTAGACTCTATTATCCAAAGATACACTGAGTGAATCTAAGAAAATTCATTAGTTAGTGATAGGATGGAGAACATGTGGGTGGAATTATGGGTTGTTTAAAAAAAATTTTTTTTGAAGTTTCGATTACATTCCTTGTTGGGTAATTGACATATCTATAACCACAAAACAAGTTTTTGCTATTTTTTTTCTTAAATAAGTAGAAGTACAAATATGAGTCATGATTGGATCCTAATGAAGACCCTGGAAATGAGGGTGGAGGCTAGGGAATGAGGAAGAAAGCACAAAGTATCATATCATAATAAGTAATCCCACTGCAATTTAATTCCCAGCATGAAATACCTTAGTCTGATAATTAAGTGGGAAATGACTTTTCGCAGAAAAATTAGGGTAAGGTCTTTTTGTCTTTTTCCATTAAACTCATTCAGAGTTAAGCACCAGGTCATGCTCATTGAAGCATCACAAAATCCAAGAAAGATTCCCTTTGTGTTTTGTTTTTTTAATTGCACGTCTCTGTTACCTCATATTAAGTTTTCTGGAAAGTTCACTAATTCCTGTGATGCATTTTATTTGTTTCTTTAATTCTTTTATTCCTTGTGGTATTTTTTTTAAACCTTACCTACTGTTTTAGAATGGATACTAAGTGTTGATTCCAAGGCAGAAGAGTGGTAAGGGCTAGGCAACTGGGGTTAAGGGACTTGCCCAGGCTCACACAGCTAGGAAGTGTCTGAGGCTATGCTAGATTTGATCCCAGGTCCTCCTGACTCCAGGCCTAGCTCTTTATCCACTAAGTTACCTAGTTGCCCTTGTTGTAACTTTTTTTTTTAGGCTAATAATTCCCAAGGGTACTGGAAAGCAGGGGTATTGATGATATTCAAGGGATAAATGGAAGGTCTCAGTAGTGGGAAAGAACATGGGGTCCAGCTTGCTGAATAATTCCAACACTGGGGAAATAAATCTGCATAAATTGCAAGAGGCATTATAATGCTATCTGGCATAACAGATGGTGTTTAAACCTAAAATAATGTGGTACATAGGGAGTCAAGGAAAATGAGGAGGACATGAAGTAACTGAATTTCAAGGAAAATAAAGGGGACATGAAGTGATAGGCCTGGAAAATGAGGTTATAAATATTAGCCAATCATGCTTGCATTATTTAAACTGAGAGAGGAAAAATATGTAGAATGGAAACAATGAAACTTTTTCACCCCATACCTTGACAGTGGCATGTGACGTCAGGGATCCCGAAAGTAGTCTAGTTTCATTGGATCAGAGTACTTAAACTAACCTGAGTGTCTTTAAAATCTTTGCTGTGCTCACAGCTAGTATGTGCTTTATTGTACTCACAGCTAGGATGTCTGCCTACTATGTGCAAATAGGTGGCCAATCTTTATAAGTTGCCTTTTAAAAAGCCACATATTTGCACATGGTAGGCAGTCATACTAGCACTCAAAATACTTTTCTGCGTGCAGAAAGCATCTCTGATCTTTTTTGAGAAGTTGGAGCTTTTAACTCAGTTCTATAGGATTTTTAATATCTATTCTTGGTTACCCATTCAGCTCACCACTCAGTTATCAGGACATATTTTTAAGTGTCTTTGCATTGCAAGTGAGATAAAAACTCATTTCAATTGACTACTCTGTGTCCTGTTATGAAGTTCCATTGACTTCAGTCAATATAAGTTTCATAATTTCTATTCTACATAATCTTCTGTCCATCTAAGTAACTGAGTCAATTATAATTGGCTGATATTTGCAGTCTAATTTTCCAGTCTCTCACTACTTTGTATCCTGGTCATCTTCCTTGACTTCAGCCAGAAGGCGCCTTTATCACTTATTTAAACCAAATTTAAACTATTGTTGGTATATCAGGTAAGCACTGTTTTCATTATTTCACTATACATAATCCTACTCTAAGGATATTTCACATATTTTACAACTATCCCTTTAATCAACTCTTCTCTTGTTTATGGAGTAAACTCTCTGGGAAAATGTAACGGAAAAATAACAATAACTAAGAAACAAATTGGTTAGAAGTGATCTATTGGCTAGAGTCCAGTGGTTCCCAAACTTGCTGTAGATGCATTAACACAGCTTGCTGCTCTTCTTTAGAATGATACTAAGACAAAAGGTGAAGGGTTTTTTTTTAAGTATTTATTAAGTCCTACTATGCACTAGGAACTGTGCTAAGGTCTGGGGATTAAAAAAAAGGCAAAAACTAATATGTAACGTCAAGGAACTCAAGGTCTAATAAGAGGAGAGAGCATGTAAACAACCATGTACAAACAAGATATATACAGGCTAAGTTAGAGAAAATTGACAGAAGGATAATATAGATAATATATCATATGATATAATAATCACAGAATTAACAGAGGGAAGATATAAAAGATGATATAATATAAACAGATTATTAGAATATAATAAAAATAGCTAACATTTATATAGTACTTATTATGTGCCCTGTGTTAAGTGCTTTGCAATATCATTTGATCTTCACAACCCAACAGAGGTAGGTGCTATTGCTATCCCCATTTTACATATGAGGATACTGAGGCAAGCAGAGGTTAAGGGATTTGTCCAGGATCACACAAATAACCAGTGTTGGAGGCTGATTTTACTCAGATTTTCCTGACTCCAGGCCTAGGACTCCATCTACTATGTCACCAAATAGTAATCATCCTAGAATGGATATAGTATAAGACGGAGGTTCAAGACACAGCGGAACAACCAAAGAAACCTGTTTACTAAAGCACACATACATGCTCACTTGCTGACATCCCTGAGGAGGACTAGAGCTTCAGAAAAATGGAAGTTCAGTCACAAAACTCGTTCAGTTGTGTCTGACCCTTCATGATTTCATTGGGGGTTTCCTGGCAACCATACTGGAGTGTCTAGATCTTCCGGACTCTGGGCTCTACATTTTATCCACTGTGATACCTGTCTGCCCCTGCCCCTAATTTCATCAGGGGGGACAGGAAAACTAGACAATCCTAACTTTTGGGGTGGGGCAGGGAGAGGGAGGCCACCTGGTCTGAAAATTTCTTACTTTGCCTCTGATGGGCTGATTACTCATATAAATTGGCTCTATCACTTGTTACCTTGGTCTCCCCTACTTCCTCCTCTCTCTTCATATGCTATTCCCAGCTTCATAACAGGATTTTTGGTAAAGTAAAACATGTATGGGAGGGAGACAGATTAGCATCACAGTTAGAGCTGACCACAGAGTCAGAAAGACCTGAGTGTAAAAAGTACACCCATGGACTGTGGGTAAGACCCTCAGGTATAGGGAAGGCATAGCCCATACCAATGGCAGGGAGGGAGGGAGAGGGATGAAAAGAGAGAGAGACAGAAAGATAGAAGAGACAGAGACAAAGAGAGGGGAATAGGAAAGGGGGAGAGAGAGAAAGAGAGAGTAGGGAAGAGAGAGAGAGAAAATGAAAGAATGAAAGAGTGAGAGAATGAGAGAGAGAGACCAAGAGACAGAAAGGGACAGAATCAGAGACAGAGACAGAGAGTGAGTTTAGGGGTGGGTTGGAATGACAACATTTGTGACTAAATTCCTAGATTCGTGCTGGAGCTGGGACATAGCTATAATTGTCACAGACCATTATAATGAGCTTCTGGTCAGGGAGCACTGCCCTAGAGGCCACAAAGTAAATGCTGGGACAAGTTGTAGCTTCATTAGTGTTCTAATGAGGGGGCTGGGAGGTGCATGATGCACGTAGAGGCTGACAGGTGGGGAAGGTCATACTTAATCTGGTAATAGCTTACAGAAAATATGGATAATTTCTGTGGGAAGAACAAGCCCAATTAGTCACAATGTAAAATGCTGGCCAGTACATAGGGGAATAGACACTAAGTTACTACTTTTAATTAAGGTTTGGCATATACTACGAAAAATCTGCCAAACTCCTCATCTGAAACAAAACAAAACAAAACAAAACAAAAACCACCTGCATTTTCCTGTCCCTCCTAATCACTTCATTAGATGCAGAGGAAGACAGGTATCACTGTGGATAATGTGCGGAGCCTAGAGTCAGGAAGACCTGAGTTCAAATATGGGCTCAGACACTTTAGCTGTGTGGTCTTGGGCAAGTCACTTAATCTCTGTTTGCCTCAGTATCCTTAACTCTAAACTGGAGATAATAGTAGTACCTACCTCCCAGGATGATCAAATGTAATAATGTTTATAAAGTGCTTAGTAAGGTCCTTGGCTAATAGTAGGTGCTTAATAAATGCTTGTTCTTTGCCTCCTTATAGCATGGTATATTATAAAAAGCACTAGCCTTTAGAAATGGAAGAGCTGGGCTCAATACTGTCTCTTAAAAGTTATACTGCCTGGAGATGGGAGGTCCTGAGTTCAAATATGTCCTCAGATCTCCTAGCTATAGGACCCTGGGCAAGACACTCAACCTCAGTTGCCTAGCTCTTATCCTCTTCTGTCTTGAAACCAATGTTTAGAATCAATTCTAAAATGTAATGTAAGGGTTTTAAAAAAGGGAGGGGGACATACTGAGGGACAGCTGGGTAGAACAGCAGAAAGAGTGCCAGGCCTGGAGAAGCGATGTCCTGGGTTCAAATATGACCCCAGACATTTCCTACCTGTGTGACCTTGGGCAAGCTACTCAATCCCAACACAGTGATGTTCAGTGATGGGCAACCTTTTAAGCTTGGTGTGTCAAAATTCGTCAAAAAACTGAGCATAACTTGGGTGGTGAGTCACTTTGAGAAAAAAACCATAATTTCATGATATTTATAGTTTAAATAACAAAAGTGTATAATTTTAATATATAACTGTATTTAATAAACCAAAATAGGTAAATTAATATAGGTAGAATTGTCATCTATAGTGGACAGAGTGTCTACATTACACTACAGCAAATGTTTCATCCTCGGCATACAGTTCCATACTTCTCTATATGCGGCCGCGTGTCATGGAAAATGGCTATATGTGCCAGTGCTGACATGCATGTCATAGGTTTGCTATCACCGCCCTAGCCCTTACTCAGTTCTGCCTTGGAATAGTTGGTATCAATTCTATAGAATTGATTCTATAGAATCTATAGAATATAGATAGAGGGTAAGGTTTTTTAAAAAGTGATTCTGCGGGGTTTTTGCTCATGGAAACAACAACTACACATGAAGTTGTAAAGAAAATTAAAATCTATGTTTTGGGATAGTCCTCTGGCATAAGAGATCCTCTCTGGGAGGACACGGGGTTCCCTATTAACCCTCACTTTCTTCAGCTGGGCTCACCGTCCCCTGACAGATGTGGCTGTCAATAGATGAAGTCCTCTGGGTTTCCCATCTATGTCTCTCCCCAATTTAGGGAACTGCCCCCCACAATGAGCTTGGACACTGAGGATAACACATAAAACAATGGGGTGGGGGGAAGTAGTTCAATGCAAAGTTTTATCACAAGCGATGGGGAAGAGAGAGGAGAGAAAGGAAAAGGGAACCCAAAAGACAACTGAGGCATACAGAATGCCACAAAGTGTAACCCATGTAAGGGCAATGTGGCATTGGAGGGCACAGACACAGGACCATTGGGCAGGAAGGGGACTCCAGTGGGAAGAGGCGCTCTAACAGGAAGGAGGGGTGCTGCAATGTGGTCTCCTACGAGCGAAGGATAGGTATCCCGTCCACATTGCCAGGGTTAGGCATCCTGGCAATCTGGAAAATCCATATAAAAATTTTTGGCTCTCCCTTTGGAGCAGAGAAGTCTAATTTTTTTTCTTTTATGGAGTATTTACAGTACCTTGTTGAGGGGTTAAGGATTTGATCATGGCTTTCTGCAGGTCAATGTTAAGTAAAAATGAATTTCTAAACTTTTTCTGTGTCTCTGCCAGCTTTCCAGAAAATGCTCCCAAATTTCCCATTCAATTTCTTATGCCAATCCAAGATATAGCAGAACCATGTTGGGGAGAGTCAAAATGTGGAAGGAATAGCCATACTTATGCAAAGATTTTGAATGGTTTCTCTGAAACTGGCCAAATTGTGTATGGGGGTCAGGGCAAAATATAATTTGTGGGGGTGGGGGTTCTTATCAGGGAGTAGACAAAAGATTATTTGGGGCACATAGCTGGACCAACCTTCAAAAAATGTTATTGCTAATACTTTCTCATGAATATTCTCTAAGCTTTCATTCTCCCTTCAGAGGAGACAGCCGTAATAGTCTCAAAACAGTTAGGTCTTATAACAATGGTTTCTATGCATAGATTCTATAACCTACAGCCCTCCTTAAGAGGAAACTGTCATGGTCTATCTGGCCTAATCTTACAAGACTTCTGTTTTTTTTTAAACCCTTACCTTCTATCTTAGAATCAATACTGAGTATAGGTTCCAAGGCAGAAGAGCAGTAAAGGCTAGGCAATTAGGGTTAAATTACTTGCCCAGGGTCACATAACTAGGCCATGTCTAAGGTCAAATTTGAACCCAGGACCTCCCATATCCAGATCTGTTTATCTACAGACCTGATCTTTTAACAGTGGTTTCTATGCACAGAATCTAAAAGCCATAGCCTCCCTCAAGGGGAAACTGTCGTGGTGGTTTTAAGACCACCAGGCCCAATCTTATACTATACTACTTTTTAATTAAGCATATGATGGTATAAAAAAAAAACAGTTATTACTATTACCTGAAATTAGTTAGATCACAACGCTGACAGGTCCAAGAGAATGTCTTTCATACTGAGCACGATGCTCAGCTTTTCATATATCAATGGGGAAAGGGACTTAAAATGTGTTTATATATAGTGCTTTAAGATTTACAAAGTACTTTTCTTCACAATAATCCTGTGAGGTAAGCAGGGTATATACGCTGCAGATTTGGGAACTGAGATTCAGAGATATTGTGTGAATTGCACAGAATAACCAATTAGAAAGGATCAGAGATGGGACTTGAACCTAGATCTTCTCATTCCAAGTTTAGGGTTTTCTCTCCTATGCTATGCTGGCATTTTTTCTAGGAGTGGGGAACAAGTGGATTTGTTTTGATTCTGATCATCTATACTTTTCTAATCATCCTTAAGCTGCCTTCTCATCTAGGAACATCCCTTTTAAAACACAGATCTCCTTCTCCCTAGGTGAAATCCCTCCTGGGGCACAGATGCACTTGCTAATTATGTAACCTTGGACAAGTTATTTAACCTAAGCCTCCAATTCTGTCTTTTTTGGGGAGGGAGGGCCAAGGCCAACATGGCAGCTATCATTCTTCTCCTGATTCAGTTTCCTTTCTCTTGCCTTCCACCCCAGGGCTTTTTGGCTCCCTTTTGTATTTATTTTCTCCTTCCCAAGAGGACAATGGGAACTGTCTTTATTTTTTTCTTGTATTTGTGTCCCCTCTGCTCAGCATAATGCCTGGTACATATTAAACAGATAATTATAATAAATTTTTTCTTTCTCTTTTTGGTGCCCTCCCACTTGAGTCTCTTTCTAGACTAATCTTGGGAAAGTGGAACCAGCTAACAAGAAGGAAAGATAAGGTCTCTGAAGTTCACAGTGATTCTAGATCTAGCTCACAGACACCTGGATGGGAAAGTATTTGCTTGAAGGCCTCTAAGAGCACTTCTGCAGGGAATTTAGGTGCTTGTGTTCATTATGGAATAGGCTTTTGGATATATAGCAGCAGTATTGAAAGGCCAGTTGTGTCCATAACCCCCGCATCTAAAGGACCCCTGTAGACCAAGGTGGTTCTAGGCTAGAGAATAAATCACTTGCACATCAGTCTCAATTTAAGACTTGCACAGAACCTTCCTCAGAATAACCTCATGAAGTCAGTAGACCAAGTATTTTTTAATCTTCTCTTTATAAATAAGGAAGCCAAGGCTCTGAGAAGTTAAGTAACTTCATATGATCACACAGTTAATAATGGAACTGGAACTCAGATTCATGACTGAGGCCACTTAATCCTCTATATCATGATGACCTACAACAAAACCAAAGATTATATAAGATTATACCTCCTATAGTTATTTCCAGAATTATTGGCCTAATTTGCAGCTCCCCCAAAGATGCACTAGTTCCCCTATTTTCAGTCTATTAGTAGCTCTGATTTTGACCCACATCTCCAGCTTGGGACCTTGGGGTTATCCAGGTTTTTTTTTTTAATTTTGTTTTCCTTGGGGTTACTTAATATGCTTTAAATGTTGATAAATCTGCTACAACAAATCCTGGGGTAAAAATAAAATTTATATAGCTCATATTGACACTGCGCTGAAGTGTTTTATAATCTCATTTGATCCTCACAAAAATCCTAGGAAGTAGGTTATAGTATTATCCCCATTTTACAAATGAGATAACTGAGATATGGAGAGGTTAAGTGATATACCCAAAGTCAAATAGAAAGTACATGTCTGAGGCCAAATTTGAACTTAGGTCTTCCTAACTACAGGCCCAACACCCAGTCTACTATACTATCTAGGCACCTCAAATGTGCTCTACAGACTATGCTGTATAATTATAATTATTCTTAATTACAAATGCCCTTCAGACCCAGGACTCCTCTCAGAGAACAGAGGTATAATCTTCCCACATAATATCATGCAGTATCATTCCTAAAACTTTTCCTTGGGACATAAATACATACATCAGCAACTTATAGTTTCTCCTGTGAGGGGCTGTCCACTTTAGACCACTCTCCTCATTCCTGGTTCTGGTCTTACCTGCTTCAAGATTTCCACTTAGAAGCCTTTGGACTCCTGTTCTGAAACTGTTGCCTGTGGGACTTTTCCCCATGCATACCTGCTTAAAGCTGAGGCCTAAAAGGCTATGGCTGGCATAAATGCACGTTAGCATAAAGAAGATCTTACACTTGTAATCATGTAACCTTGGGCAAGTCATTTCTTCATTTCTAAAAAGAGGGTAAATATTTGTACTTTCCTCCTCACGTGACTGTATTTTGAGCAGGAGGTAAGATAAAGCTCAGGCAGGAGGTTCAGATTTAAGGTTGAGAATTCAGGATTCATCATTAACAGTTCTTTATTGTATGAACTGTGTGCAAGGCACTGTACAAAATCAACTGATTTTAACAAGTTTCTCTGATAAAGGTTTCATTCTCAAGATATGTAAAGAACTGATCCAAATGTATAAAACTGAAAACTAATCCCCAGTAGATAAATGGCCAAAGGATATAACAAAAGTTTTCAGAAAAAGAATCCAAGTTATTTATCATTTAAAAGTGCTTTAAGTCACTAGAGAAATGCAATATTAAAGCACCTTTGAGGTTTAATCTCACACTCATCAAAAATAAAGAAAAAATAACAAATGTTGAAGGAGCTGAGGGAAAAAGGTGCATCTGTGAATTAGTCCAGCCATTCTGGAAAATGAGCATGAAGCTAAGCTCCAAAAGTTATAAACCATACCCAGATATACCACTACTAGGCCTAAACCCCCAAAAGTTCAAAAATATCACAGTAGATCTTTTCCCAATAGCCCAAAGTTGGAAACTAAGTAGCTTTCTTATTGGGGAATGGTGAAACAAATTATGATGTATAAATACAGTGGAATATTACATAAGAGAATAGTTTCAAAGGAAACTAGGAAAGTCTCAATGAACTGATATAGACTGAAATGAGCAAAACATGAACAAATTTATACGACATGATTAAAGACTTTAGACTCTGATCAATGCAGTAATAAACCATGAGCTCAGGAGATTAAAGATGACACAGCAAACCCACCTCCTGCCAGAGGTAATGAACTTAAAATGTTAAAAGAGAGAAACATATTTTGGGGGATGGAGAAAATGAAGATTTGTTTTTGCTATATTATATTTAAGATGAGGGTTCTGATTTATATTTGGAGAGAGGGACAAATTATAAATTCATACAAAGTAAATTGATAAGTTAATTTTAACAAAAACAAAAATCCAACTTAAACAAACAAGCTAACTGGAAATTTGTAACCCAAACTTATTATATACTGACAAACACAACTGGTAAAACATGGGAAGATTTACAAGTTTTCTTGAGAATTCCTCCCCTGTTCTTATTTAAGATGTCTCAGTGTTCTTTTGTGCTTCTGTTTGTGCTTCATAGTGGTATGGTTTCTTGAAGATACTAGCTATGAATTAATTTTAGGGCTCCATTAATTTTAGAACTGAATTGGACATTACCGACTTCCTTCAAATATAAGTAACACTATACTCAGGACTATATCTATAGAAAACTCAAAATATTTCACCAGTACATTTTGTCACAACTTGGATGATACAAATATTACTCACTTTATAAATGAGTCAGAACTTTATTAAGTCCAAAGGTCAGTGCAACTAGAAAGATGGATAAATTGAGGCAGACTTGGGAAAAGATGAAAAATTAAGATTGTTGAACTGGTTACTTTATATGGGGACTAGAAGTCCCAGCTCTTAAGCCACTGACTGGTGTGTGGTTCCAGTATCTAATTACAACCCCAGTTATGTTCACATATGTTCATGACCTCAACTGTTGTTATAATTTAATTGCCCTATCTGTGATTTTCTGCACAAAAATTTTCTCTCAAGAGAAAAATCTCCATTCACTATTTTTGAAGATGGAGAAAGATTAGGTTCCTAAATCTGGGCACTCTTCACCCAAACTCAACCAACTTACTACATGAACAGCAGCAGTCATTGCCTAGATCTCAAAGAAGTAATGTCCAAAGTGACAGGATGGGGATTAAAGTGGGTACCAAATGAAAAACAGTTCCCACCCCCTCCAAGAAGGAGCAATTGTTGCTCTTCTGGTAGCAAGATGCTGGTATGGTTGTGAAGCATTAGAGGCCATGGAACATAGGTTGTGTCAATACGGTACTCAGAACTCAGTCTCGTGGTCAAATCAATCACTGTCACTCCGGGAACAGAGGAGGAATGGATCCAGACCCCTCCCACCAGCAGCAGTTTTCCATCAAATACATGGGCTGTGTGAGAATACCTTGGGGTGATGGGTGGCTGGACCTCTAACCTTTCCCAACAGAATCCATTAGAGACTGGTTTCAGAAAGTATACAGAGTCCAGAGGTTCCTCTGAAACACTCAGACCTCCTACAATGAGGGCTCCTTCCTTCCAACTGCAAGCACTATGAGAGTGTCGAGCATCAGGTTCTGGCCCTTCAACTGGTAAACTGACCCAGGTCATTGTGTCCATGTGTAGAAAATGCCAGTCCCCTAACACAGGATCCTTCCCATTTCGTCCTCCATAGACAAACAAATATTTCTGCCTTTGGCAAAGGACTTTGGCTGCTGAATGTCGCCACCGTGGGGAGGGGAATTCTGCTTCTGGGCCAACCTCTGTGATTGTCACCTTCGGATTGTCAGCATCCTTTCCTGCTGGGTAGGGGCAGCTGAGCCAATACATCCCCAAAGCTGGTGTCATTGGGGACAGCCTCCCACCCAGCACAAGAACTAGAGTCTCAGAGAAGGAAGTCATAGTGTGAAAGAGGCGTCCATCCCATTGGGTTCCAGTCCCACAGCCCGAACTTGCATTCCACCTAGAGCCCTTTGGCCTTAACAACATATGACATTTACTCATCCTTGAATGTCGCCCCTCCTGTTCCCCAAAGCCCCCAGTGCTGAGGATAACATTGGAACCCAGAAGGACTGTGGCATGGCCAAATCGCTTCAAGTCGAAGCCTTCATACTCTTCTAATATTCTAGCGGACAAGACACCAACAGGAGGGGCTGGCTCCACTCGAGGAAGCGCCTCCCCAGGTGGAAGCAATAGGGTCTGGGCCAAGCCAGCGGCGGCCACAGTGGAAGCAGCCAGGATGAAATAATGGGAGCACTTCAAGTGCCACTCCTCAAACTCGTCAAAGGGTTCAAGTGTCTCCACGCGCCTGCGCTCCTCAGCAGAAAGAAAGCCGCGGTAAAACTCGTTCATGTCAACGGCGCTGCAGGCCTGCCAACCAGCGTTGAGAAAGCGCCGCCGCTGGGCTGCCACGTCGGGGAAGCTGTCCAACCCGTGCAAGGGCGAGTTCAGCCGCTGGAAGTGCAGCTGCATGACCTGGCCGAAGGGGTCGTGGGGCCCTATCTGTTCGTAGAGCACGAAGAGCGCGTCCGCGAAGTAGCCAGCGGCCCACGCCAGCAGAGCGGCGGCATTACTCGCCTCCAGGTAGGTGAGCACGGCCTCGGCCAGCAGTAGCGTGGGTGCCGCCGTGTCCAGCCCGGTCGCCTCGAGGGCGTCGCGCAGCGCCGGCAGGTTGCGCAGATCGCAGCCTAGGAGGCGATAGTCTTGACTGGCGAAGTGAAGCGCCGAACCAGGACCAGATTCAACTGCGCTCAGGGGTGGTCCGGCTAAGGCAGCTAGCTCCGGCGTGGCGCGGATCCTCGCCGCCTTACGCTCAGCCACGTCTGGGAAGTCCACTTCCCACATGGCGGCCTGGGCCAGGCGGCCAGCCACTTTGAGACGGAAATACAGAGAGTCAGAGCCTGCACCCAGCGATAGAATCTGCCGGTCCGGTGCGCTACCCTCTGAGGTAGCGCGCTCCAGGAAGGCATGCACACAGTGCCTCACGGCTCGCGCGCGCACGTAGTAGCCGCGGTGGATGAGTGGCGCACGCCGCGGAGCGCCCGAGACCAGTAGCGCCGCGAAGGGATCGCGCACGTAGCCGTGCGCTGCCAGGGAGCACTTGCTCAGGGAGCTGCTGTCGTTCGTACTCTGGACCGCCCCAGCCCGGCGCCCGCGTGGGCCCATGGCCGGCGACACCCGACTGGAGGGCTGGAAACACCAGCAGATTCTCCGGAAGGGCGTTTAACAACGCGTCCCCTTACCCGCCACCTTGGTTCTCGCAGGTCTAGAAATCTTGCCGGCGTGGATGCCCTTCCTTCCACCGGCCTGCCGGAGGTTAGTGGCCTAAGAAAGCTGCCCAATCATAAAGTGGGGGAGGGACGAGCACTGAACATTTGCTTGTGATTGGCTCTGCCCTCAACCCCTCCCTGTGCCTTCTGGGATTTCCGAGGAGGGGTTTGCTGAGGATGTTATTAACGTCTCCTTGGCGGCTGACGCCAGCCATGTGCTGTGAACCTTTTCCTTTTATCGTTTGGATTAAGAGGAAACAGCGGTTCTCTCATTATATTTGGAAAGGTGTGAAGTCTTTAAGAGGTAGGTTCGTGGGGGATTAGAGGCTTGCCTCCTTTTGGGGCCTTTTGGATAGCTAGGCTAGATACGGATTTTGAACAGAGGGATCAGAGTGGAAACAAAATTAGGTGTCAAGGGTGTTGTAAAGCCAATATGGAATTTAAATGGGAGTTAACATATTATAGTCAGCAGAAGATTGGGGTGGCCAACAGAGTAGTAGTAGTCAGTCAATCAAGGATTTATTAAGTGCTTACTAGGACACTGTGCTAAGATCTGGGGATTATCTTTTAAAAGACCAAAGAACACAGCCCCTGCCCTCAAACAGCTTATATTCCTTTTTTTTTTTTAACAATTTGATATGGATTATACACATGCAGTCATGCAAAACATGTTACATATTAGCCATGTTACCAAAAAAAATCAGACCAAAAAAAAATAGTTAAGTTAAAAAGTATGCCTTTTAGGAGATCAATTTTTTTTAACCTTTACCTTCTGTCTTAGTGTGAATTCTAAGACCAGAGGGGTTAAATGACTTGTCCAGAGTCCACAGCTAAGAAATGTTTGAAGCTAGATTTGAACCTAGGTCTTCCTAACTCAAGACCTGGGACTCTGTGCTACCAAGCTGCCACCTCCATCAGGTCTTTCTTTGGAGGTGGATAGTATTTTTCATCTAAAGTTCTTCGGAATTGCCTTGGATCATTGGATTGCCCAGAATAGTTGTCATTCACAGTTGATCCTCATAAAATACTACTGTTATTATGTGCACTGTTCTCCTGGTTCTGAAGAAACTTACATTCCAATGAGGGAAAGAACATGTTAACAACTATGTATAAACAAGAGGTCTACAGCTGGAAGGTAATCTCTGCAGGAAAGCACTAGTAGTTGGGGATGGAGGACCAAGAAAGGCCTCCTGAAGAAAGTGGATTTTGAGCACTTTAGGGAAGCCAGGAAGTGGAGGTGAGAAGGAGAGCATTGGAGCTCTGGGGGGAGAGCCAGTGAAAAGGCACAGTCGGGAGATCAAGGACAGCAAGAAGCAAGATGTTACAAAATTTTAAAGTTCATAGAGGGAAGTATGGTGAGAGATTGGAAAGTTAGAAGAGGACCAGTTATGAAAGGCTTTAATTGCCAAGCACAGGATTATAATTAACTCTGGAAATAAGGAGTTACTGGAGTTTATTGAGAATAGAAGTGACATAGCCAGATCTCTGCTTTAGGAAAATCTTGTAGGTAGCTGTGTGGAAAATGGTGTGGAGTGGGGAGAGGCTTGAGTCAGGAAAGACAACCAAAAGATTGTTGCTTTACCAATAGAAAGCTGTTGCAGTAATTCAGGTGTGGGGTGATAAGACCTTTTACTAGGATGGTGGCAGTGTAATTGGAGAGAAGAGAACATATATGAGAGATTTTATGAAGGTAGAGAAACAAGAAACCCTGACAATTTATCAGTGGAAGTTTGGAGCCTGGAATAGGAGGATGATGACACTGATAAAAGACGTTTTGACTTTTTATAGGGAAAATTTGGAAGGGAGGAATTGGGAAGAAATAGATGTAACCACCTCTAAAGCAGCCCCATGTGCTGATGGATTGGATTCCAGACACAGGGAATTAGCCTGGGCAAAGATATGGAGGCAGGAGATGGTGTGTTGAGCTCAGCAATCAGATACCAAGCCAGTTTGAAACCTAGAATATATAAGTCTGGAAAGCTAGACTAGAGTTATGTTGTACTGGGCTTCAGCTGCCTCAGAATTTGCATTCCGTTCTAAAGATAATAGCAATCACAAATGAATTTTGAACAAGGAAATTATATGTTTAGATCTTTGTTTTAAGAATATTAACTTGGCAGCTAAGTGGAGGATGGATTGTAGAAAAGAGAGACTGGAAGCAGGGAGAGCAGTTAAGAGGCTGTTCTTAAGTGTTCAGGCAAGGGATGATGGGAGTCTGACCTCTAATGGTGGTTGTGGGAGAAAGGAAGAGAAATGGGTATGAGAAAGCTTGTATTAGTAGAATAAACATAGCAGTCTACTGGATCTGTCAGTTGAGAAAGAGGAAATGGGTCAAGGATGATTCTGAGGCTGTAGACCTGTGAGACTAGAAGGATAGTGGTGCTTTCAACAGAAATTGGCAAGTTTGAATGGAGAGTGGGTTTTGGTGGGGAGATAAAGAATTTTATTTTAGATATGTTGAGTTTTAAAATGCCAAAGAGATGTCTTGGCAGTTAGTTAGCAATTTGAAACTAGAACTCAGATGATTAAGCTAGATTTACAAGTTTTGGAATCATTTGCAAAGAGATGATAGTCAAATGTATGAGGACTAATAAGATCAGTAAGAGAGCCAGTTAAAGAAAAGAAGCTCCAAAACACTTTGGTGGGGGACATCCATACTTAGAAGCCAAGAGAAGAATGATCTGAAAAAGAAAACTGAGGAGCAGTTAGGTTGGAAGAGAGCTTGGAGAAAGCCTTGTCTTGAGAAACCAAGAGAGAAAGGATGATTTAACAATGTCAGAAGGTGCTGAGAAGTCAAGTAGGATGAGGACTGGGGTTGGGGTTGGGAAAGCTAATGGATTTTCATAGGATTAAAGGGGCAGGTGGGACAGAAGGAATAGGCATCTGTCAGGCACCTACTATGTGCAAGGTATTGTGATAGTTGCTTTACAGATACTTCACTTGAGCCTCACAACACCCCTACAGGTACTATTTTGACCCCCTTTTTACAATTAGGGAAACTGAGGTAGACAGAGGTAAAGTGACTGGTCCAGGGTCAACATAGCTGGTGAGTGTCTGAGGTTGTATTTGAACTCAGGTCTTCCTAACTTCAGGACCTTCAGCACCAAGCTGCAGAAATTTGGAGAATCATCTTCCAATTGATGTGGGATCAGAAGCAGGTATCAAGGGGCTGAAAAGTGACTCAAGGTGAGTAAATGGAGGCAATGAGTATATAGTTCAGGTATGAAATGAAGAAATTATATAGGACAGTGTCTCATAGATGTAGGATCATAAAGATTTTTTTTTTAAGAGTGATTGGGGACCTGTTTTTAGGTAGCAGAAAAGGAACCAGTAGAGAAGAAGAGACTAAAGATCAACTAAAAGGAATGACCAGAGAGTCAAGATCCAAAGGGCAGCCTCTGGGAGGAGACATAATAATCTCAAAGATTAAATATACAAGTAGAGGGGTTGGCCCTCAAGAAAGAAGATCCCAAAATTGCTTGCCAGCTCCAGGAGGGAAGAGGGGAGGGAGGGAGGGAGACAATTTGGAACATATAACTTCGGAAAACTTATTTGGAGATTTGTTATTACATGTAATTGGTAAAAATAAAATATCTTTATTTTTAAAAAAGGAAAAGGAAGAACCCTTCTCTTCCTCAGGGTCAGGAGCAAAGGAAAAGAGAATAGGAAGTCAACCCAGTTGTGTGTTCAGAAGTACATGAGTAGGAGTGGAGAAGACAGATGGTGTTGGTAACCAAAAGTTTGAGATTGGCAAAGCATAAGGTCCAGGGGGCAAGAGATTCAAGGATGGATGACAGTGGATGGAAGACAGTGTATAGTTGAATTGGTCGACTTTGTAGTGTTAAGGCTAAAGGGAAGAAAAGGGAATGGGAGCCAGAGTGATAGAGTAGGAGAACAGGAGAAATGAAAGGACTAGAAGTCACAATGAAGGACCAGTAATAGGTTTAGGTGGCCTAAGGAAGGGAGGAAATTGGAAGGATAAGATAAAGAGGTTTTGATTCAAGTGGGGAATTTCAGTGTTTAAGATCATGTAGGTTATACATTTATGGTTGATGGTGAAGTATTGCTCTTGAAACGCAGAAGAAAAACAACTGCTTAATCACATGGGTAGATGGGAATATGATTGGGGATGTAGATTCTAAACGATCACCCTAGTGCAAATACTAATAATATGGAAATGGGTCTTGATCAATGACACATAAAACCCAGGGGAATTGCTCGTTGGCTACGGGAGGGAGGTGGGAGGAGGGGAAGGAAAGAACATGAATCATGTAACCATGGAAAAATTTTCTAAATTAATTAACTTAATTTTTAAAAAGTATTGCTCTTTCTTGTATCTGTGGAGTGAAGATACAAGTCATGGGAGCTGAGAAGATTGACCCATATGCCACTTTGTGTGGAA
Organism: Gracilinanus agilis; assembly: GCF_016433145.1. Classification (NCBI taxonomy): domain Eukaryota; kingdom Metazoa; phylum Chordata; class Mammalia; order Didelphimorphia; family Didelphidae; genus Gracilinanus; species Gracilinanus agilis. The sequence goes on along the minus strand of NC_058131.1, from coordinate 525,460,207 downwards.
GGACATCATAATATGTTGAAGTCTCTGAGTATGAAGGTGGGCATTGGGATGGATGGGCTAGGTCCTAAAGAAAGAAAAGAGACCTGGAAGTTAGTCAGTTTCAGCAATAAGGAGCTAGACAGAATGATATAAATGGATAGAGTGAACCTCATAGCTTTAGAGCAGCTGTAGAGAAGGAGCTGGAAATGGAAAGAAAAAGCAAGGGATATACCAACTCTTGCTGGCCCAGCATGTGAGGTGGCAAGAGAGAAGGAACAACCCAATACTGGAGAGGCCAGTGGTGCATTGTCATCTGGAGGAAGTCAAAAAGCTTTTATTAAATGTCAAGCACATATTCATGTTTTGTGCTAAGTTCTGGGAACACAAAAGAAAGGCAAAAAAAAGACAGTCCTTACCCTATAGGAGCTCACCTACTATTGAGGGGAATAATTAGGTAGATACACAATATATACAGAATAGATTGGAAGGAGTCTTAGGCATTAGCATCTGGGAGGATGAGGGAAAAGCCTCAAGCAAAAAGTGGTATTTGAGCTAAGGCTTGAAGGAAGACAGGGAAACTAAAGAAGTAGAGATGAAGGGGCATAGAATGCCAGGCCTAGGGGACAGCTAGCACAAAGGCTGGCAGGGAGTGTTGTGTTCAAGGAACTTTGGATACACCAGTGTTGCTGGAATAGAGCATGTGGTGGAGACTAGTAAGGTATTAAACTTGTAGAGCTAGGAGTAGGCCAGGTTATGAAGAACTTGAAATGCCCACCTAGAGTTTATATTTGATTCTGAAGGTAAGAGGGAGCCACTGTGGCTAATTGAGGAAGGAGGTGATATAGATCAGAGCTTTAACATCACTTGGCATCTGAGTGGAGAATGGGTTGGTGAGAGGAAAGGTTGTTGTAATAGTCTAGGTGAGAAATGGGGAAGACCTCAATTAGGGTTGTGGTTGTATAGATGGAAACATAGGAAAGACAAGACATGATAATAGGATATGTGGAGTCAATTTAAGAGAGGAGTTGAGGATGATACCAGGGTTCTGTTTGGACATGTTGAGTTTGAGATGCCTAAAGCATCCGACTGAGATGTCCCGAAGGCATTTGGTGATATGAGATTAGAGTTTAGGAAACTAGGGCTAGATATAGAGATCTGGGAGTCCTCTTTAATAGAGATTTAAAAAAAAGAGAAAGAAAGAGAAAAATTGATAGAGCTCCAAAATAGGTTTTATTATATACTTTAGAATACACACTATCCTCCCTGTCCTTTACAGCTTGTAAAAAGAAAGCCATGTTTCAGAAGTTGTTTTGTTGGTGAAAGTTGAAAGAGAGAGGCATTTCCCATTCCATCCTAAAAAAAGTCTGTAGTATATAGGAGTAGCAGGAAATAAAAGTTGTATTCATGTTCTCACTTAATGAAACAGAGATGAGAATTGAGAAGGAGTTAGTTCCAGGTATGCCTTCCAGCTTTTCTTTATCCCCTCACCTCAGCCCCAGAAACCAAGAGTTAGCAGGGACAACCTGGGAGCCTCATTATTCAGCAGTCAAATATTCATTGAGCCCCTGCTGGGTTCTAAGTATTGGGATGCCAAGGGGAAAGTGAAATAGTCCTTGTTGTCAAGGAACTCGTAGTCTTAACAAGTCTAACATCCTGCTTAGGCAGGAAGGATGGTAACTAATCATTTTTTAAAATATATATATCAACCTATGAAAATATACATAAAAACTTAGTGTTCTTACTAGTCAGCTGTATAAAATGTAATAAATGCTTTATTAAATATTAGGAAAGATTCCTCCCAATGACTCTATAACTTTAACACCTTCCCTTATGTAAGTAGAGCAGGTCCTTTTTGTCCCTCATAAAATATAAAAAGAAAATCATGTATTTCAAGAGTTCTTTTGATGCATGGAAAGAGAAAGCTGGAGATAAGCCTTTTGTTTATCTTGAGAATTAGTACTGGAGGGGACAGCTGGGTGGCTCAGTGGATTGAGAGCCAGGCCTAGAGATGGAAGGTGCTAGGTTCAAATCTGACCTCAGATTCTTCCTAGCCATGTGACCCTGGGCAAGTCATTTGACCCCCATTGCCTAGCCCTTACCACTCTTCTGCCTTGGAGCCAATACACAGCATTGACTCCAAGACAGAAAGTAAGGGTTTAAAAAAAAAAAGAAAGAAAAGAAAAGAAAAGAATAAGTACTGGATAGAGGTAGGGAAAGGACAACATGTGAGTCGGTAATAATACTAGATAGGTTGTAAGGCCTGGCCCCAGTAACCCTTAAACTTGGATGTGGAAAGATAAAATTTTAAATTTTTGGAGTGAGACTAGCAATATAATAGCACTAGGAAAATTAAAGAGGGGAAAAGAAACTACTATGGTTTTGAATAAAAGTGAATTTCCTTTTGGAATGTAGTAAATTTTCATCTTACTCTTTAAGCTTCCTCAAATCCTAAAAGTAGATAGAAAGAATATATAATAGCAGAGAATGTATACTGTGTGCTCATACATCTTTTTTATCCAGAAAGAATTAACAAATTCCAAGAAGAACATGCCAGTTTTAAGAGGCTGAAAATTTTCTTCTTTATTATATGGACCTGTAGATATTGAGCCTAATATACTATGAAATTTAGGATTGAATTCCCCTCTTTCTTGATCTGAGATTTTTCAGTATTTAAATCTTAGATCCTGTAAAAATAATTTCTTATTTATTTGTTTATTTTTTAAAACCCTATTGGTTCCAAGCCAGAAGAGTGGTAAGGGCTAGGCAATGGGGGTTAAGTGACTTGCCCAGGGTCCCACAACTAGGAAGTATCTGAGGTCACATTTGAACCCAGGAACGCACATCTCTAGGGTTGGCTCTCAATCCACTCAATCACCCAGCTGCCCCCTAAAAATAAGTTCCTGAAGATAGTTTTTTTTCCTCTCTACTTTTGTGGTTGCGCTTCCTAAAGAATATCTTAATGGAATCTTATTACTCAGGTGTGGAGTGTTCTTAAAATAGCCTTATCAATTGGAAAATATTTGTTTTATGAAAATGTAGGTGATACGCTTTCCTGACCTGGTTATGCAGTCAGTAACAGAAGAATTTGTGGAAGCAAGCCTATCTAGGGGAGGTTCCAGAGCATAAGGCATGCTGGATAGAATCATTCTTTGCGGTTCACAACAAGAATAAGCAGCAGTGTTTGGGATCTGCAGACATCGCTTTTGCTTGAAGGAAGATATTTTTTCCATTAGAATCAGGATGGCAACAGAAGAGCGGCAGCAGCAGCTACAGAAGAATAATTTTTATTTGGAATTACCCAAAGTGGTAAGAATTAAATGACAGATGACTTAATTCTTGAGCTGATGTTAATTATGTTGACTAATGCGTTGTCTTTTCTCATAAAAGTAAATTTGTTAGATAGAATTGTGTATGTTTAATCTTTTTATATTATTATTATTATAACATTATATGTAATATGTTATAGATAATAAATTATATAATATAATTATTAACATTTTTCTTCACCCTGTTGACACTTTTAAGTTCTGAATAATTGTCTCTTTTCAGGAACTTCATGCACATTTGAATGGATCTATTAGTTCTGCTACAATGAAGAAGCTAATAGCCAAAAAGCCAGACCTTAAAATCCATGATCAGATGACTGTGATTGATAAAGGAAAGAAAAGAACTTTAAAAGAGTGGGTATACGGAGCTTTATTAGGGTTTCTTTTTTCTGTGCTTATAAGTAGAATGGCAAAATTACATTGATTTGTAGAGATTCTGGTTTTTAGAACTAAAGGAAAATGATGGCCTATTATTATTATTACAATGAAAAACAAGTTCTTGAGTTTCTCTTTGGTGGTAATCTTATGTTAAATAATAAATGTGTTTACATTTTGAAATTCATTCTGAGTCTTCTTGTAGATGTTTCCAGATGTTTCAGCTCATTCATCAGATTACCACTAGCCCTGAAGATATATTAATGGTAAGTTATTAAGGAACTTTTTAGGATTTTTTACATTATTAAATAATTCAAGTCCTGCTTTATTAAATAATTCAAATCCTGCTTTTTTATTTTTGCTTTGTTTTGTTTTTCACCATGAGTCTGATGGAAGATTCTGAATTTTTTGTTTTCAGTAAGATCCTTTGACAAAATCAAATAATTTGCCTGGGAGCTAATACATAAACGTCAATGCTTTTTTTTTTTTTTTAAACCCTTATCTTCGGTGTATTGTCTCATAGGTGGAAGAGTGGTAAGGGTGGGCAATGGGGGTCAAGTGACTTGCCCAGGGTCACACAGCTGGGAAGTGGCTGAAGCCGGGTTTAAACCTAGGATCTCCTGTCTCTAGGCCTGACTCTCACTCCACTGAGCTATCCAGCTGCCCCCAAACGTCAATGCTTTTTAAAGATTAATCAGAAAAAGATTTAGTCTTAAGTCTGTCTTAACAAGTAGGACAAAAGGAATACATTATCTGTAGCTGGTGCTTTCTGGTAACATATAGGATTTTAACCACATCAAGTGAAAGTTGCAGAAAAAAGGCAGATTTTTGTTTAAATTTAAATAAATTTATGTGTAACCCATTGATACCACTGAGAATTGGGTTCTATAGACCATTGGAACTAACCACTATGGCATTATTTATAGTCCTTATGCAAGCAGAAAGAAATGTTCTTAACTATTAGGAAAACATGAAAAGGTGAAATTTATTACCCTCTTTCTGAAGAATTATCTTTTAGCTTGTCTATTTTTAATTCAAAATAATTTTTCTATTTGCAGCCTATTTATAGTTTTAATAAATTTTATAATTTAAAATATAATATGAATTTATACATTTTTATAAATTTGTCTATTTCTAGACAGATCATTTTGTTGCATGTTTCTACTGGACCATAAGTTCCTTGAAGACAGGAGGCAGTTTGATGTAGGCAAGAGAGGTTCCATGTGGAATCAAAGCAACTGGATTCAGTTCCCTCTGCCCATTAGTACTTGTATAGACTTAGTCAAATCACTTATCTTCTGTGGGCCCAAGTTTCTGTAAAATAAGGATGAGATGATCTCCAAGATCACTTCCAGGTTTAATCAACAGTCCTGTTATCTTTTGATAAGGACTATATCTTAATTAGCCTTTTATTTTTCACAATACCTACTGAACACAGGGTTCTGCACATAATAGGCACTTAATATTTCTTGAATTAGCAAGTGATTACAATAACCACAAGATGATGAAATTCTTTGACTGTGGAAACCAATGAATCAAAGTTCCAAATAAGAAAATTAAAAATGGTTCTTTTTCCTATGTGGTAGCTAACAAAAAGATCAAATGATGCTAAGAAATACATTTTTTAGATCATTTATGAATAATTACCGTTGTATAGTCATTTCAATTGTGTCTGACTCTGTGACTCCCTTTGGGTTTTTCTTAGCAGAGATACTGGAGTGATTTGCAATTTCCTTCTCCAGCTCATTTTATAGATAGAAGGAAAGTGAGGCTCACCTGGTTAAGTGACTTGCCCAGAGTCATCCAGCTAGTAAGTGTCTGACGCCAGGTTTAAACTCCAGAAGAGGAATCTTCCTGACTCCAAGCCTGGCACTCTATCTGCTGTGCCACTTAGTTACACCATAATTATTGTAGATAGATATTCTAAATGTGAAATCTATCAAATGACTGGTGAATTGTCATACAGCTGGAAGAAATGAATTGCTTCAATGTTTTTATTATAATAAATGAAACCAGAAGGGGAAAAAAAGATGATTTACAAGCTTTTCCTAAAGCAGGAAACAGTGTAGCTGGTAAAATTGGATTCAGTGTATGCTCAAAGGTAATATGAAATACTGTTTCTTGAGATACCATGATTCATCCCATCTTACATTGCTCACTTATGAGCATAAGCTTGTGGTCATTATGCAAGTAATTGTAATTATACATCAAATATCCATTACAGAGGATGAAGAGGTAGATAATTTCTACATAAACTTTTATAATTCATTGAGTTCGGTGTGAAAGTGAGCACAGGAGGGAGAGCAAAAGGTATGGCTTGCTGGGGAAACAAAAGAGGCTCTAGCTTAGAGACTACTCAGAAGCACTGTGCCTGTGTCATGAATACCTTCCAAAGAGAATGAAGAGACGTACTGGATGTGAGGAACACATTCACAAAAAGTGAAGTTGACCACATGTCCTCAGGCAGGAAATGACTAGTTATATGAGAATCATCTTCGTATCATTCATCCGGTGTGCAATTACAATTGACTAACTTGCATCAGTTTGGAAATTAAAGGTAAGACAATGACATGACATGGTTGCAACAGTTTGTCCAGACAAGTTGTCAATGATCAACAAATGGAAAGACAAAGATACTGATTCCTGTAAAATTTTAACTGAAATAAAGCAGTCAGAAGAAGGAGGTCAAAAAGGCCCAGAAATCACTTTAGTCCAAAAACACATGAACTCTTTGCCACCCAGAGAAAAATAGCATGCAAAGAAAACAATTTAGAAAACAAACTAATTTATAAAACATTGCAGAGGATAGATAGAATACTTTGAGAGGAAAATATTACCAAATAGTAAAAAGCAGTGTATATGAAAACAGATCTAAGAGAAGCTTATGGTCAGATCCAAATGAGTCAGATCATCTCAAGAATGAATCATAACAAAGTCTATTCCATCCCTTAACACTGAAAAAATAAGTCAGTCTTAGCATGAATTCTGAGAGGATAAGAAACATATTTTTGATCTTTTAAATATTTAGCTATCATCAAATTTAGTCAATTACAGTGTTGTGGCTTTAAATTGTCAGTGATTAACAAACCTCATTTTAGCTCTTAGTTTTCACCAGCATTGCTAACAAGATTTAGATGATTTTAACTTTACCTCCTTCCTTTGCTCTCACAAACCAATTGATTAGAATACTCTTTTTTAAAAAAGGTTAAAGGAAAAGCAAAGAATATAGTCAACAGATTTACTAGATGGGAACAGACCAGGTATAAAATTTGCAAGCCATCTTGCAGAATTTCACGTATTTTGGAGTGTAACAGGTTTTTAAAAAACATTTACTTTGGCTACCTCAGCATTTACCCTGTATACATATTGATTGTTCATTTTATACAATAATGCACCCTACTATGTTACCAGGTCACAAAAGATGTTATTAAAGAATTTGCTGATGACGGTGTCAAATACCTAGAACTGAGGAGTACACCTAGAGAAGAAAATGCAACAGGTAGGTTCTGATTAATTTGTTATTGTTTAGTCTGACTCTTTGTGACCCTATTTGGGGTTTTCTTGGCAAAGATACTGGAATGATTTGCTATTTCATTGTTATAGATGAGGAAATAGAGGCAAACAAGTTTAGGTGACTTGCCTATTACACAGCTAATAAGTATCTGAGGGTGGATTTGAACTCGGGTCCTCCTAAAACTCCAGGCCCTTCACTCTATCCACTGAGCCACATAGCTGCCCATATACCCCCCCTTTTTTTTTTTTTTTAAACCCTTACATTTCATCTTAGAATCAGTATTGAGTATTGGTTCCAAGGCAAAAGAGTGATAAGGGCTAGACAGTTGGAATTAAGTGACTTGCCTAGAGTTACACAGCTAAGTGTCTGAGACCAAATTTGAACCCAGGATCTACCATCTCCAGGCCTGGCTCTCTGTTCACTGAGTCACCTAACTGTCCCTATATATATCCATTAAGGTACCTAATATACACATAATTCATACAGCTTACCACTTCACATTTTCTTTGCATTAATAGGATTAGTTGGCAATTACTTTTATGATGTTGTATTGTCTCTTAATTGTTTCATGTGTCTCCTCTCTCCAGCCAGATTGTAAACTTACTGGAAAGCAAGGATCGTGATTTAGACTGTTTCTATGTATCCCTGTATCACTAAGCTTAGAGCTTTCAGTAAAGGTTTATTGATGACTTGATCAATGTTCTGTTTGGAAATGATTTTATAAGTGCTTCTGGAGTGAGCAGTCTAGTTCTGCAGCTCTTTCTGCAGTTCCTATTAATGAGTAGCTTATGATCAAGCAAAGATCAAAAATTTAGGTATAGACCAGTCTGTGTGTCTACACATGATCACTTTCTCTTAGGACTAAAAAACTGAACAGTAAAGACGGCCCTGCAGAAAAGGTTTTTTGAAATTAAATGATTACTTTTATGCTTCTTTTTGTGACTCTTTCATTTTTTTATGCTGTATGGTAAGAGTACTTTTGCTTTTTCTGACTTGATTGCCTTTCTGAAGGTGATACTGTCCTTTGGCTATTTTGCCAAAGGTAAGGGTTTAAAAAAAAACAAACAAAAAAACAAGGGATTCAATAAAGGAGAAAAATCAGGACACCCAGGAATATTCCTTTTTGCCACTGACATAAAGGATACACTTTAAGTATGAGGATACTGATTGGAAATGACTATAGAATGTCATCTTTTCCCAACTAAGAGAAGAAACAAATAACTGAAACTTAGAAAAGATTATATTTTTAAAAGGATAATGTCTCTTGGAAAGAAAATGAAGTTGTTTGAACAGGAATGTTTGAATATATGGATGAAATTTTGCTCAAGTTCACATGAGTGTCTGCATGTACCCCTTCTAGGTATGACCAAAAAGTCTTATGTGGAAGCTGTTCTAGAAGGCATAAAACAGTCTAAACAAGAAAATTTGGATATTGAGGTGAGGTAAGAAACATGATACCTTAGTAATTACTACAAAAACAAAAGCATGATGTTTTATTGCCATGTCTCAGGTGTAATTGGTTTTTATGGAAAGATCATGATGTATTTGTAGCTAAATATTCTGACATGCCTTTTAATAGTGAAATATATTGTTCTCTGCCCAAAATTTAGAAAAAGTGATTTTAAGGATTAACAGCAACAAAAAACCTCAGCTGTAGACTAAGGCATTGTGGTAATGAGGACCTGGGTTCAAATCTTGACTCTGCTACTACTATCAGTGAGAACTTGGACATTTTAGCTTTGGGCCTCAGTTTCCTTTTTTAAAAGGAATTGAGTTTTACTAGATGACTTATTATAATGTTTTCTCTGCTTCTGCTTTTTTCATGATTCAAGTCATATATCCATATGAAACAGTGTAGCAGTTTATGGACTATGGGAAGATAGTCTCTACCTACTTTGTAAATTTAAAGTGATAACCTTTTTTGTGTGTGTTGCCAGTGACTAAATGTCAGTGGTATATGAACATAATGGTAGATTAGATAGATCAGAAGAATATGGGAAGACAAATAGATTCAAAATGAAGTAAGTGGAAATAGACCAACTACAAAATTACAGTAATGTAAATAAAACATACACTAAACAGAAGCTGAACTGTGTCACTATAGCAACCACTCTTGCTTCAGGAAAAAAAGCAGATTTCCCTCTTTTTTTTTTTTTTTTAATTTTTTTTAAAAACACTTGCCTTTTGTCTTAGAATTGACACTAAGTATCAGTTCTAAGGCAGAAGAATGGTAAGGGGTAGTCAATTGGATTAAATGACTTGCCCAGGGTCACATAGCTAGGAAGTGTCTGAGGTCAGATTTGAGGCCAAGACCTCCCATTTCCAGGCCTGGCTCTCTATCTGCTGAGTCACCCAGCTGCCCAATATTTCCCTCTTCTTGAAAAAGAGGTAGGAAAATGGATATAGAATGGTACAGATAAAAATATTCTTTTTTTTACAAGGGAAGGTTGAGATTTTGTGTCGGGCATCTATAGAAATGACTTGTTGTAATGGTAAAAGGCATCAATAAAACTTATTTTACAAATAAGATAGTGAATTCCTTCCCCAACAGGAGAATTGATCATATGATGACATATTGTATAATAAGTATTCCATGAATGTAATTGGCTTTTGTGTTTCCTATATCTTCTGGCTAAGCTAAATATTGCTTCAATTAAAGTAATATTATTTGTTATACACACACACACACACACACACACACACACACACACACACACACACACACACACACCATTTTTATGGTCCTCTTGAGCCTGTTTTCTCTCTCTGACTCTATATTTGTTCACTGACAACTATCCACCTGTATTGCAGATACTTAATAGCAATAGACCGAAGAGGTGGACCTTCAGTAGCAAAAGAAACTGTTGAACTTGCCAAAGAATTCAGCCTCTCCTCTGAGGATACTGTCCTTGGTCTTGACTTCAGTGGAGACCCCTCTGTAAGTTCTGTTCAAAAGTAGTTGTTCTTATTTTATATTACAGGGCAAGCTGTTTTCATGGGGAAAGTACTGCCTTACTGTAAATATATCCTTCAGGGTAGTTGGAGTGAGGGTGGAGTGGTAAATGGGGATGTATGTGAAAGATGTTCTAGAGATAGAGTCAACTGGATTTGGCAGCTGATTTAGAGATGAAGATGTGAAACAGTGAATCATTAAGTGTAGTGACTTAGATTGCCAACCTAGGTGACCAGAAGAATGGCAGTATCTTCAGTAAGGAAATTAGGAAGTGGAAGGGGGTTAATGAATTCTATTTTTTGATATATTGAGTTTGACATGCCTACATTTGGAAATGGTGATATAGAATTGAAGTTCAAGTAAAAGATATGGACTGTAGGTAACTAATCCTGGAGTTAACTATATAGAGATAATGATTTTAGCTCAACAAAATAAAAAGTAAACTGAGAAAAAAGAGAGACGGGCACATTACAGAGTTTTAGAATAATACATCTGTGGTTAGGGGTCTAGACATGTATAATGATTCAGGAAAAGTTGACTGAGGAGAGGCCAGACCAGAAGAGAACCAAGAGGGGGCAGCTGGGTAGCTCAGTGGAGTGAGAGTCGGGCCTAGAGACAGGAGGTCCTAGGTTCAAACCCGGCCTCAGCCACTTCCCAGCTGTGTGACCCTGGGCAAATCACTTGACCCCCATTGCCCACCCTTACCAATCTTCCACCTATGAGACAATACACCGAAGTACAAGGGTTTAAAAAAAAAAGAAGAAGAAGAAGAAGAGAACCAAGAGACAACAATATCCCCAAAATCCAAAATGTATCCAGGAGGAGAGGGTGGACAGTATTGTCAAAAGCTGTGGAGAGGTCAAGAAAGATCAGGATTTTCAGATAAGAGATCATTGGTAACTTTGGAGAGGGCAGTTTCAGTTGAGTGATGTGGTTGGAAACCAGATTGAAAGAGATAAGGTAGTGAGAGGAGAGAGGCAATATTGGGGATAGACAGCTTTTCCCAAGAGTTTAGCTGTGAGCAGGAAGAGAGATTTAGGAACCTGTGGGAATGGCAGTGACTAGTAGATATAGGATATAAGAGGTTAAGGATTTAGGCCAGCACTATTTAGCAGCATATCAGTAGAAATGGAGGAGGCTATTAGTGGGAGTGGTCCAAGGTTAGAGGTTAGCAAATCAGAAGTGGCAAGAGAATAGGAGGATAAAGGATTCTGGAATAGAGGACATGATAATCCTTTATGGTCACTTTTAGCTTAAAATTCATGTAATCAATTACCTTCATCTTTCTTAGCCCTCTAAGATCACTATTGGCAACTAATATTGTATTTACCTAATCATGACCATTCTCTTCTCCTACCTTGTCACTGAACTTATCAAATTCCCTAGTTTATTCATAAGTCTCATTTGTCTCATTTTAACTTTTCTTTTTAAGGCAGGAAATGGGAAAGACTTTTTGGAACCTCTTTTGGAAGCAAAGAAATCAGGTCTGAAATTGGCATTGCATCTTTCAGAGGTAAGTAATAATAATCTCAAATCAGAATTTTCCTCAATATTATACAGGGAAAGTGTACTATTAGAAATAATCAGGAAATGGTTGGAAGAAAATACAGTTTAAAAAATTATTTTGAAAGGGGAAAGGTAGACTTTGGGAGGATATAAATTAAGACAAACTGCTGCAATTTATTTATAACTTTTTCCTTTCTGGCAGTGTTCTTATTTTGGGTTTTAAGGGTCAATGTTCAGTCACATTCCAGTTCATAATCACTGCGTTATTCAGAACAACCTAATCAACAACTTGCCAGAATTAGAAAAAAAAAGACAAGAATTTCCCATCATTTTCATGACTGAAAGCACTGATTATCTCCCTGTGCTGAGGATTAAACAAAGCATATTAGTCTCATTTGTCCCAAGTAGGACATTTCAATGAGTGTTTGAAGAGACATGGAAGTGGGAGGGGAAAAGGAAAGAGACTGTTCACCATGTACATGGCAACCAAGGAGATGAAGAGTCCCTTCTCATTTGCCAAACATTTGGCAGTGGCAGAACTATAGCTAATATGTGGACCATGGTGCTATGGGCCAAAAAAACTCTGAAAGTTCATGTCCATGATTTTTCCCTTGGCACCTGAGGCCTCTCATTGTCCATACTGCCATTCTCTTTTTTTCCCTGTCTTCTCCATCCTCCCCCTTCTTGCCCTTCCCCAAAATGACTGGTAATAATTCTAAATAATGTATATTCACAAAACTTGAATACAAGACCTGCTTTCCATCCTCAGGTAATGTGCATTTGGTTAAGACATCCATCGTTTTCTCCAGTGATGGTAGAGATAGGGACTACTCCCCATTTTGAGATAGAAAAACTAAAACAGTTGAAATGCTCTTGGGCCAGAATCAAAAATCCATTGGTAGACCTAAGAATTTTGTTATCCTAGGTCTCAATTTACTGTTTTGTGTGATCTTTTTTTTTGCCTACACTATGTCAAGTAGGGCAGGCAGCTTAAAACTAGATTTAATCTACACAGACTATGTATATATGAACATAACAGAAGAATATATGCTTCCTTCTGAGTTAATTCTAGTCTGTATATGCACTTCAGATTCCTATTTTTATTTCAAATTTGTCCCACTGCATATACATTTAAGTGCAAAACTCTTTAAACATTAACCTGGGTTGTTTAAAGCAGTGATGGGCAAACTACAGCCCTCGGGCCAGAAGCAGCCCCTTGAAATGTTCTATTGGGCCCAGGGACATTATTCCTAATCTGATGAATACAATGAGCAGGATACAATACAATGAAACTTCCAAAGAGTTGCCTTAGAAACAGTGACAGATGAGCATTTCCTTTCACCCCCTCTTTAAAAAGTTTGCCCATCACTAGTCTAAAGAATAAAAACAATAATAAGCCTTGAGTGTGGTGACATAGGTAACTTTGCCAAAACAAAACACTAATGAAATGAGATCCAGAGGAATCTAGTGTAATGGGCAAGAAGGAGGAGGAGAAAGGAGAGTGAAAAAGATTCAGTCATCAGAAAAAAAACAAGGTGAATGTGACTTTCTGCCACATATCAGCAGCTCAAAGCCACATAGTTAGCAGTGATAGACCTAGAAAAAGAAACTGAGAACCACTGAATTAGGCTGTTTAAGAAAACCTACATAGACATATGCATATTTATATGCATCATTTTTAGATTCCAAACCAAGAAAGAGAGACACAAGTTCTCCTGGGACTGCCTCCTGACAGAATTGGTCATGGGACATTTCTCAGTTCGTGTGTAGGAGGATCACCGGATCTGGTGGAGTTTGTTAGACAGCACCGGATACCACTAGGTGAGGTCCATTTTTGAGAACCCTTCTGAGTCCTTGTTGTCCCCCCTCCCCGGTTTGTAACATACTTGGAGAGGCACTGCTCTAAAAAACAAAAAAAAATAAAAATAATGACTCACTTAATGCTGTTCTAAAATAAAAGCTATAATGATATTTGTTGGGAGCAGTGAGGTGGTACAGTAGATAGAGTGCCAAGCCCAAAGTGAGGAAGACTCATCTTCCTGAGTTCAAATCTGGCCTCTTGAGCAAGTCACTTAATAATCTGGTTTGCCCCATTTCCTCATCAGTAAAATGAACTGGAGATGGAAATGACAAACCACTCCATTATTTTTGCCATGAAAACTCCAAATGAGGTTATGAAAAGTTGGACACAAATGAACAACAATGAAAGACGACATTTGTTGAGGGGGGGGATGCAATATTTATTAAAAATCAACAAATTCAGGAAAAGTCATAAGTATTTCAGGTGTCTGCTAGCCACTATATTTTTGTTTTTCCAGATTTTTAGGTCTGGCAGTTATTTGGGCAGAAACTAACTGCAAATGTAATCTTTTACACATGAAAGGGAGTCCTTTCAACCCCCAGATGCCCCATTCTCTAGATCCTTCCTCAATAAAAGAGGGATTGGCAAGATTGAAATCTGTCCTAGAGCATTGTGGTCTGGACCTGTGTTATGACTAAAAAATATGCTCACCTGAGGTTCATCAGAGGGCTCTTGTCTTCCCTTTGCTTATGAGTAAGGGTAACCATTTCGTCAGTATATATTTATTAAGTACCTCCTATGTGCCAGGCACTGTGTCAGGCACTAAGATATACAAAGAAAGGCAAAAGACAGGCCCTGCTCTTAAGGAGCTCACATTTAGAAACAAGGATTCTCAAAGTTGTCAATTTGTGCATAAGCCTGGGAAGGAAGATGGAATAAATAGACTTTTATTTCTCATTTTGATAAATTACCCAGCATGAAGGGCAGAGCCAAGTCCATAGATAGTTCACCAAGGAGAGGCTAATATTTTGTGATGGGATTTTGGTAATGTTATAAATCAATGTTAGAATTTGCTTACTTTGCTTAAGAACAGTAGGTAAATGTATGAATAAGTGCAGGTTTCCTATAGGACCAAAGAAAAGCTTTGTTTAGCCTTATTCTACCCTGGCTTCCTTTTGATGTTGCAACTTCCACTTAGTACTGTATTTTCAAGGCTTCACCTGTTAGGCAGAATACTCCAGCCTAAGAGTCTCTTCCCTCTCTGCACTCCCACCATGTCTACTGACCTGTTATATATTATAATGTTGACCCTGGGTCTGGTAAGAGAAGAGAAGACCCAACACGGAACGAATTTCTTTATGGAGGTGAATTTTGGGGGGAGAGGGAGAAAAGTGGAAAAGTAATGTTAAATTGCAAATAATTGGCTACAAAACACTGTGAAAACATTTACTTGATTTTCCCGTAGAAAATAGTGTGGATTAACTTCCTCTTTATGGTCTTAATATATAGTGTTCATTTTTTTTTCCACTTAGAACTCTGTTTAACTTCAAACATCAAAACTCAGACAGTACCTTCTTATGATCAACATCACTTTGGATTCTGGTACAGCATAGCCCATCCTTCTGTAATTTGTGTAAGTAAGAAGTTCTATTTAAAATATTTTGATCCCTTTTTTTCCTCTGCCTTTGTAGTAAACCAAGTATAGCAGTAATAACTTAATTACCTACCTTAGATGCCTCACAGTATTGATTAAGCAATTGGCTGAGTGGTTGGTCTGGCAAGAAGGATTATATAAGACCAGGGTGAATAGCTTGTGGCTTCACAGAAAAGAACCAGGAAAGCAACTAACTTGGGAAAGATGGTAGAGAAGTTATAAGTGAGAAATGCACTATTCTTCTACTGCTCTGCTCTTAATCCTTGGCCTACATACAACTGTGATGCAAATTTCTTTATGCACCATGATTTGTAGCTCCAGAAGACACAAAAGTCTGTCTTAGAATGGGCAATTTAAAATTTATTTCAAAGCTGAAATTTCAGGTTAGTTTGAATGATAAGCTCAATTCTGCAACTAGCATAATTTTATGGTAGCTAGTAGTCTCAAAGGGCTCTACAAATATTATTAATCATTATGATGATAACACTGTATTTGTGTAGCACTTTATATTTTACAACATGCTGGGACAGCTTATTCCTTTTTGAGTGATTCTAAGAGAGGTTAAAATGACTTTTCAGCCATCACTTAAACTTGGGACTAGAACCCAAGTCTTCTGATTCCTACCTAGTTCAGTGTTCTAATGTAGCATACTTCCTTGCTCTTGCCTTCTCATAGGTAGGTGTGAAAAGAAGGCTTTGGGATTCAATGGTTCTGGGGATCAGAAAATGTAAGCCCCATATAACTATATTCCCATGTACATTTTAAGGAGAAAACAAGAAACAAACTGATGCTACCATAGATAAATTGATCTACATATTAAAGGGAGATAGTCATTTTCTTAAAAAAACATTCTAATAGTGAAATTTTCTTGCTTTATATCGGCAGACTGATGATAAGGGTGTTTTTGCAACACACCTTTCTCAAGAGTACCAGCTAGCTGCTGAGATATTTGGTTTGAACCAGACACAGATGTGGGACCTCTCCTATGAATCCATCAATTACATTTTTGCTCCCAGCAGCACCAAATCTGAATTAAGGAAGAAATGGAATAATTTGAAGCCAAAATTCTTAAATTAAGTTTTGGAGATAGGAGGGGAGACTCTCTAGGAAGTTACATCATGGTCTTTGGCCTTCCATTTGGAGCTGCTTTGCAATCCTTTTACCACCTGCCTTGAATCAGTAATTAGGAAGTCTTTTGAGAGTCTAAATCAGCAGTCCTTAACTAGCAGATTTCAGCCAATTGGTAGCTGCAGAAGTCTTACCGGGCTGATTTCTGATTTGTCTCTACTAATACTCCACACATGACACCTCTACTCTAACCACCAATTAACCCCATCCCAGGGCTTAAAGGAAAGGAAAGTAGCCTAATCAATGACTTGTACCACCAGCCATATTTTCTATCCCCTACCCAGTAATCATAAGGCTTTAAAGAAATCATACTTTTCCCTCTCATTCACTTCCCAAATATCCCAGTAGCGTTAGCAGCTGATATCACCTGTTTAGCTCTTATTAAAAAAAAAAAGAGAAGCAGCGATCTCTCACCCACCTGAACTGCCTTAAGGTTTTAAGATTCTCTAACAGTTCTCTATTTCCTTCCTCCAATCTGAATTGATCTCTGTAGCAGTAGCAGTAATACTGTCTAGGATCCTCTAGTTCTGCCATCTTCTAAGCCCCACACTCTCAGGAAAGCAGCCACTATAAAACAAATAGAAACATAGCTGCTTCAATAGGAGATGGGACCAAACTAATAAAACTATTAAACTGGAGGAAGGAACCAAATAGTTTAGGATAGAGGCATATTGTTTTGCTCTCTAGAAATCCCATTAGAAGTTGGCATGTGAAAATGTGCCCATTTGGCTCCAAAGGGACTACCTGATTCTCTGTAAACATCAGCCATGTGCTACCCTTCTTTCTCCAGTATCTCATCCCTCCCAGATTTGATAGGTCATAACTGCTGCTGTTCTCTGTTTTCTAGTGCCTGAATAATAGCATGCATAAGTCATCATTAATGAGAAATGTCAGGAAGCCCAGGGTGGTCCTGAGTACAACTACCATTACTCTCCGTGTGCTCCATTTTGCCCTCCTCAGATTAGAATTGCTCATTTCACACCTGGTGTACAAAGCAATGACAAGATTAGGCTGTAATTTCTTAAGGATCCATCTTGTTCTTCTTGCTTCCTTGTAGTCATTGTGAGCTGCCCATTTTCTCCTAACAGTTTACAAAAGTATGACCTCAGGAAGTTTTTATATGGGAGCTGAGAAATATTCATTCATGAGGCCAACTCTCCCCCCTGGGGAGAAGGGAACCCATTGTGGGGTTTGAGGACTTACATACTTTGGTGTGTTCCTCAAAAATACAGGTAAATAAATTGAGTTTTATTTAAAATTTATTTTGTGAGCTTGCTATTTCAAAGAAGCTTATTGAATCACCTCAAGTTTGTTTAAGTGTGTATAAATCTGGATATTTATGTAATATTGAATTTTCTTAAAGGAAAGAAAATCTATAATAGTTGGTTCAAATACATTAGCCTAACACAGGTAGGTGGCACAGTGGATAGAGCACCCAGTCCAAAGGTCCTGGGCTCAGATCTGGCCTCAGATACTTCCTAGCTATGTGACCCTGGGCAAGTCATTTAACCCCATTTGCCACTTAGAAAGTAAGGGTAAGGAAAGGGAAGAAAGGAAGGAAGGAAGAAGAGAGAGAGAGAGAGAGAGAGAGAGAGAGAGAGAGAGAGAGAGAGAGAGAGAGAGAGAGAAATAGATTCTCATTCTAATTCCTGGGACTTAGAAAGGAAGAAATTAAAGAATTAGACAAGCCTAGCAATCCCTGGCATTTTAACCATCTCACCCATCCTCCTCCCCAGATGGGAATATTCTAGGCCTTTGACAGTCAGATAGTATCTTTATTGAAAACTGTTTTGGTGTCAATTGATCTGTCTAGCCTTTCCTATGGGGGTGTAGAGGTGAAGGCATGACACTTGTGCTGGAGGGGGCTGCTCCATTCCCCCCTTCCACCTTGCTCAAGGACATTTTTTGTGTGCCCTGTCCCTTTTTCCAGCACCCCAATTGTGAGTACTTCCTCCCTTGCTCTCTGGGGTAATGCAGGGGATTCACAGGCAGCTTGAAGGTGCAGTTTGGGTATGCAGTCTCTAAAAGGTTCACCAATGCTGCGATAGGGCTAATATAATGCTCTGATCTCCTTTAATCTTCGAAAATGTTCTATTTCTGAAACAGACTTGTGGGAAATGTGGGAAGAGAGTGAAAGAAAATCAGAATCCATCCTATGGAGTTTTACTTTGTTGTCCTCTAACATGTTTATGAATTATTTGCTCTCCATACTGCTGCCGGTTTTTGGTTATGTCACTGTGTATGTACCTCCCTCCCCCTGAATGGGAAAAAGAAACAATTTCATGTCATTTAACAATCTAAAGAGTTTGGGGGAAAGGTTAAAAGCAGGGGTTAAAATGAAGTTTGGCTATAATCTTTAACTATTGATTTTGCCCTCCCCTGCAAGCACAGATAATCCAGACTTGCCTCAGAACCTTCAAGAAAATGGCTTGAGATTGGCTTATAGCATAACCTTGTTCCATGCCTGGCCTCTCCAAGAGACCTGGGTACTGTCTCTTGACAAATACTGGCTGTGAGATTATGGGCCAGTTATTCCACCTTAATGCCCTGGCAACTAAGACTAAGTTACAGATAAATTGTCAATGCATTACTAGAGTATGAGGTGGAAGAAGTTTCCCCAGAAGGCAGTTCCTCATACTAGTGAAATCACAGGTCCAAAATTACAAAAAGCAAAAACAAAACACCTCTGTGTAGGGAAGAACTTTGAAACAAAGTTCTTAAAATATTAAAACTGTGAGATATGGGGAAAACCCCTGGGTATCTGCAGGTTAACTATGGATGAGAGAGTTTGGTATGGATTTTAAAATGGAAAAATTAAGTGAGAGTGAGGGATCTGGGAAATGGCAGTATTCACAACCTTGTTAGTCCCAAACCCTCACTTCCCTACATCACTATGATAATTTTTAAAAACTTATATGTCTAAGTTCAAATGGCACAGTACTAGTGAGTGGTCTACAAAATTTAAACAATAACAGTCCCTGCAGTTTACAGTATGAGAAATAGTTAACAGTCAGATACATACAAAGAAAAGTTAGTATTAAATACAACTTTTTAAAGTTCTTTTTTTTGCTTTTTGCTTAGTTGGAGTTTTTTGTACTTTGATTTGTTAAAATAATTTTGATGGTATTTGGTAAGAAGAGATGACTTAAAATGAGAGGATAAAAGAGAGAGACTGATAGCAGAATGATCAAAAGCCAAGAATCAGAAGGGAAAGAGACAGAACTGAAAGAACAGAGAAAAATCAACCTGAGACAGAGAGCCATCAACAAGCTTTTGCCAAAGTGAATGATGATGCTAGTCCATTCTGATCTTTGTTGTCACTGCAAACTATTTCCTTCAGAACTTTTTTAATATTATTTTAATATTTTGAATATTATTTTAAAAGGAAGAAATATATACAGGTCCTGTCCTGGTTTTCTCCTCACCAAACATTTCTCTTTTTTTTAGTTTTTATGTTCAAGTGTTGGTGTTTCTTATTGCTTTTTTATGAGAGGCGGTAGAATTAACTCAGTTGAGAGAGAGCACCAAGAAGTAGCCCAAGATTTATCCCCATTTTTTACCTCTACCTGTACCTTTTGCTTGCTTTTGCCAATAGCAGATAACATTACTACTCCTTAGTCTTTTGACTGGCTCCTATAGTTATCCTTGATCCCTGGATCATAAACACAAAGGTAGATACCAAACCTAGCAGGCTCATAATGATAATTTTTCTTAGTTTACAGTAATTCCACTTAAAAACTTGTTGCTGCATTTCTTCCTAGGACATAAAGATGGGAGTAAAGGAATAATTCCAAGGAAGCCACAAAAATAAGTCATTACAGCGTTCTCATCCTAAAATTATTATAATCAAAGTACCTTTTTTCTCTAGCACCTTCTTTTTGAAGAACTCCAAGCATTTTATAGACATCATCTCATTTATTCACAGGCATCCCTGAGAGGCAGCTTAAGATGTAAACATTTTTCTGTTTTACAGATAGAGAAAATGAGGCAGTTTGACTTACACACATAAGACATTAGAGACTAGAATTCATGTCTTTTTACACCCCATTCCCATGATCTTTCCACAAGACTATACATGAATATGCTAAAGACAGTAAACAGATTTTTAGAATTATTGATCACACACTCTATACCATCTCAGAGCTTGGCTTTAAGGCAGTTTTAGACTGGTTTTCCTTATACCTTTTACTGCTTATTTAATATCTATGGAAGAGAGGTGACAGTCTATGATTCCTAATAAAAATGTGTTCTGGAATCTCAGTATTCTTTCCCCATCAAAACCTTCAAAATCTTATCTTTACCTACCAACACCTCACAACCTAGTCACTTTTCTGACTCCAACTATGGGACAATTCATTGAATTTTTATCTCAATGCCAAGTGTGAGGAAAACATAGCTGCTCATCTTTCCAGTAAATTCTCCACCACCCTCAGCCCCCTATAATATCTACCTTTCCTCTCAACTAATATTGGTTAGACATCCTTTCTCACTCACTAAGGTACATTAGAATCAACTCTTAACTCCTGATTTCTTAGTTTCCCAAATAGTTACAAATAGGCTTATTCTTATTCTATACTGGAAGCAATCAATCTTCAATGATACTCCAGATAGATTATTGCACCTCTGGTTTCTCTGCCTCTGGCATACCTTCAAGTTTCAGTTAAGGTCATTTCTTTTAAACGGAGTTTTAAGAACCCTTCAGTGGTGTCAAGTTCCCTATATTCTGGTTTTAAGTACCAACTGAATCATCCCTTTACAGTCTAGCTATTTTCCTTTGCTCTACCCACACCAAACACCCTGCTTTCCAGTTTTTAGAGACCTTTTCCACTCACAAACTTCTGCCTTCTCATGAACTGCTTCTGCTGTAGGAATTTTTTTCCCTCTCATTCCCTTCAAGACTATTAACTCATTAAATGGAATTGGCACCTTTCCTGATACTGCATTACAATGCACCAAACTTGTAAATACATAACCTTCTAGTTTTATGTCTTAAACTCTTTAGTATCTGCTATATACTGTGTATGTGCATTTGATTATTACCTGATATCTATGTCAAAGTCACCTACTTTAGATTGTAGGCTTCCAAAGGATAAGGTCCAGCTCTGATAACCGTGTTTTATATAGGGCCCACCACAGTATTATGCACACTTGGGCAGTTAATTTAATACTATTTGATAAGAAGCAGTAAACAAGCTTATTCTTAAGTGCATCACATCCTTTTTTTTTTATTCTGAATACAGATTGGCAATCCCACCAATCTGGCAAAGATAATTTATTTTTTATCAGATTTGAGGGCTAGTGGCACTAGTGGATTCTGTTCCCGGTAAATAGTAACATACTAAATGTTTTCTGCTTATTAGTCAAGAAGTATTGAATGTCCACAAAGTGCATAACATTGTACTAGGTAAACTGAATACCTGGGGAAATCCCTGTTAATACCCCTTCCCTACCCTCTGCCCAGCTGACTTGCTCTTTGGGGCTAGAAGGGACAGCTGAAATACAGAAGTGGGATAGAAGGGAAGTAAGAAACTAGAAATACAGGAATTTTCTTTCTACTCAGAACCATCTAGGGATTGAAGCAAACTAAGGAATAGTCATCCAGGATTGACACTTCAAACTTACACAAGATTTGTAACATCTTCCCCAAAAACAACACCTAGAATCTTAACAAGACAACTTGTAGGACATGACCAAGAAGAACACTAAATAAATTCTTCATTAAGGGTAAAGGAAAGAGGAGACTAAATCCAGTTCCATCATTCTGAGTACAGGTTTACGTGAATAAGAAGAATCATTCCTTTCATTATTTTCATTGTGTCATGTGGGTGGAAACTTGGAATCATGAGATAAATCCATAACATCTTTTACCTGTGATGCTGCTCAAATGTTTCCAATCAGAAACACAGCAAAATGACAGGATGAGCTAAGTTTAATTCACAGGATCTTCTCCATTGTATTGAAGGAAGGACATAGGCACTGAGAAAGGGCAAGGAACTTTGTCAAGTCAAAAGCAGGGCTAGGATGGGGTCTAGATGGTCTGACCTTAGATCCTTAGATCTTATTGCCTTGGCATTGTGGCTTCAGACTCAGAAAACTACAGTAAGGAGCACCACAGTGGGGTAAACCTAAAGGGCATTTCCTAAGCCAGGTGGGCATCTCTATTAGATGGGATCTCTACTAGAAGATGTTTTCCCAGATGATACATTTATAAAGGCTCTTTGCAGATTCTCAGATTTTTACTTAGGTTCTGACTGTGATAGAAGCTTTTCTCTTGTGTGGATTTCTCGGTGTTTATTAAGGGCTGAACTTTTGCTGAAACATTTCCCACATTCATGACATCCATAGGGCTTCTCTCCTGTGTGGGTTCTGTGATGTGCCCTTAAGTCAGAGCTTTTACTGAAGCTTTTCCCACAGTCAGGACACACATGGGGTCTCTCTCCTGTGTGGATTCGTCTGTGTGCACTAAAGTGAGAACTATTATTGAAGCTTTTCCCACACTCTTCACATTGATAGGGTTTTTCTCCAGTATGGGTTCTCTGATGTATGATAAGACTTGAACTCTGATTGAATCGTTTTCCACACTCACCACACTGATAGGGTTTTTCTCCTGTGTGAATCCTTCGATGAGTGATAAAGTTTGAACTGTCACGGAAACTTTTTCCACAGTCAAGACATTTATATGGTTTCTCTCCAGTGTGTATCCTTCTGTGTCTAATGAGGCGTGCACTTCGACTGAAACTTTTCCCACAGTCTCCACACTTATATGGATTCTCTATCTGGTGGGGTATCTGATGCATGAGAAGGTGTGAATTTGGACCAAAGCTTTTTCCATACCTAAGATATTTATAGGGTCTCTCTCCTAAGAAAGGTTTTTGATGACTTAGTATTTTTCCTAATCCCCTTTCTGGGGGTGTCAGTTTTCCTCTTCTCTCCACTGGGGACTTTGCCCATTGCCTTCCTGACTTGCAATCACTGTCACTTTCTTTTCCCTGATTAAAATGACGGGGAATTTTCCTTTCAGACCTTGCGAGTAATGTTCGATGCAGTTCTACTTCCTCAGAAATATCCCGTTTTGTGTTCTGCTTGTTCTCAAATCCAGCCTCAAAACCTGAAAGAATGATTAGAATTCCAGAAGTTATCTATTCCCTCAGTTCTTCAAGTCAGAATATAAGAAAACCAGGGAGTAGCAAAAGTTAAAAATTAAATCATTAACACATGGGCTGATGGGGAAATTATTGGGGATAAAGACACTAAACAATAACTCTAGTTCAACTATTAATAATATGGAATTAGATCTTGATCAATGATACATGTAAAACCCAGTGGAATTGTGCATTGGAAAGAACGTGAAACTATGGGAAAATATTCAAAATTAAAATTAAAATAAAAAAATTTAAATCATTAACAAAATTAATCTAAGAGCTAGATCTCCCAATTAATTATTAATTGGCATAGGGATCAAAATTTTTATTTCTCTTTTAGGGAAATATCTCATTGTACTACCTTTTTTTTTTTTTTTTTTTTTGGTATTCTAGAGATGTGAGTCTTAACTGTTTTTACTATAGTAGACTCACTTTGTTTAAGAACAGCAGTAACTTCTGGGGAAATGCTAGTTGTTGCCAGAAATAAAGAACTTCCCCGATTGTGCCTTTAATACCAGACCTTCTAGAGAAACTCAGTATTTGATGATCATGAATCCCCAAACCTCTCTGCCACAGACAGAATGGATCACAAAGGAAATACTCAGGTACATAGCTTGTTCTTGTGTCCAGAAAGAGGTACATAAGTTCATTTCCCTTCGGGTGTAACTAATGTGATGTTAGGAACCCTTTCAGGAAATAGTAGAATACTTAACATGATTAAGTACCTATTATATACTAGGAACTGGAGATACATAAAAAGGCACCATGATCTATGCCCATCATGGAACCTATACTTTAATAAAAGGTATCCTGAGAGTAAAACTTTTTTTTAAAGAAACACATAAATTATAAAACAATCCCATTTCTACAAAGGCTCAGGAGGAAAAAATCATAAGTGTTTAAAAATCATTCAGGTGTTCTGCTAATCAAATTTTTAAAACACATCAAAGTGGGACAAAGTGCTTTAGTTGCCAGAATCCTTTAGGTTCACACTATGGAAACTCAATTCAGTTCTTAGCACTATTAACAGACAGATGCACAACGTTATTCAGGCATTTTTTGCAGAACAGACATCCTAATGTCTTTTGAAGCTTTGCAGCTGGAATGCTCCAGTCTAGGGTCCCTAATTAATAAAGGTTTCTGGCTAGTTCTAACCAGATTAAATGGTTAATGCTAAACACTGTTTAAGTACAACCTAGTCAGTATATAGAGTTTTTGTTTTGGTTTTTTTTTTTAATCTCTCAGAAGAAATCTTCCTTAATTTCTCCTCCAAAAGAGGAAGTGGGTATAAGACAGGGAAGGGCAACCAGCATTCAACAGGTAAATGAGACTAAGGCCATAGGAAATTGAGTCACGGCTTACAAATTGATGGAAGAAAACAGTACACTTGCTTAGATAATAATGAATTTTCAAAATTATCTTCATGCTAGGACACAGACCTTATGTGAACAAAGTTGTGTCCAGGATGAGATATTATCGATTCCTTTCGTTGTCTTGCTGCCTGCCAGCCCACACAGAGATGGTAGCAGATTTAAGAATTCAGCTACTGTTTCCCAGCCTTTGTGGCTTGAATTGTTCAACGTGATGCTGTCTTTGAAGTAAACAGAAATCAGAGGGGAACAATATTTACCATTGCCCTGAAGCTCTAATGAGTTAGGGAGGGCTTTGGGATGGTTTTGATTATTTTAAAAGATTAGAACCTGAAGTAAGAGTGAATGTGTTCACAAATCTAGGCAAAAGAGCTGGGAATAGAACCCAAGTCTCTTAGAACCTAGCTTGCTGTTTTTTCCTCTGCATTATAATTGCTTCCCTTTTTATATATCCAGGCCCCAAGAATAAAGTGTATCTTACCCCTTGGGCTTTGAAACAGCACTGGAGCACCAGGGTTCCCAGAACTTCGAGGTGCCTCCTCAGCACTCACTTCTTCACCCTCTGAGTCTTCTGCTGTGGCCGTGGCTTCCTCGGCTGCCTCTCCCTCCTGCCAGCCTTCCTGGTCTTGCTCTTCTGTTTCACCATCACTGGCCACCAAACCAGAATGAGGTCCTGCCTCCTCCTCCAGATCATCACTAGGCGGGACAGCAGCCCGGGCACTCACCAAGGCATCCATCTCCTCAAAGAAGGGGCAAGTCTCTGGGGCATGACCACTCTTGACTTTCCGATAGCTGGTTTGGAGGCTTTTAAACTTAGTCCGACACTGTTCTGGTGTCCTGAGGAAACCATATTCCCATAACCGTTCAGCCACTGCCCCATACAATTGACTGTTACGATGACAGTTCCGAAGAGCTTCATAAAACTGAGTTTCACTGAGGATTGCAAGATAAGTCTTGGTCTCTTCATAGCCCCAGTGTACACCTGCCCGAAGAGAAAGTTCAGTGTTCTAAGGCACTTAGCTTTGCCACCTCAGTTTCCCAATTCTATCACTTGCTTCCTCAGAAACCATCTAGATTGGACTTTAAATGGGTCACTTAAAAATAAAAATATTAAATTTTTCCACATGCTATAGAATCTGATAAATCAGGTCATCTCGTTCCCCTGCTAGGTCTGAATTCTATGGTAATTCCACAGAAATTGTTCTTTTAGTTTGTCTACACATATAAGAGAGGGCTTTCCTATTTGACCCCTTGACCAACTCTTCTATACATGGCACATTCATAGACTATGTATTACTCTAGATTTTTCTGACAGTCTTAGGAACTAAGTGGAAAGTAACCAACTGATTAGGGGCAGATTCAAATTCAATCCCTGTTAGCAGTGGAAGGTAACTATGTTCTACCGTAACCCTCATCTTTTCTTCCACTGTCATCATAACCTCAAGGTTTTCATATTTCCAAAGTAGGTATCAGACCACTAAAGTGCTGCTTCTGCCAGTGCTTCAAGGTCCAGGGCAACTATTCTGCCCTTAAATTCCAGTACTGGAGCCCTTCAAATAACTTTACCATTTTGGGACTCTAAACCTTTCAGTATATGCCTACCAGATACAACCTTGTCCCCTCCCTTAGGAATACTTTATTCAAAGGAACCTAGCAAGGAAAATAGATCTGATGAATAAGATTTCTTTTTGCTGGATATTTCTTAGACTATAGATTCAACTTCTCAGGTACCTGGGCAGACAGGAAGACATTAGGATATTGACATCATATATTCTTTTAGGGCTTTGTGGGAAGAGGTATAAAGGTAGGGACTCTTTTTCTAGACTGAGAACAAAAGTAGGGAAGCCTAATCACTCTGCTTCCTCCTTGCCACACTTCTCAAGATTTCATTAGTTTCTTTAAAAAAAAGTATTAGGACTGGGGTGAGAGGGTGGAATTAAAAAGCTGATGGCAAATGAAAAGAAACCTTGACTAAGGAGAGAAAGAGATCTTCCCATTGGTAATTCAGACCTCCATACATGCAATAATCTGAATTTTTAGCTACTACAGTGGCCCCTCTCCCATTGCTGGTAAAAACAGAAGGGAACAGACTAGACAGTTTTGGGGGAAATGGTAGAGAAGGAAAGAAGAAAAAATAAGATTGATAAAATAGGGGAGAAAGGGTAAAGAGGGAATGATGAGGGGAGAGAAAAGGAAACCAAAAAAGAAAGTTATAAGAATGAGAGGGTTTAATGCAAAATATCACAATCATGGAAATTTAGAGGTGGAAAAAGAGCCTTAGAAACCATTGATTCCAACTCATTTAACAGCTAGGTTCCATAGTGAATAGAACAATAAATCTAGAGTTCAGAAGATCAAATTCAATTTCAATCTCAAACACCTACTAGCTATGTGTGACACTGGGCATTTCATTTAACCTCAGTTATAATAACCTCAGCCTAGTTATAATAGCCCCCACTCTCAGGGCTGGGAAGATAGATTTTTGTGAAAACATTTTGTAAACTTTAAAGTACTTTATAAATGCAAGATATTATGGTCATTGAATAAACCAGGGAAAGAAAGGTTAAGTGACTTGCCTATGGTTGCCTACCTAGTTGTGACAGAGCTAGGGTTGAATCTTGATTTCCTATCTCCTACTTCATTAGGATCCACAGCTCTTTCCATTACAAACAGGTACAACAAAATATAATAAAAGGGGGTGAGGGGAAGGAAAAAGAAAAATCAGCAGGGGAAAAAAAATTAAA
The DNA here is from genome assembly GCF_016433145.1 of Gracilinanus agilis. Taxonomy (NCBI): domain Eukaryota; kingdom Metazoa; phylum Chordata; class Mammalia; order Didelphimorphia; family Didelphidae; genus Gracilinanus; species Gracilinanus agilis. The sequence goes on along the minus strand of NC_058131.1, from coordinate 525,432,715 downwards.
TATAGGAGAAAAACATAGAAGCAGCATAATATACTGGATTGAGGCCTAGCCTTGGAAGAAAGCTCTGCCTGCCTCTGAGGCATATCAGCTGTAGGGCCCCAAACAAGTCTCAATGCTCTGGAGAAATGAAGCAGCAAACCATTTGATGGGTTTTGGTGGAGTTTCCTTATTGGGAGTTCTCTACACCACTGAAATCACAGGTTTGCATCCTTTCTCCCCACCCCTCCACCCTCTTCCTACCCTAAAAGAAAATGAAACAGAAGAGGAAAGGTCAATCTGGCAGTCATAAACCTAGTAATGCAAAGTTATAAGGATATTCACATACTACATTACTCTGAACCACTGTTCTCTCACCCCAGAACCCTTAAAAAAGCTTAAGTTATTTTTACATTGATTCTCCTACCCCAGAAAGTGAAACAGACACAAAGTAGGTCAGTAACTATGAGTCACAGTCAGGAGGAAACAAGGAACTGAATTCATGTTTCTTTGCATGATTCTATTTCCTATATAAAATGCCATAATTTCAATGCCAGGACCCTAATGAGAAAGAACCTTACCACTCGGGCTTCGGAAAAGGACTGGTGCACTGGGGCTCCCAGACTCCAGGGGGCCCATTTCATCACCATCAGAATCTTCTGCTGTGGCTTCTGCTGCTGCTTCCTCTTGCTGCCAGCCCCCCTGTTCCTGGTCTTCTGTTTCAGCATCACTGGCTCCCAGGCCAGAGTGAGCTGCTGCCTCCTCCTCCATGCCATTGCTGGGCAAAGCAATGACCTGGGCACTCATCAAGGCTTCCATCTCTTCAAAGAAGGGGCAGGTCTCAGGCGGATGGCCACCCTTGACTTTACGGTAACTTTTCTGGAGGCCTTTAAACTTGGTCCGACATTGTTCAAGTGTCCGGAGGAAGCCATATTCCCGCAGTCTCTCAGCAACCGCTCCATACACTTGGCTATTACGGTGACAGTTCCGAAGGGCTTCATAAAATTCAGTCTGACTTAGAATTGCAAGTAGAGTCCTGGTTTCTTCATACCCCCAGTGTACACCAGCTACCTTTTCATCCTCAAAGCCCCACTGCTCCTGGTCTCCCCAGTTTTTTCTTTCTCTCCTTGATGGCATAAGATCAGAGTGTATTCGTTTGTCACCTGTGTGACTGCTTCTTGAGAGTTCCTTCTCCTTGGAACCCAGATCTGAGACCCATGGTTCTCTTCGCTCCATCCCAGAAACCATGCCAGATTTGGGAAAAGGAAATCCTGCTCATAGAGAAACAAAGGATAACATGGTTTTTACTGATTGTAGAAAACCCCAGGTTGAACACCATCCTCTTTATCCACTAAGTATCAGGAAGGAATAAAGAAAATATCCAGAGACATTCCGAAAGGGTCCAATATTAGAAGGAGAGTTAAAAGAAATCTAAGGATCTGAAACTTTAGGGGGGAGGGGAAAGAGGGTAGAATGACATCTTGGCAAACATGAACAGAGACTTCTAGAATCTATCCCTGTGCATCCTTAACTCTCAAACTTATTACCCATTACCATCTAGAGAAGCTCCTCTATGCACTGATTACCTTCCAGCACTGATAAAAGACGGTTACTTCTAACCTAGTGTGGTTTTTATATCTGGTTAGAAAACTACATTCATGGTAATTATCATTGGGTCAAAGAGAATCTACATCAACTGGAATTCAACTTACCCAATACTTCTCTTTCATTTCTATACCTCGTCAATCACCAAGTTTTATATATTTTGAAATGTCTCTGGTGTCTGACCTTTTCTGTTTTCACTGCCACCACTTTAGATTAAGCCATCATTAGCTCACATCTGTATTATAGCAACAGTCACTTAGCCAGACTCCCTTCAGGCTCTTCCCTACTCCAACCCATTCTATATGTTGTTGCCAGACTAATCTTTAAGCATTAATTCCATGTCATTCTCTCTTAAAAACCTTCATTGGCTCCTACTATAGGAAATACCAATTCCTTTGTTTGAGTCTTTTAAAAAAATCCCTCACCTTCTGTCATAGCATCAGTTCTAAGACAGAATAGCTGTAGTAAGGGCTAGGCATTTGGAATTAAGTGACTTGCCCAGGGTCACACAGCTAGGAGGCTATAAGAGAGTACATTTGAACCCAGGTCCTCCTGACTGTAGGCCTATACTACCTAGTTGCCTTATTTTGCTTGATTAGTCTTCTATATTCTGGAGCCACCCACCAATTCCCTTATTCAATATTCAGTCTTCAATCAAAACATCTTTCTGTCCCAGATACACAGCATGATCTTCCCTACTTCTGTTTCTTCTCTTATTCATCTTACCTAAAATGTCTTTCCTTTTCCTTTCTGCCTATTATTAACTATTCTTAAAGTCCTATCTCCTCAATGAAAGCCTTTCCTCTCTTTTCTAGCCTATCTCCCTTCTCTGAACCATATAATTTAGCACCATCTATTTCTGTTTTGTATTGTTTGCTATTGTTTCCTATGTCCTATTTTTGTTTTTCAACTAGAACATAAGATCCTTGAGGGCAAGTAATTTTTTGTATCCTTTGTATTTCATATTGCCTTGCTCAATGCAAAAAGTACATAGCTTATTCATCTTTAATTGTGTAGTGCTGTGAGTAGACCAAAATACTATCACATATCTTTATATATGTCTTAAATGACTGGGGAACATCACTGTTAAGCTTATAAATGACACCAATTTGATTGTGGCTAGCAAACAACTGCTAGCAACCTGCAAGAAAGAATAAGATACTAAAATAAAAATAAGCTGGAGAGGTGACTAAAAACAAACAAGACATGGTTCAACAGGGTACAAGGAGGAAAAACAAGTTATGCAAATTCAAAGGCAAGGATTGACCAACTAGGTAAAAGGACAATAACAACAAAAAATTTAAGCATCGTGAAAGTTTACAAGGGAATATAAATTATTAAACAAGCACCACAATGCTTGTATATAGAGGAATGAATACAACATTGAAGAACTTGCTAAACCTATATTTGTCAGATCCTCAAATAGAATATGTTCAGTTTGGGGCTTCACGATCAAACTAAGATGTAGAAAACTAAAAAGGTTCCAGAGGAAAGTAGCAAAAATAAAGATTCAGGGTAAAAAAATAAAGATTCAGGGAAATGGAAACTTAGGGGAAAGTTTACTTAAAGGGAAAATAACAGGGACATGTCTGAAATTAATAAAATGATTATTATGTAGGTTATGGTGACCTGTTGCCATTTTTACATATATGAAGCAAAAGAAGTTGCTAAATTCTGAAAGGGGGGGAAAAAACCTCTGAAAACACCTATAGTAATATAAGATCACTCAGGTGGGTTGTGTAGTCATTCCTGGAGACAGAAAGGTGAACTAGATGACTTCTGGTGATTCCTAATACCTACTTAATTTTAAAACTTCCCTATCCCTAAATCTGTCCAAGGTCCCCTCATCCATTCACTGTCAACTCTCCAACCTAAAGTATCTTCTCTTTACCCTCAATAAACCTATATTTCTTACCAGTCCTTTGATGAAGTCTGAGCTTTTCCTTTAGGTTAAGTTGTTCTTGTGGTCCTACTTCTGGGCAACCAGTCCCTTCTTTCTTGGCTACCACCTTGGGCTGGGACTCCACAGCTTCCTGCCGAACACTCAGTAACTCCAGAGGTGATCTCAGGGGTGCCATCTTCTCAGGTCTAACTTCCTGTCCTTTCACAGGGACAGTGACCTAGAAAGAGCATCCGTTAATTCTCAGTGAAAAGCTAGAATAGGATCTATTTCCAAAGATTAGTATTTGAAGTAAAAGATCATCCTATAGGGGTAATAGAGAATAAGGGAAGAAACCACATGTATTCTAGTCCTCAGGCAGCAAAGAGCTTTAGAGAGGAGAGATTGAAATCCTAAACCGAGTACTGGAGTACAAAAACAACTCTTTTTATTCTGGCCACCCTAGGTTCTGTAAGGAAATGGCTTGTCTACACTTCTAGAAACTTAGGCATCACAGAGAAACAAAGGAGACTGTGCTGTTTTATACCCATTTATATTTTAATTTGGTTCCTTGCCCAGGTTTGTCTTTTTTATGTTTTTCAATCCCCTCCCTCCCTTCTCACCCGGCACTCAGGTCTTTTAGGTCTTTTAGGTTCTCTCTCCAATTCTTCCACCAAGGTCACAGCTTCTTCTCCACTCTCTGGACAATGCTCCTGTACCCAGTTCTGAATCTCCCCAGGTAGGACAGTCAGGAATTGCTCCAGAACCAGTATCTCTAGTATTTGTTCCTTGGTGCGAACCTCTGGCCTTAACCATCTACAGCACAATTCCCAGAGTTGACTGAAAGCTTCACGGGGCCCAGCCACCTCCTGGTAATGGAACTTTCTGAAACGCTGTCGAAAGGTCTCAGAATTCCCCTCATCCCCTTTCAGAGTGGATTTGGCCATCTTTCACTGTAGAAGGAAACTTGACACGACCTGGGGGGTCTGGGAGCCAGGGCTTCTATCTTTTATCCCTTCAATCCTTGGGGAAATCACTGCACCTGGGTACCTGTGAGAGGAGTTTCTCCCTAGGGCAGAGAGAGGAATGACGTCAAAAGGATGCACTCATTCATCCAAAGCTTTCATAGGGCTCGCTTGCCTACCTATGTGCTCTGAAGAAGCTAGCTGTATTAGGGAGCATTCTCCTGAGGACAAGAAACCAGGATTATAAACCACTGAGCAAAGATGCCTAAAAGCTGCATTTCCGGTCTGGCTTCTAGGGTACTCTGAAACAGAGTAAACTGTGTAATGTCTCCCGCTACTCCTCCTTCCCCCAAGTCCTATTGACTTGCATCTCCAATTCTACACGGTCGGTCTGAAAGACAACCGACGCCAAGCAGCTAGAGGGAAAGGAGAAGGGATCATTCCATTGGGGACAGCAGAAAGCCTCTGTCAGAGCCCAAAGCAGCTGGTCCTCCGCGGTCCGCCCCGCTCTCCAACCCCGAACCTTTCCCAGAGCCCTCTGCGCCTGCTCCGCCCCCTTCGGCTCCACTTTCACCACCTCCCCAGGCAACAATCAATAAATGAAAATTCGGTCTTTGTTTTCCTCTCATTTAGGTAACCTGGGTGTCCCGGCTCATAGGGGAATACGTCAGGGGGAGGATCAGCCTCGGTTCCAGCTCCTATCCCTCGCCAGGGCTGGGTGGTCCTTGGGGGTCACCCTGAGCTAGGGGTGACAGATGATCGCGGGACTTCAGAGGGGTGAAGCGCTTCGAGAATGGGGATAGGGTCCTGGGGAAGAGTCCGGGGGTGTCCCGGGGCCGCGGGGAGCGAGAGAGACCGGGGCTTGGTAGATGAGGGGCACTCAGAGCTTATCCCCTTTGTCTCCTCTCCCTCTGTCCGGGTCACTCTCGGCGTCGCTGTCCCGTGTCTTCCAGACGGTCACTCACTGGGTTGAGGGGCGCTCCAGGCACCCCTCTCTCGGCCCACTTCCCGAATCAGTCCACCACCCCTCCCCCCCTCCTCCCGCTCCCCTCCAGCCCAGTCCCGTACCCGCCTCCCGGCGGGCCTCACCCGCTCCCGCTCCGTCCCGGGCCCCTGCTGTCCGGCCTCCCTGTCCAGCTCTCAAACCGGAAGTTCGTGAGTGAGACTCCGAGGACTTTAGGGCGCGTGCGTCAAGGCCGCTGCCTGAACTACGTCTCCCAGAGAGCCCAGTAGACTAAAAGAGAATAGGGTTGATGAGACCAAGCTACGTGAACGCTTCCAGGATTTCATTGGCGAGGTAAAGGAAACCCTATTGCTGCCCTGTGCATTTTCTCTTCCTCCCGAAGGAATTGTCTTTCCCCTCTAGTTAATTTGACAGGAACTACACTTCCCAGCGGGCCTTACGCACGGCGAGAGCGGTGCTCCTCCCAGAGGGACCGTGGGGCGCGAGCCGGCGGAGCCTGTGTGTGCTCTCTTCCGCCCGCCGCGGAGATGATCCACGAATTGCTCTTGGCTTTGAGTGGGTACCCGGGTGCCATCTTCACCTGGAACAAGCGGAGCGGCCTCCAGGTATAGATCATCTCAAAAGGATCTCTAACTGAACACCAACTGACAGAATGAGAGCTAGGGGCGGAGTTAAAGTGCTAGCGTTTGGGGCCGGGGCGGGACCTGCAGGGTAAGGAGTTCAGCGGGGCGGGACCCTGCGAGTAGCCGGGCATTTGGACTGTAGGGCCTGCTGGGGAGGAATGGAGGGCGGGGTCCTAGGAGCCGAGAATGAGGGAGAGGCGGGGCCTGGAAAAGGCGGGAGGGGTCGTGGCACGGATCGCGGGTGCAGAAAGAAGCAGGGAGAGGCTTGGGATAGATTGGTTGGAGAGGAGAGACCAAAGCAGCAAATGGGAGAGAAGGCGGGGCCTGAGGGTGGAGGGGCGGGGCGGGAAAAAGGGGAAGGTGTTTATAAAGTTAAAGTGGATGGGTAACTGCACAAAACTCTTGTGTCTGTAGCTTAGGGTTATATATGATTCAGAATTCAGCTGAAGACATCTTGCCCCAGGTTTGATCTTTGTAGCAGGATTTTACAGCTGACCATGTGTGGGAGGCTTCCAGGGGCTATTCTAAACCCCTGTCCTCTTGTACTCTTGGATCGTAATTCTCCGGTTCTCCCTTTGCCCTTAATAGCCCTCAAGGAAAATGAATTATCAGTTGGTGGTTCTTCCCTGGGGAACTTCAAGAGGTCATGATGCCATTGGAATAGCAGTAGGATTATAGATTTAGAGCTGGCCTTCATTTTACAGTTGGGGGAACTGAGACCAAGTAGTAATGGTTGTCCTGTGATTTGAGCCCAGATCTGATAACAAATCCAGCATTCCTTCTCAGGGGAAGGATGGAGGAAGAAACAATGACAAACTTGGAAGAAGCATAGACATTTAAGCTAATGAAGACAAAAATCATATTTCCAGTCTATAAGAAGTCAGAAATAAAGCAGAGGCGTGTCCATCTTCCTTGGGTATAAATTAAAAGGCATTCACAGGATTTAGAGATGAGAAAGGACCTCAAAGAACACCTAGTCCAACACTTATGGACAGGGGAACAGGTCTAGAAAAGCATCAGATTGCATGAACTGCATCTCTACTTCACTGAAACCACATATAGCATACCCTTAACCTCATTAACATATCTAGGGATTATAATTCCACAATACCTGACTCAGAAATTCTGAATTCTTTCCAGCCAGCCCATCCTGCCCATGTTTCCAAATGTCTCACCTAAACCCAAGCTCACTGTACTGGAGTCTTTCATACCATAGCCCCACCCTCTTACTACTCCTTCACCTTTCTTCAAAATCTTGACTCTGGAGTTAACCTTTTCACTTTACATTCTCCTCTATCCTTGAATTGTCCACCCTCTTGTATTCTCACTACTCATCCCTTTCCAAACCCCAGTTCAGGATTATTTCCAATATCTTACTTCTCATGTCTTACATATGTCTTCTTCCCTTCTTTATATAAACTTACTCCCGTTTCTTATCTTGAAAAAAAAATCACTTGACCCAGCCATCTCTTCAGACTGTCCTCCTACTCTGTCTCCTCCCTTTCACAATTTTCTAGAAAAAGCTATCTTTACACCACCTACATTACCCCAGTGAAAGGAAATTCTTGGTTCTCTTTGTCTATTCTGAATTTACACTTGTAAAAAGGGAACCCTTTATTCTCTTTGCCTAGTTGGAGTTAGCACTTTGGTTAACAATAACTTGAGTACCCCTTCTTAGTACCTCCTAGATTGTGAAGACAGGATTAACTCTCCTTTGTCTACCTTTTGATTGAATCAACACAAGCTTTAACTAGGTGGAAGAGCTCAAAAACCACTTAGAGAATTCACATCCTCAGAAACTCAGTCAGAAAACTGTGAGCTCTTTTGATGAGAATTCACACCTCCAGAAGGTGAGAAGTGGATCCCACAGACACTGCCCCACTAGGCAGTGCTAGGCAATTTGGAAGCTGTGATTGGCCCCTGTGAAGAGGGGAAGGGACAAGAAACCACTATAAAAGGCCCTGAATTTCTGGGGCTGGAAGCTCAAGTCTCAGGAGTCACCTTCAACTTAAGTTGTCTTGATCTGCCTCTTGAAGGGAATTTGGGTGAGTGGATAGCTGGGTTTCCCTTCTTTTCTTCTGGAAAGAGTTTAATTCCAGTTGAAGGTCAACAAATCCTGGCTGAGCCCCAGAGCAATATTTAGTTAGATAGGCTAATGTCTTCTCTACCCTTTTGTATTTCTCTACTTTCACCCTTTCCACCTCTTTTGTAAATAAAAGCTATTAAAGATCATTTTGACTTTGAGCAATAATACTTTGAATCAGTAACCACCATTATTTATAATTTTCATATATTTTAGACAAACCATTAATTTTTAATCCCTACATCCCCCCTTTTTTACTCATTTTTCGCAATCTACCTTCTAACATCATTATTCAACTGAAACAACATTTTTAAAAAATTATCGATGATCTCTTTATTAGCAAAATGGCTTTTTAGTCAGTCATCCTTCAGGACCTCTCTGCACCATTTGACATTTTATCATCCTGTTCCTGGACACTATGATCTCTTCAGTTTTTAATAATACTGTGATTTCTTCCTACCTCACTTCATCATACCTATCTGACCACTCCTCAAGATATCTTTGCTTTCTAACTAGTCATATATATCTTGATCTCTAACTGTGGTTAAACCAGTGAACTATTCTCTTTCTCGATGACCTCTTCAATTTCCATGGGTTTAATTATCATCTCCATGCTGATGACATCAGATCTATACATCCTGCCTTAGTCTTCCTCTTGCCCTTCATAGACACATTATAAATTTTTGTTAGCTATTTTAAACTAGAAGTCTCATAGGCATTTCAAATCCAACAGGTACAAAAAATAATTCAGCTTCCCCCCAAAATATGCCCCTCCTCCTACTAACTTTCCGATTTCAATCAAAAGTACAGTCATCTCTAGTAACCCAGTTTTACAACTTTAGACTCTTCCTTCTACCTCAGCTCCTATATCTAATCAGTTGATTCTACCTCTACATCTCTCAAATCCATCTCTTTCTGTTCACACCCAGACCACTTTACTTTAGGTCCTCATTGCCTTTCACTTGGACTGTTGCAAAATATTTCTCTCTAATACATCCTTCACAGAACTCTCTGAAGAACAAACCTGATCATTTCAGTCCCTTGCTCAAGATGCGTTCATAGTTCTCATTTGCCTCTGGGAGCAAACTCCTCCGTTTGACATTGACGGCCCTCACCCTCACAGTTTAATGCCAGATTGATTGTTATACACATCTACCATTTATGGTGTGTTCTGGGAAGACTAGCACCTCTGGTATGAGAACTTGCCAAGACCTTTTCAGGGTTGTTATCCACCTTTGAGGTCTACCTTTCACTCAACTCTCACCTGTGACACAAGAAGCTATAGCATGCAGCATGTCCACACTCTGCTAAAACTGTCTGGACAAGTAGGCTAAACAAGACTGAGGGTAACCAACAGGTCTCACACTCATTGGTGACTTAGGGGGATGTCTGTTCTAGGCATGTGAAGACTTGCCCATTCAGAATGGGCAGATGAGAAAAATTTGTTCATGAAGGTGACTGAAGCAGTGGTGTAGGGTTCTTAGAATTTGATCAAACATCAGTGGGGATCTACTTCATCTTCTGCCAAACCTATAGTGATAATAAATACTTGCTGATTAATCAATTAATCAAAAGTCCATTCCTACTCATATGCCAATGAATGCTGCTGGAAGTTATAGCACTTACAGTTAGGTCCTCCACAAATAGATATTATCTAATCTTAGCTGGGCCCTCCCTTCTGCATTCCGGTTTTTTTCTCTAATTGATTTTCTATTGTACTTTTCTACTACCCTTTCCCTGGGCCCTCTCAACACAAGGTCTCAATTCATCACTAAAAAAGTGGGGCCATCCATCATGAGCTTCTTCTTTTCTTCTATTATATACTAAAATCTTCTCACTGTCATCTTCTCTTTTGCATTAACTATGGAGGGAAAGGAAAATTCTTCTCACCAATGCCAAATCCTCTTCTTGAGAGATTCTTAACTTGGAGTTATAAGAATATAAAATTTAGGTTTTTATGCCAATATGAAAGTTTTAAAGTAATATTGTGGTCACCAATTTAAAAATATTATAGCTTAAGTCAAAAATTACTTTTAGGAGCTTCATTTACAATGAGGTGGAAAGAGTAAAAGTGGAAAAATGTAAGAAGTATAATTAACAAGAGGGGCCTTAAGCTGGTAATAAGGCTAGCAGGAGGATGGTGCTGGTTGTAAGAATGGAGTGAGCAAATCTCAGGCTGGGCTTGTAACTTATGAATGTAACAAGGATCCAAGCCTGGGAATTGAGTGCCAGTGAAACCTTACTGCTTGCCACCAGGCTCCTTTAAGATATCAGGTAGATGGCCCCTCCCTGCTGAGGAAACAGCCTCCTGTTGGTTAATGGAAGACTGGCAGGAAGTGGATGTAGAACTTCCTGCCCCTCAGCAATGGAATTTGTTCCAGCCCAAACTGCTCAGAATCCCTTCCTGTTGTCTGTCCTCTTCAACCTTTGATGGTAGGGTAATAATGACAGGATTCACTAGTTAAGGCTATGAGATTTATTGATAACTGGGTAGGGAACAAGGCAATGGTAAGAGGGCTAGGAAATACTAAGATCTGTTGTTGAAGATTATCTAACTAAAGCTGGTAGAAATCCTTGGAAGGTCTAAGCAGCCCTTGGTCAGAGTGATATGGTCTCTGATTAAGAAATAAAGTTCATCTTTGGGCTAATCTTGTTGGTGATGATAATAATAATATTGTTTGCTCTAGAAGATTGGGTCTTAAAATCCTACCTATTCTAGTCCTACCCACAATCCACACTCCCACCACCCATTTCACTCCTACCACCCGGGCCCAGGGGGTAAGAGGTAAGTGAGTGGTTGGGGTGAAGTCAGGTCAGGAAAAGAACCCAGCCTTGGGTATCCAGGGCTTTTTATACTCTTGATCCACTGGCAGTTGATATCTGCCCAGTGGCTCATGCCACCTTCAACATTCCATCCAGGGCAACTGACAGGTTTGCCCTAAGCCAACATGGCAATGTTAAAATCCTATATTACAGAAGATGATAGAGAAATGTCTAGCCTACCACACTAAGTGTTGCTCCGGTGTCCAGCTGAGCCCCAGCAGGCTCGGTAACCTTCAGCTAGAGGACCTGGTCTTGTCTTCAGCAAATGTTCCATCAACACAGCTTCCTCCAGGAAAGGAAGGCCTCTCCAGAAGCCAGGAAAGGTAGGGCAGCTACTCACCCAGCTCACCAACACAGAATCTCTGAAGTCGTTCTCTAAAGAAGTCCAAAGGAGAAGGTCCCCAGACAGGAAGTTCAGGACTTTTTATAGTCCTTCTTCTACGTCCCTTCTTCCACTTTACGGGAACCGACTGCAGACTTTCAATTTGCCTAGCACTGCCCAAGGGGGTGGGGGGTGGCATTAGCCTTTGGAAGTGTGAGCTTATTCTCTTGCTTGGTGTTAAGTAGGGGTGCTTACGTTTTTTGATTGATTAAGTTAAAAGTTGCTGATTGATAGACAAAGAAAGTTTGATTCATTCTTCAGAGAGTCCATGAACTTAGTTTTTTAATACTTTGATAATTCTCCTTCAGGGTATTAGTTTCCTTTACAATCCTTTCTTTGCTTTTTATTTTGCAGATGTATAAACCTTATTCTGAGATGAGGGCTTTAAACTTCACCAGACATGATTTCCAAAGGGTCCATGACAATAAAAATGAAGAACCCCTGTTCTTATAATTCTGACCCTCTCCTTTCCCATCAGAGTTTGTTCTTTCAGATATCCCCTCACTCTCCCAAAATTTCAATCTGTCCCTTTGTACCAACTCCTTCCCTGATGTCCCACAAATGTGCCAGCTATTTTCTGTCAACTTTTTAGAAAAAGCTGTCTATACTTTAATTGCCTTCACTTTTTCACTTCCCACTCATGCTTCAATCTCCTTCATTCTTGCTTCTATCCTCACTATATGGCTAAAGCTGCTTTCTCTAAAGTTACCAATGTTGTTTTGTTGTTGTTGTTGTTTTGTTAATTTCAGTGGTCTTTTCTCAATCTTCATCTTTCTTGACTTCTCTGTAATGATTTATACTGTTGACCACATCCTCTTTCTGAATACCTTCCCTTCTCTGGGTTTTTATGACAATGTTCAGTCATACTTCTCCTCCTTCTTATTCTACCCATTCTCCTCAGTCTCTTTGCAGAATCATCATCCATATCCTATCCTAAACTGTGGCTATAACACCTCAGTACTATATTTTGGACCCTCATTTCCTTTCTTTCTACATTTTCCCATTCTTCAACTTTCCTCCATGGTCTTATCTATTATCTCTTTGTAGATAACTCCCCATTCTTCAACACAGGCCTCATCTCACTCCTGAACTCCAATACTACATCTTCATTTGTCAGTCATCTTAATTCCTGAGTCATCTTTGATTCTTCTTTCAGCCCTTCCATCCCTCAGCATTCAAATTGTTGCCAAATTGTTCTTCTTCTGCCTCTACATTTGTCACAGTAACATACTCATTCAGGCCTTCATCTCTCCCCTGAACTAGTGTTGTAACCTCTGATTTGTTGTATGATCCTCCATACCTCAAGTCTGTCCCTCTTTCCAACCCATCCTTAGAACTGCCAAAGTAATATCCTTAAAGAATAGGTTTGACCATGCCACTCTTCTGCTCAAGAAGTTTTACTGATTTCCTATTGCCTCTAAAAATCAGATACAAATTCACCACTGCATGCCTAGAATGTTGCAATAACCTTCTAATTGTTCTCCTTATATCTGGTCTCCTCCTTCAGACTACCCTCTACAGAGCTGCCAAAGTAATATTCTTTTTTCTTTTAATTTTCTTTTTTTAAACCCTTACCTTCTGTCTTGGAATCAATACTGCAGAAGAGTGGTAAGGGTTAGGCAATGGGGGTTAAGTGACTTGCCCAGTGTCACATAGCTGGGAAGTGTCTGAGGCCAGATTTGAACCCAGGACCTCCATCTCTAAGCCTGGTTCTCAATCCACTGAGCTACCCAGCTGCCCCCCAAAGTAATATTCTTAAAGCATATTAAGACTGAGATTGAGAAAAAAGATCACTAGCCTTGTAATTTCCTAGTTCAGGGAGTTTTAATGGTGACTTACTGCTACTAGGAAAAAAATTCAGACTCCTTTTTGGGGGTATTCCAGGGCATTTAAAGCCCTTCCCAGTTGACTCCAGCTGGTCTTTGCATTATAGTTTCACATGACTTCCTTCACAGACTAGATATGCCATTCATATTGGCCTCTATTTATTTCTGGGAGAGGATACCTCATCTCCTTTCTCTGTGGCTTTGACCAAACCATGCTTTATGCTTTATTGTCTCTTGGAACCCTTAATTCTCTTCAAACCTCAACTCAGAAGATGTCTCTTCTCATTTCCCCACTTGTTGATACCCTCCTCCCATTAATGAGACCTTTTTTAGACCTATACAATGCAGGAATTTGTTTGGTGCTACTATAAATATTTGTTACCAGGGTTTTGTTTTTCTTTTTTCAATGCGGGAGGAGAGAAAGAAAAATAAATGCTTGTTAATAGAAAAATTAAATGAAAAAAAAAAGTTTCCTTTTTTTTCTTTAGAACATTTTTCCATGATTACATGATTCATGATCTCCCCCACCCCAGCTCTTTCCTCCCCTCTCCCAAATCTGACAAACAGTTCCACTAGGTTATACATGTATCATTGTTCAAAACCTATTTCCATGTTATTCATGTCTGCAGTAGGGTGATTCTTTAACATCAAAACCCCAATCATATCCTTATCGCACTATGTGATCAATCACACATTTTTCTAATGCATTTCCATTTCCATAGTTCTTTCTCTGGATGTGGATAGCTTTCTTTCTCATAAGTTCCCCTGGATTGTCCTGGATCATTGCATTGCTGCTAGTAGAGAAGTCCATTATGTTTGTGCCACAATGTATCCATCTCTGTGTACAATGTTCTTTGTATCTATCTCTGTGTACAATGTTCTTTTGGTTCTGCTTCTTTCACTCTGCATCAATTCCTGGAGGTTTTTCCAGTTCACATGGAATTCCTCCAGTTTATGATTCCTTTGAGCACAATAGTATTCCATCACCAACAGATATCACAATTTGTTCAGCCATTCCCTAATCCCCTCATTTTCTAGTTTTTTGCCACCACAAAGAGCACAGCTATAAATATTTTTGTACAAGTCTTTTTCCTTATTATCTCTTTGGGGCATAAACCAAGCAGTGGTTTGGCTGGATCAAAGGGCAGACAGTCTTCTAGCGCTCTTTGGGCATAGTTCCAAATTGCCATCTAGAATGGTTGGATCAATCCACAACTCCACCAATAATACATTAATGTCCCTATTTTGCCACATCCCCTCCAATTGGCATTCTTTTAAAGCCCTTTGCACATAGTTCCAAATTGCCCTCCAGAATGGTTAGACCAATTCACAACTCCACCAGCAGTGTATTATTAGTGTCCCAATTTTGCCACATCCCCTCCAACATTTACTTTCTTTTGCTGCCATATTGGCCAATTTGCTAGGTGTAAGGTGGTACCTCAGAGTTATTTTAATTTGCATTTTTCTAATCAAGAGGGATTTAGAACATAAAGTTTCTTTTTAAAATAATTGCCTGGACCAAAAAAAAATCAATTTTATACCATCTATAATGAATTTGTTATAATCACTTTAGGAAGATACCAGTAATTTGGCAGTAGTTATGTTTTACAGGACTCTTCTGACAAATAGACCTCATAAAAGACAATGAAGAGGAAAAAAGTATGATCATAAAACATTTAAAGAACATCATATCATGATTGTGAAACATTTGGAGTATCCTCTCTGGAAAGGAGCAAAGTGAGGCAAAGGCATCTGTGTCCTTAATGTTCTTACTCTTTTTGCAGGTTTCACAGGACTTTCCATTTCTCCATCCCAGTGAAACCAGTGTCCTGAATCGACTCTGCCGCCTTGGCACAGACTATATTCGCTTTACCGAGTTCATTGAACAATATACAGGTCATGTGCAGCAACAGGTAGCCACTCTTTGGGGAATATAGCCTTTTAAGGACAATGGTGATGGTTTTTTACATGTTTTGCAAAATCCCTTTAGGACTCAGAATAGAGCCGTGTTGATTATAATAGAATCACTGACTTTCAGAGTTGAATAGAACTTCAGTGGTAATCCAGTGAATCCCTACTCTCACTAAAAACATACCTGACAGGTAGTCAGCATATTCTTGAAGACCTGTAAGGATGAAGAATTGATTACTTCCTGAGGTAACCCATTCCATGCTTGGATAGCTCTAAGGTTTAGGAAGTTTTTTGCTGTTATAAAGCTGGCATAAATCTGTCTCCCCATGATTTGAATTCATTGCTTCCAGGTCCCTGTCCCTCTATCCCTCTGAGATCTAGCAGAACAAATCTGTAAGAATTAAAATTAGGAACTGGTTATTAGGATTTTAATACAGTTGATTAAATTTACTAAAATACGTAAAGATCAGAATTAGGTAAAAGGATAAAAGTCAAATGGCCTAACCTAAACTACCACATGGGTGGTCTCAGCCTGGCCACCACAGCCCACCATTCTCCTAGTGTGCTCACCTGTGGTAGAAAGAGCCTACTTCCTTGTCTTGAACCTTTTAACCTTGTTCCCCCTTCCAGGTCAAATGTAATCATCGCCAGATCCAGAACATAGGCCACAGTCCCGTGACTCATGCTAGGTGAAGCAAATTTACAAAGGTTCCCATAGACTCATGCAGACACATACCTGTTGTGTTACCCAGAAAGGGGAGAAGGGGAGAACTTTCCTCACACAAATCTATATGATAAATGATAGAGAGTCATGTGGAAGGTGGAATTCATCTAAGGTTATTTCCAAATGTGTCTTGTTGTTTGGATTGACTTTTCATGGAACTTCTAGGAGTTTTTACTCTACACTTTAAGAATTAGTGTCCTCTGGTGGGAAGACTCCTGGCTGTGGATCTGGTTCAGTCATGTATTTCCTGTGTGTGATGTTGGAAGAAGTGGCCGAACTTCTCTCTTCTCTAAAAAGCATCTCTCTTTGATGGGTACTATAATTACTAGAAACAAGAAAGGAAAAAAGGGAGTTGGAAGCTGGTTTTAAATTTAGACTTCTGACTGGGCTTTTGTTCCAATTTGAGCCAAAAATCCAGGTTCCTCAAATCCAAGAGTTCTCAAGGAAAATAGATTTTTTTTATCAAAGGAGGAAATCTTTTCTTTTTCTTTTTTGCATCAGAAAGCCTTTATACCTCCTTAAGGAGATGACTAAAGACATCCAGGCATAAAATGAACATGATGTCAGTTTGGAAGGTGGAGTCAGGTATTATAATTCACACTGATATAAATATTTACAGTACTTTCCTTACAACACTCCTTGAGGTAAGGAGTATAAATAATATTATTCCCATTTTATAGCTGAGTAAACTTGGGCTCAGAGTAGTAAGGTGACTTTGCTCTAAGTTGCTCAGCAAAACAGTGTCAGAGCCAGCACTGGAATTCAGGTTCTCTTTTTCTTAAGACCAGTGCTCCACACTACACAAAATGCTGGGCTCAGTCCCCAGTTCTGTGTCTTCTGACCTCTGACTTCTGTTACCTTGGATAGATCATCTAACCTCTCTGGAACCTGTTTCCTCATCTCTGAAGTGAGGAAATTGAACTAGTTGAACTCTAAGGGCCTTTGCAGCTCTAAATCTATGATCCCATAATGTTAATGGGCAAACTATTTACTGCACTATTTGGTAAGTTTTTTCTTATGGAGGTACTAATTTGACAGTTATTTAAACATCAAAAATACACTAATAATGACAAGAATAATTTTTAAATAACAATACGAGCATTTACAGAAAATTTTAAGGTTTTACAAAGCACTTTACAAATATCTTATTTTATCCTCATAACTCTGGGAAATAGATGCTATTATTATCCCATTTTATAAATGAAGAAACTAAGGCAGACAGAGGAAATGTTACATGTCTAGGGTTGCACAACTAGGAAGTATCTGAGGTATGTTTGAACTCAGAACTTTGTGACTCCAGGTTCACAATCTGCAAGACCCAACATAGGGTCTTAATTTATCTTTGTTTAATTGCAGGATCACCATCCATCCCAGCAAGGCCAGGGTGGGTTACACGGAATTTATTTGCGAGCCTTCTGCACAGGTCTGGACTCCATCTTGCAGCCATATCGTCAAGCACTGCTCGATTTGGAGCAGGAGGTGAGGTAAAGAGGAGAAACAGGAAGACAACACCTCTAAATCCCCCAATTCCCTTGCTAGACCATATCCTTAGAAAGGAAGTGCCCCTGATAACTTGTCTTTCCTTAATCAGGGCTTCAGAGATGGGAAATGTCTTTAGGTAAAAGCATTTTGCTATTGCTCATGTAATGATCCAAGAAACTTTCTAGGTACGTCAGAGGTTCTCAGGGTATCCTGTGAAAGGCTTCCCATTACTTTTTAGCGATCTATATCCCTTCCTCTATTCCTCTGTGGGGACCTGAAGTCCCCATCTGGTGTTCATAAATCATAGGTTAGAAACTTCCTGAGATAATGTTTTTCTAATTATATATTTTTTTAATTGTAGTTCCTTGCTGACCCTCACCTTTCCATATCACATGTCAATTACTCCTTGGA
This sequence comes from Gracilinanus agilis, assembly GCF_016433145.1. Taxonomy (NCBI): domain Eukaryota; kingdom Metazoa; phylum Chordata; class Mammalia; order Didelphimorphia; family Didelphidae; genus Gracilinanus; species Gracilinanus agilis. The sequence continues at coordinate 525,415,061 of NC_058131.1, read as the reverse complement.
TCAGGTATGCTTTATAAATAATGAAACATCTTGGATTCTTTTAATCAGTTCTCTTAGTCTGTTAGCGCTATATTTGTTATTTTGGAGAACCTTCCTACTTCTAGATTTAGAATTTGAATCTAAAATCACATATTTTGTACATTTTATTGCTTAACTATAAGCATGATTACATGAATTCAAAAGATAAATTGTCTTAACCCTTGGTGATAAAGTTGTCCATATTGACATATGTTAACTTTTCTGCCAGCCTCTAAGATAAGAGTATCTCTCTACTTTCCTCACCTTTGTCTGTCACCTTGGAAGATGGGATAGGCTTAGAAGAGTAGACCCTTTTCTTGCATCTTCTGGGTGGACCTGACATCTTTGTCTTCACTCAGAAACTCCATTATTTCCTGAGTGTGTGTGTATATATATATATATATAATACACACGCACACACACACACACACTCCCTTTTATTATATTCAGTTGCCTGTCTTCTTAAGAAGCCTTTGCTTTGCTTTGTAGTTCCAGCTTCTTTTCCCCTCCATGATGGTTGTTGTTGAACAGATTAAGAGTCAAAAGGTGAGCACTTCTTTTGTTTTGGCTAATAATGTTAGTAATTCAGTGTGATTTAGTAATTTGCACAATATGGATTTCTTCAAACTGTTGTGTTTGGGGGAACCATGAAATTAGGCCTGAGAAGGAGAGGCAAGATACTTGGGATTTAGGAGCTTTCTCCTCAAGGTCATGCTTTAGTATTAAGCTGTCATAGTGCCTAAGCCATTCACCCATTTTGTTTGTTAAATGTACTTTTTACTTTTGTCATTCTGTTATTATTGTCATAAAAATTTTTATTCCAACTATTCTAGGAGACCACTGGTTGTTTAGGACTGAGCTAGTAACTCTGAAACCAACAAACATTGAGTAGGTTACTTGGTGAAGTCATGTAGGGAAAGGTACCCTCTGGTTTCCTGATTTAATTGGGTCTTTTTCTCTGAGTTGTTCTAATGATCAATTGCAGTAAGCAACCTTGAAAGTAGCATAATTTTTACAAATTCATTCACAGCATTTTAACAAATCTGCAGTGAGCCAGTTGGATGCATATGACTTATTCTTGACTTTTTTTGCTCCTTCTACCCATTCCCCACCTTAATGAAACTTTTGTAAATGTCTCCTATATACAAACATGTATGTATACTAATGACTAATGTATACTAATTGCTCTCCTTTTTTCCCTCTCCTCTCCCCCACTTCTCTCAGTCTCTCTCTCTGACTCTCTATCTCTCTGTCTCCCTCTCTCACTCCCTGCCTCTCTCTCTCTCCTCCTCCTCCTCCCTTTCTCCTTCCCTCCCTCTCTCCCTCTGTCTCTTTCTCTCTTTCCCTCTCACTCCCCCCCCTGTCTCTCTGTCTGTCTTTCTGCCTGTCTCTCTCTGTTTCTCTCTCCCTCCCCCATCTCTCTCTCTCTCTTTCCCAGGCTCCATCTCTTTTTCCCTGTCCTCTTCTTCTTTTTCCCTCTCTCTCCCTCCCTGCCTATTCTTTCTCTTCTTCCCTTCCCTTGTCCCCCAACCCCCATCATCTGTTTTTCTATCTGTCTGTTTGTCTCTCTCTCTCTCTCTCTCTCTCTCTCACACACACACACACACACACACACACACACATGCACGCACGCACGCATATAGCAAAAGGAATAATTGCCACTTCTTCAGTTAGTTGATCAGAGAGAAAATCCAACAAGATAATTTAGGCCAAAGAATTGAACATGAAGGGTAGGACCTCATCCCAGATAGAGGTTCAGAACAAAGAGTCTCAAGAATTCAGTTTGGCTTCCTGTTTTGATGAACTTAGCCAAATAGTTGCCAGGCCTTCACTTCATTTTGTGTTATAGACACAATACCCAAGCCCTTTTCCCCAATGAGCTATCTGAGAATCACCCTGATTCCTGCAAGCCTCATATGGAAGCTACTACAATAGATATCTCCACCTTTGTAGCTTCCTCATATCTTCCTCTCTGCACTATAATACCAAATGAGAGAAAACTGCCATTGTGAATGGGTTACCATTCCCTGTCTCATTTGAATTGGAAAAGGAGAGTGAAAAATCCAAGAATAGCTGGTGGGTTACCTTCCCTCCTTTCCTGGATGGGTCTAGGGATGCTGCAGACTAGAGTTCTGTGTAAATTGAAAAGACTTGCATGTTTCAATAGATTTAGCTTTGCTCAGTTGTAAGAGCCCTATGTCCATGTTACCTTTTCTGACAATAGAAGCAAAGATTAAGACTCTCTTCTGGGAGAAAATGGAGCTGTGAGTAGTAACAATGTTTTTTCACTTTTGAATTTTGAATATTCACTCCAGACTGATGAATCTAGAACCTGAAGTTTTGTAAGTTAAATATTCTTGTGCAGGGTCTTTCTGGAGAAGTTTTCCCTTCTTCCAAAGCAAGAGAATAGGCACGTCCCCACACAGATCTGGTGTAAAAGGAGACTGATTGGCCCTGCTCAGCCAACTTTATAAAATCCATTGTGTGTTGGGGGAGGGGGAGTTTTCTGTTTAAATGTAAGAGAACAGTAATGGTAAAGGGGCCAGGTTATGGAGGGCTTTATAAGCCAACCAGATTTTATATTAATCTGGGTCACAATAGGGAACTACAAAGCTGAGCCAATCACAATTGAATGTAGGATTTAAACAAGCAAGATACTAAAATAGAATATGGTTTACATCGACTTATCTTTTCCAGATTCATGGCTGTCAGATCTTGGAAACAGTCTACAAATACAGCTGTGGGGGATTGCCTCCTGTACGCAGTGCATTAGAAAAGTAAGTCACAAAAATTTAGGAGTGGCACAGTTTGTCAAGAACATTTTATTTACATGCTGTCTAAGACTTCTCCAAAATACTCAGTAATGGGTGGGACAAGAAAGCTAACATTGAATAAATGAACCTATATGACCAGAGTAAGAGCCCATATTGGCCCAGCCAATAAAGAAGATTTCAAGATAGTATCACATAAAGGAGAATGAAATAGCCTAGATGATATTAAGGTTCCTCTGAATTTCACATCCCATCATCCTTAGGGAATCATTGTTATATAGGATGGGGTTTGCTTGGCTATATTTGAGTATATCTTTGGAAATAGTTGCTATTTTCAGTCAGTATCAACAGGCATTTTATTAAGTGTTTACTGTTTGCCAACAAATACAAAAATACCCTCAAGGACTTCACTTTTTCTGATGGGAGGAACAACTTTTAAACAACTAGGTATGTACAAAATACTGGATATTCAGAGTAGATGGAGGAAAAAGTAATCTCAGAGGGAAGACACAACAGGGATGGACCAGAAGAAGCCTCCAGCAGAATCTGGTGGGATTTGAATTGAGTCTTGAAGTGAGCCAAGGAAGATAATGAGAATGAATGAGAAGGGAAAGCATTCCAGGCAATGAGAGAAGCTGTGAAAAGACATGGAATCATGATATAGAGTGTTGAGAAGGCAGGAGTTGCTACATTGTAAAGTACTTGGAGAAGAGACAAATATAAGAAGACTGGAAAGATAGGAAGGGGGCAAGTTGTAGACTTTAAATGCCAAACAGAGAATTTTATATTTTTTCCTGGAGATAATAGAGATCCAATTCATCTTTCCCATTTTATCTTGCCTTTTTAAAACTTTAAGTTAAGCTTCTGCACTGGGTGGAAGATTGAACTATATAACCTCTAATTACCTTTCTAATTCTAATATTCAGTTATTGCACAACAGACAGTCTTGGAAATACTTCAGATAGTTCTGCAGAAAGTTCTTGATCCTCTATTTCTGTGTATTTTTTTCTTTTTGTTTTTCTTTTATTAATATGACCCAGCATGTACATAAAATATTTGTGCATATAGAGATAATATACTCTTATCAGTTGGTTCATCAACTAGCAGTTATTATTTTTTACATTTTTATTTTTTATTGTCATGCAAAACACAATTCCAAATTGGTCATTGTTATAAGAGCACACTCATACGTAACAAAAAACACCAACTAAAACCATAAATACATTGATGTGAAAGATGACTCCAACAGTTCTTTCTCTAGAGGTGGATAGCATTCCCTATCATAAGTTTTTCAAGATTTTCCCAGATCACTGCATTGCTGAGAGTAGCCAAGTTTTCACAGATAATCATCATCCATGTATTTTTTAATGCTACATTTCTACTTGAGTCATTTTTTCCTCATTAAATCCATCCCCTTCCTTTTCTCTTGGTGAAAGGAGAGAAAATAGGCAAACTGCATTTGCTGGCAGAGAAACAGACTTCTCTAAACCCATTTCATTTTGACAGGAATTTTCTGCCCTGAAACTCTTATAGAAAGTGAGGACAAAGAAAAGAATATTTCTTTTCTAAAAGAAGCTGTCAAAATGGCCGAAGAACATTTTAAACTTTAACATGTGAGCTTTAATTCTAAGAAATTTAATGACTGTGACAATCTAAAAAGATCTGACTAAAAAATGGAATCATTATCTTTAATATAATGGACAATTTCCTTTATGACTCACCAAATTCTTATTCAGATCTTAGTCAGCACCCTCTAGTGATGGACCAGAATGGCCTGAGTGTTTGTGGGTTTTGAGCACTCTCTGAAGGAGTTTTTATGGAAATGATTTTTCTTTCCCTTTCTTCACTCAGGATCTTGGCTGTGTGCCATGGGGTCATGTACAAGCAGCTTTCTGCCTGGATGCTCCATGGGCTGCTCTTGGACCAACATGAAGAGTTCTTTATTAAACAGGGTCCATCTTCTGGGATTGTCTCCACTCAGCTGGAGGAGGAGGAAGAGGACCTGGGCATTGGGGGCCTGACAGGGAAGCAGTTACGAGAACTTCAGGATCTGGTGAGAACATGATGGGAAATGCAGTACATTCCACTAGAAATTTGACTTGTTAGCTTTCACCAATAAGTTTCTACAGAGTCTGGTGCTTCACTGAGGCCTGGACCATTTACCCAAACCTGCCCAATTCAAAAACTGTCTTCATCTGAATGAGGTTTTCAGGATGCATGGGAAAGAGCACTGACTGGCATCCCTAGAAACCCTGAGTGTAACTTTCTGCCTCTTCACCTCCATACTTCTTTGCCTAGAGCCAGTCACTTAACTTCCCTGGGGCCTGTTTTCCTCATCTATAAAATAAGGTTGGACTTGCTGACTTTTAAGGTCCCTTCCAGCTTTAGATCCATGGTCCTATGATAATCCACTAGAACGGGCACCTGTGAGGCCCCTTCATATCACAGCCACACACATTTGGAGGTGGGTAGCACCTGTGTGCTCCACAAGCTGTATCTCCCTGGCAGCTTTGAGATGCAGTTCAAAGTCTTTAATTAGAATTCACAAACCTATATATGCCAATGCATTACATAAGAATCATACATTCTTGAAACTGAAAGGATAATACAATTTTAGATTTTGTAGGACTTTACAGATCTAGTCTAACCTGCTCATTTTTTACAGATGAAGTCATTTTACAAGACTCAGAGCGGTTGAATGACTTAGGTAAAATCTTATAACTAGTTAATGGCAGAGCTAGGACTAGAACATATGGGTGTTGTAACTCTCCAATCTGAGTTTCTTTTGACTAAGTTAGATTTCTCCCTTGCAAACACTAAACTGCTGATTTATGGCAAGAGTGGAGTTGTACATCCCTAGTTTTAAAGGCCCCTATTCTCCCAAATATATTACTTATGGAATATAAAGGATGGAGATAAAGAGTTACTGCTTACTTTCTCATTTTCCGTTCTCTCTTCTTGCCTAGCGCCTGATTGAGGAAGAGAACATGCTGGCCCCCTCCCTAAAGCAGTTCTCCCTTCGAGTGGAGATACTTCCTTCCTATATTCCAGTGAGGGTCGCTGAAAAAATCCTGTTTGTAGGAGAATCTGTGCAGATGTTTGAGAATCAGAACATGAATCTGACCAGAAAAGGTAGGAAGCCCTGTTCTAATGTCGCTTCCCCAAGAGCTGGTCAAGAGCAGCTCTTCCTGCCTAGTGCATCATGGACTAAGGGCAGTGATTGATGTAGCACGTCACATTCTGAGATAGATATTGAAAAAAAAAACACCATGAAGCTTCTTGTCAGAAATCTTCAAAGCAAAAGAAGTGGCACCAGTGATTAAGAGCAAAAGTTATCACCCTGTGTTTACTAGATTACCTAGGAGAGCTAGATTCTCTCCCACAGCAAATGAAAAAACCAGATCATTGTCGATAGCCTAGCTGCAAAGGTTCCTACTGTCCTAGCTTCCTACTGTCTTTGATACACAGGGTCTATTTTAAAGAATCAAGAAGATACCTTTGCTGCAGAGCTCCATCGCCTCAAGCAGCAGCCTCTTTTCAGCCTTGTGGATTTTGAGCTGGTGGTGGACCGGATACGCAGCACTGTCGCTGAGGTTTGCCTTTTAAGTATCTGATTCAATAGATGTTTTCCAAGGGAGTGGATTCGCTTGGTAAGACAGAATGGAGCATGGCAACTGTTTCTTATAGCTGGCATTGGAGATGGAGCTGGAGGAATGATTCTTCAGACTGAATCTGTTTTCTATCTTTGGGTTTTAGGAACACTCCAACATGAAGTATCTTTCCCTCTTACAAGGCTCTCTCTTGAGACATGACATGGAATGCATATGCAGTTTGCCCTCTCTCTCTCTCTCTCTCTCTCTCTCTCACACACACACACACACACACACACACACACACCATAAAGTTTTCTTTAGTTGAGGGAATACAGAAGATCTTCGTTTCATTTGAACTGTTTAGCATTTTATATGTCTATTTCCATTCCACAGTAACTTTCAAAAAGAGTAGATTGATTTTGACCAAATTTGGTATGCCACTAAAGAACAAAAAATAAAGGGCTAAGCTACTGCACTCTAACTTTTGCTAGTGTGTACATACAGGATCTAGAATCAATTTTTCAGAAATGTTTTTCATAGAAAGTTTATTGTAATGATCATAAAAGTGGTAACCTTTTTTAAAAAAATATAAACTCTTATCTTCCCTCTTAGAATCAATAGTGTGTATTGGTTCCAAGGCAGAAGAGTGGTAGGAGCTAGGTAGTTAGGGGTTAAGTGATTTGTCCAGGGTCCCACATCTAGGAAGAGTCTGAGGGCAGATATGAACCCAAGACCTCCCTAATCTAGGCCTGGCTCTCAATCCACTGAGCCACCTAGCTGCCCCCTAAAGTGGTAAGCTTTTATGAATCATCCAGTAGAATATAGGAGTACCTTTTCCCATGAAGAATCTTCCTTTGTAATGGTATTCTTAAAATGGGCTTTTATTCATGTTCTTGTTTCCTCAGCATCTATGGAAGCTCATGGTAGAAGAGTCAGATTTACTGGGCCAATTAAAGGTAATAGCTTTCTTTATTTCCCTTTACTATTAAAATATGGCTGACAGGAAATGACTTTGCCTCCCCAAATTCTCCATAGTTTTGGAAGGAAACCTATTCCTGATATATAGGATGACCCTGTGTTCTCTTCCCCAAAATGAGCATTCCATTGCTGGGTGTCAAATTCCTTGCAAGATTTTCTTCTCTAAATACAAACGTGATTGTACAAATATACCATAGAGAGGGACACAAATTTTCTTATTATTTGATTCTTTGTGTTGCCACTGAGTAGATGATAGCAAATATTCTGTAATCTTCCTGGTTTAAAAGCATCACTAAAATTTTAGTTACTGATATTCCTTTTTAGAATGGCAGGATCTCATGTAGGAGACAGGAGGGAAGTGACCCTGTGTTCACTGATGTGGGGAATTCTCAAGGAAGAATCCTGTCAGTGCAGATCAGTACCTTCTCTGCAACTTCTTGTCTTCAAGAATTACCTAGAGGCCCTGAGGGTTTAAGAGACTTGCCCAGGGTCACATATCCAGATGTATCAGAGAAGGGAATGGGATTTAGGTCTTCTTGACTCCAAAGTTATTTCTTTATCCACTGTCTCACACTGCCTCCTCAGATCCACAAGGCCTTTCTACAGTCTGGAAGCCTCCTTTGCCAGCATTATTTCATTCTGCTCCCTTAAATGAGTTCTGTGTTCCATGATTACTAGCTGTTTCAAACCGTTCATCTCCAGCCTCTTCTCACCTAAGCCATCACCTCATGTCTGGAATGCATTCACTTCTCAGCTGTGCTGAAGAGCCCTTATTTTCCTCCTTCAAGGCTTAGCTCAGGTTCCACTTCTTCAGGGAAGCCTTCCCTGATCTGCCCAGTTCTTAGTACTTTCTGCTTCTAATTTAGCTTCAGTTTTACTTATTTTATATATATCTCAATCATATCTCCCAGGTAGACTGTAAGCTGCTTAACAGTAGGGGTGATTCAGTTTTCTTCTTTGTGTTCTCGTCTCCTTGGATAGTGACCTAACATAGTAGGAGTTTTATTAATGCTTTAATTGAATTGAATTCCCCAGGTTAGTGAGGAATTCCTAGGCCTGCCTGACTGTTGACTTGTTCACTGACATTCTTTTTCCAAGATCATTAAAGACTTTTACCTGCTGGGACGAGGAGAACTGTTCCAGGCCTTCATTGACACAGCCCAGCATATGTTAAAGACACCTCCCACTGCAGTAACTGAGCACGGTAAGTGTCCTTGGCTTCCTGAAATTCCTGGGTGCTCTTCCCACCATGCTGTTGAGTCTAATCAACAGAAAAGTGGCTGGCTGAGTTATATTAGTGCCTTTCTGTGACAGAAGAGCCCAACTCTTTTGTCTTCTTCATTGAGGGGTTAAGGGGCAGCCTCCTTGTCCTCTGACACTGCCTGGAGGAATCATTCCTGAGTGACTGGACAGTTCCCATCAGGCTACAGCTGCCTCATGGGATGAGGAGCCAAATAACCAATGATGTCTGTAGGAAAAGTTGTGCTCTGAACTCCAGAGTCAAACAGTATCGGTTCCTGACGATATTGCAGTCAGGCAGGGTTGGGTGGGAGTCCTCTTCCCTCCGGCTTTAGTTCTATAGCCAAGTACCATTTCCCCGATGTCTCTCTCTGCCAGATGTTAACGTGGCCTTCCAGCAGTCTGCCCACAAGGTACTGTTAGATGATGACAACCTTCTACCTCTGCTCCATCTGACAATTGAGTACCATGGAAAGGAACATAAAGGTATTCATTCCCTTTTTCTCTCTGTCTCATATCATTTTTCCCCCTTTCTTTTTTCTGGCTCTGCTTTCTTCTCTGAAGACATGAACTTGGTTTTCTTAGGATTTTATCAGGGTCATCTACCCTTAGCACTCAAAGAGTACTAAGAGTTTTTTCTAGTTCAACACCTTTATTTTAAAGATTAAGAAGCAGAGTTACAGTATGGTTATATAACTTGTCCAGAGTCATTAGTTTTAGAGCCAGGGCTAAAATCTAGATCACTTCCTTGTCCAGCCTAGAAGCTTTTCATTCTTACATGCTACATTTTCATTAGATAGGTCAGCTCTTATCTTGTTCTAGCTGCCTCTAAGTTTAAAGACTGTAGAATAATCACTAAGATAAAGCAAGAAGCCTGCATACATATTGTTTCCTTGTCCTTTTCCTATCTTGTGATGCTCCTTGTGCCTTAGACATCCTTGTGTTTTTTCCCTTATGTTATACATGTACATTCTTCTTTTTAAAAAAGCAAATTGTTTGTCTTATTTAGGCTATAGTCATAGAACTAATGTTTCTTTGTTTTCTTTCTTTCTTTTTTCTTTTTTGGCCTTAGATGTTACTCAAGCACGAGAAGGACCTTCTCGGGACACCTCTCCACGGGAAGCCCCTGCATCAGGCTGGGCAGCCTTGGGTCTTTCCTACAAAGTGCAGTGGCCTCTACACATTCTTTTCACTCCTGCTGTCCTGGAGAAGTAGGTTTTCAAGGCCTCTGTGAGTTCTATTAGTAAAAATACTACCTGAATGCTCCAGGCAAGAGATGAGCTAGGTTACACATTAGTTACAAGGAACAAAGTGACCCCCTGACCAATAATTAATATTCTATAGGCCCAGGAGATATGACTTCAAGAATCCAGCTATCACAACCACATTATATTTAACAAGCAGATGCCTAATTTGAAACTGTTGAGAACTAGTAAAAGATGGTTTAGTATGGTTTAGTCGAAGTAGTGCTGAACTTGGATGTTAACAACCCTGAGTTTGAATCCTAACTCTGCCTCTGGCTATCACTATGATGATAGTTGAGTCACTTCAACTCCACAAGCTTCAGTTTGTTCATCTTTTGAATGAAGGGGTACAACTAAATGGCTTCCGAATTCCTAGGTCTTCCTAATATACCACATCACCTCTGTTTTTGAGATTGATTTGAGAAAAATTAGAGGCTTGTCTGGTGAGAAGATTCTAGTGGCTGTGACCAAAGTCCATCAGCTTGATGCTGCATATGCCTTTAATCCCTTTGAAAAAATATATTTTAGACCTGGATTACTTTAGAATCTTTAGATATTTTAGGAAATTAGGGTTTTCATTTTTCTGTAAAAATTCATAACTAGATGAGAGGTCATATAATTCTTGTTCCCCTAGGAATCAGCTACTCTGAGTGTACCCTGGCCTTGATGTGGGTCCTCCAATCCTTCCTCCTACATGACTGTCATGACCTAGTAAGAGATAAAAAGTGAAGAGTCACAAACTCCAAAGTTAGAAGGAACCTTATAAGTTATTTAGGCCAGCCTCACTTCCAGGTCAGAAGTTCCTTTTCTGAAAGAGTAATTCTGCCTCCATTCAAATATTTTCTGGACCTGGCAACTCCTTTTCAAAAAAGATTGTATCACTATCAGAGTTAATTACTTAATAGTTAAGTAATCATGATATACATGGCACAATCCTGAGCCCTAAAGGATTATGGAGCAAATCTGCCTGTCTTTGAGAGGCTCACATTCCCCAAAAGTTGGCTGCCTATTGTTTCTCATGACCTCTGTTTAGTTTGGTGAATTCTGTAAAGCAGGTGTCATTTGTGATAACTTGTCAAAATAAAGGTAGCAGGGGAAGAGACTGTCTGGAATCCTGGCCTCCCCTGAATGGAGTGGAAAATTTTCAGACAAATACCTGCACAGAGTTGCACCTCAGAAGAGAACAAGGAGTTCATGTCCAACAGAGAGAGTCGCTCTCTGGCTATCCTCATATTCTTAAATGGGAAGGAAAATAGGGGAAAGGGTAGGAATCTGGAATTTGTCCAAGGGAAGGAGGAGATGGTCAAGAATGGACAATTCTAGCATAATGATGGCTGTTTTGGACCTAGGTACAATGTTGTCTTCAAGTACTTGCTCAGTGTACGACGAGTGCAGGCAGAACTACAGCACTGTTGGGCTCTCCAAATGCAGCGAAAACACCTCAAGTCTAATCAGAGTGATGCCATTAAATGGCGCCTACGAAACCACATGGCTTTCTTGGTGGACAATCTTCAATATTATCTCCAGGTCTGTGCTGAAAGTTGAGTAGATGGGAAATGGTGGGAGAAAGATCTCAAAGTGATGTTTTCATTCCTGTCCTGTGTGAAACACTGATAAGGGAAAAAATGGGTTGTATCATTGGGCATAATTTTTAGGATTACTGTGCAGTGGGATGGTATTAATGAAGCATGAATAAGGAACTCCATAAGCACTAACAAGACAGTCTTGTATGAGCAACCAGGACATTTCCCAAGTTCTTATGGATATGATGGCATTGGTTTTGCACTAAAATCCTATTCTGCTCCGTTGTGATGGCTCAAAGCTGACCCCAAGTTTTTGAAGGTTATGTCAGTAAAGTAAAAGCTTGAACAGATCCTACCAAACTATGAAACTTTCAGATCAAGCCACATGACAAATTTTCTGTTGTCCAAAAACCAGCCTTACTCAATTAAGACAGGCTCATCATCAGATGGTTGATCACCAGCTGATGAATTGGTTTGATCACAGCATCTCACAAAGACTGTCTGTTAAGGGGTGGAGCAGTGGCAATATAATTCATTGGAGGAAGCATCCCCAGGGATGGTATCTCAGAGCTTTGGAATCATTTAAGTTTTGACTTAAAATTTTTGAAGTGCCCCAGAAGTCACTGAATTTTTTTTTTTAAACCCTTGTACTTCGGTGTATTGTCTCATAGGTGGAAGAGTGGTAAGGGTGGGCAATGGGGGTCAAGTGACTTGCCCAGGGTCACACAGCTGGGAAGTGGCTGAAGCCGGGTTTGAACCTAGGACCTCCTGTCTCTGGGCCTGACTCTCACTCCACTGAGCTACCCAGCTGCCCAAAGTTACTGAATTTTAATAAGATGTAACTGAGTCAATCAGTGTGAACATGAGACATCTGCTCCACAAGGGGAGGCTGGACTGAAGCAGGTTTTCAACTTTCCCTTCCAAATAATGACTTTATTGTTGAGTATAAGCGCAGCTTTTAGAAGAAAGTGGATGAGCTGGTGGCAAGGGAGTTTCTATATTTATTTCTCAGACACCTCACTAGCCCTTTCTATCTTAGAGTATCTGTCTTATAGAATGCTTTAATAACTTCTACTTCTCCATCAGGTAGATGTGTTGGAGTCTCAGTTCTCCCAGCTCCTCCATCAAATTAATTCCACCAGGGACTTTGAGAGCATCCAGTTGGCTCATGACCACTTTCTGAGCAACTTGCTGGCTCAGTCATTCATCTTGCTAAAACCTGTAAGTGGGTCTAGTTTGGTTTTCTAAAATTCTTATGGCAGCAAATCTTCCCCTAGATATTGATTGAATTGGCAAGACAACAAACTCCCATTAAGCAAATCTCTTTTCCCCATTTTTGTTGGTACTTCGCAATATTTATAAAAACATAAGTAGAAGACAGAAAGCACCAATGATATATGTTCAAGTTCCTGAAATACGTAAGGAATAGAGAATAGCTTAAGACAAAAAAAAAAAAAAAGGAATTTCAGTGAGTGTGTGTGGTAATGTTAATGAGCAAGTGAAATAGCTGCTCTACTAAAAAGTGTCTGAACTAAAAATTCTGGAGAACCATTGATAAAGACCAACTCCTTGCTTTAGATGGGTTTGAATACAGTTCTGCTTTGGAGAGAGGAAGATAGGCCTAGAACTTCATCAGCAAGCTTTCTTTTAGCATCTCCTCCACCAAGGCCCTGCACTAGATACTCAGAAATGATATTGTTTTGCCTCTCAAGGAGATTACAATCCAATTGGGAAGACAGAATATATTTGTATAAGATATATTATCTTGTATTATTACTATAGTGTCAAATAGATGACGTAGCCAGTAAATGCTAGAGTGGTTAGTGTGGACAAAGATCATTGTGGGCTAGGTTAGTCAAGGAAGTTTTCATGGAAGAAGTAGGACTTAAGTGGTGAAGAAAAGATTTAGAGAGATGGAAAAATGAGAGGAAAAGAGAAATGTATTTTGTATGTGTCACAAAGGGTATGTAGAATAAGCAACAGCATATCAATGTGTTTAGGAGATGAATAGAAATTGGGAATTCAAAGTAATTTTGAAGAATAAAGGTAATGAGTTCAGTTTCAGACATGCTGAGTTTAAGGTACTAAAGGATATCCAAATTGAAATGTATGTTTAACAGCCAGAGGCATAAACTTATATCCCAAGAAGAAAGGTCAGTTGTCGGTGTGTTCTTGGGAATGGAAGACACTGAATCCTCTATTGTTTCCCATAACATGTCCTTCCTTCTTGAACTGATTTTTAAAAATAGGTGTTCCACTGCCTGAATGAAATCCTAGATCTCTGTCACAGTTTCTGCTCGCTGGTCAGTCAGAACCTGGGGCCCCTAGATGAACGTGGGGCTGCACAGCTGAGTATTCTAGTGAAGGTGAGTCTTTCTGTCAAAGTACACAGCTCTGCCAAAATGGAGTTGTATAGGGACAGACTTGCCTCTTCGGTTTTCTTCTGTGGAATTTTTTTTAATTAAACTTTACTTTTTTCAGTTAACCAAATTCTGCCTTCTCTCCCTCCCAACAAGAAAAACCTTATAACAAATATATATACTCAAGCAAAATAAATTCCCTCATTGGCCAAGTTTAAAAAAAAAAAGTTAAAATAGAGAAAACTATAGACCAACATGACTAATGAAAATCAGTGCAAAAATTTTAAATAAAATACTTTCAAGTAGACTTCAGGAACATATCACAAAGATCATATAATATGACCAGGTTAGATTTATATCAAAAATGCAAGATTTGTTTGTTTTAAAAATAAAACATAAATATAATTGGCCATGTTAATAATAGTAACAAACATCATATGACTGTATCAAAAGATGCAGAAAAAGCTTTTAATAAGGCACAACCCCCATTCCTTTTTTTAAAAAAAAAACAAACCTAGAAACTAGCACAGGAATTTTCCTTAATTTGATAAATAGTATTTATCTCAAGCCAAGAGCCAGCATTATATGTAATGATAAACTTAGAAGCCTTTGAATAACATTAAAGGTAAAGCAAGGGTGTCTATTATCTCCAATTTGATATGTTAGAAATGCTAGCTAGAGCAATAAGACAAGAAAAAGAAACGGAGAGAGAAGCATAGGCAGAAGAAACACAATTATCACTTTTTGTATATGATGTAATGGTTTACTTAGCTCTAAAGAGTTAATTAAAAAATGAATTCAAACAATTAACAACTTCAGCAGATTTACAAGATATAAAAATGAATCCACAGAAATCATTACCATTTCTGCATATTACCAACAAAACCCAGTAGGAGATAAAAAGAGAAATACATTTAAAACAACTACAGAATGTATAAAATACTTGAGAATCTACCTACTTAGATGCTCACAAGAACTATATGAATACAATTACAGAACACTTTACATTAAGACAGATCTGAATAATTGGAGAATATTCATTGCTCATGGGTAGGCTGACCTGATATAATAAAAATAACAATATTATCTAAATTAATTTACTTATTCAGCATCATTCCAATCAAACTAAAAAGATTATAGAACTGAGAAGATAGTAACAACATTTATCTAGAAAAATCCAAAGCCAGGAACTTCAAGGGAAATGATGAAAAAAAAGTGGGGAGGAAGCAGGCCTAGCAGTACCAGATCTCAAACTCTACTACAAAGCAGTAGTCATCAAATGATTTGGTACTGGCTAAGAAATAAGAAAGAGTGAGAGCAGAACAGATTAGGTATAGAATATACAGAAGCAAATGAACACAGTAGCCTATTATTTGATAATCCCAAAGATCCAGCTATTAGAGTAAGAACTTGCTATTTGACAAAAAAAAAAACTGCTGGGGAAACTGGAAATCAGTCTAGCAGAAACTTATTTATTTCTAGTTTCAATATCTCACATTACATACCAAGATATTGTCCAGATGGATATATCTCATTGACATAAGTAGTAACATCATAAACAAATTTTAAAATCAAGGAAGAAATTACCTGTCAAATCTTTGGCAAGGGGAAAAATTCATGCCCAAACAAAGGATAAAAGGGATGGCAATTTTGGTTACATAAAATTTTTTAAGTTTTTGCACAAACAAAACCAATTCATTTAAAATTAAAAGAAAATCATAAATAGAAAAACATTTGCAGCAATATTTTTCTGGTAAAGGTCTTATTTTTTTAAAATAATTTGATAAATAGTATTTATCTCAAGCCAAGAGCCAGCATTATATGTAATGATAAACTTAGAAGCCTTTGAATAACATTAAAGGTAAAGCAAGGGTGTCTATTATCTCCAATTTGATATGTAAAGGTAAAGGTCTTATTTTTTTAAAAAAGGGAATGGATTCAGATCCGTAAGAATCAGTTCTTCAGTGGTCAAAGGAAATAAATAAGCAGTTTTCAGAGGAAGAAATCCAAGCTATCAAAAGCTAAATGAAAAAAAATGTCCAAAATGTCTTGAATTATTAATACAAATTAAAACAACTCTGAGGTTCCAGCTTGTATTCATCAGTTTGGCAAAGCTAACAAAAAAAGGAAAATGGCAGATACTGTAAAGGATATGGGAAAATAGGTACATTAGTGCACCATTGGTAGAGCTATAAATTGGTCTAGCAGCTAGCCATTCTGGGAGGCAATTTGGAACTATGCCCCAAAAGTTATTAATTTTCCCTAACCTTTCTCTTCCCTCTATCCATCCTCCCAGTATATTCTACTCTTCCCCTTCCTTTCCATTCTTTTCTTAAGATCACCAAGACAACAACAGAACCATTCCCAAGCTTTGTCTAATTACTTCCTATAACTATTGATGATGATAGGGTTCAAAGGGAACACATATCACCTCCCCATATTTGCACGTAAGCATTTATACTTGTTTAGTCCCTTAACATTATCCATTTGTGTTTACTTTTTTTATTTTTCTTAACTCCTGAAAGTATTTTCATCAGAAAGGATCAGAAAAAAAAAACTTGCAAGTCTCCTCTATTTCATTAAAAATCCATTTTTATCCCTATGCATTATACACACTTTTGCAAAGTTATTCTTGGCTATAATCCTATGTCCTTGGGTTTCTAAAATACTGTATTCCAAGTTCTCCACTTCTTTATAGAGGTAACTTAAATCATATAAAATTCTGACTTTGTGGCTTGGGTAGTTAGATTCTTTCTTTTTGGAAAGTTGGAAGTATTTTTCTTTGACCCAGAATCTCTAGATTTTGGCTGTTATGTTCCTGGGAGTTTTCATTTTGGGTGTTTCTGGAGGTGACTGGTGATTCTTTGTTTTCATTTTTCTCTCTGGCTCCAAGAAATATGGGCAGTTTTCTTTTAAAATTTCTTGAAATAAGATTTCAAAGCTCTTATTTTTATTTATGGATTTCAAAGAGTCCAGCGATTCTTAAATTTTTTCTCTTTGATCCATTTCCCAGGTGTTTTTGCTGTGAGATCCCTTGTACTTTCTTTTTTTTTTTCAGTCTTTTGACTAAAATTTTTTGATGCCTCAGAGTTAGTGGCTTCTCTTTGGTCCATTCTAATTTTCAGGGGGTTGTTGCTTAGACAAAGATTTATACCTCTTATGCAATGTTAATTCCCTTTTCAGTTCGTTCTTCCATAGCTCTCATTTCTTATCCATTTTTTTCTCAAGTGCTCTCACTTAATTTATAAAAACTTCTAAACTCTTGCTGTATGTCTCTTCCAAGAATTCTAGGCAGATTTGGGCCCAAGCTGTATTTTTCTCCAAGACTTTTGCTTTTCGATATTGTGGAGTCATTCTTTTCTTCTGAGTTTGTGTCTTGCACTTTCCTGCCACCATAATAGTTTTTTTATGGTAGAAAGATCAGCCTGATAATAGGGCTGGGCCCTGCACACTTCTGGAGGGAAGGTCCAGGCTGCTCCTGTTGCTGCTTTCTTAAGGTATAGGAATTGAAGACTTGCAAGCTTTCAGTGCCCCTAAAATGTCCTGAACCAGGGCAAAGTCTGATCACTCACTGCCCCTAATCTGAACTTTATACGGTTCTGCCCTAGGTTTGAGTCTTAGCAGCAATAAACTGCTGGACTCTACCTTATCAGCTAGCTGGGAAGCTGCTAGCTCAGTGACAGAGTTGTTGGCTCCTTTTTGATCTTGGATTTCCATCAAAGTTATCCTTCTGCAAGTATCAGATTGAACTAGAAGCTCACACTCCACTGTTTGTTGTTGTTGTTGTTTGTTTTTTTTTGGGGGGGGGGGGTGAGCCACATCATTATTCCTAAACTTGTTCTTCCCTCCTATGGGCTTCTCAGCTCAGGAATGCTACACCCGCTAGATGCAAGCCCACCAAGGATCTGTGTTCCAGAACTGGGAAGTAGGTGCCAAAACTGCCAGTTGACACCTGTTTCTAGTACACAGCCTCTCCCTGGGAGCTAGAGTTCTTCATGCCTAGGATGCTCTGGGCCCAACCTCATCCCTAGTGTTTGTAGACTTCTCGTCTGTCTCTCTAGGAACTGAATGACTTTTCCTGGATTTCGCCAACAAGATTCAATCTGGTGGTGGGTTTCCTAGATGTTTGGTGTAATTTGCTTTTTTTAGAGGGGAGAGCTTATTACTTCATGCTACTCTGCCATCTTGACTGTATCCTACAGACATTTAAACTCTACACATCCAAAACTGGATTCACTAACTTTCCCCAAAACCTTTTCTGAACTTTTCTGTTACTGTTGAGGATACCACCAGGCACCAAGGTTCAAAAACCAAATCTCATTCTTGAATCCTCAGTTTTTCACTCCTCATATCCAATCTGTGTCAAGTCCTGTTGATTTTATCTTGGAACATCTGTCATACAGGCTGTTTTTCTCTCCTCTGATACAGCTTCTGATGCTCTGGTATGTGCCCTAACTTATTACCTCATTCTTGTTCTATTAAAATTGCACATTGGTTGATTTTCCTGGTTTGAGGCTCTCCCTGCACCAGTCCATCTTCCACTCTCTGTCAAATTAATCTTTTAAAAATGGATCTCCCTACTCAGTAAATGTCAATGGTTCTCTATTACCCCCAGGATCAAATATAAAATCTTGTTTGGTATTTAAAACCCATCATAACCCCGAGAGTCTTCTCACACCTTATTTCCCACCCCTCCTCACTACACTCTCGTTATCCAATAACACTGGCTTCCTTGCTCTTCGTCTCACAAATTCTCCATCTCCCAACTGCAAGCATTTTCACTGCCTCCAGTGCATATAATACTGTCTTCATCCTCCATCTCCTGGCTTTACGATTCAGTTAAAACCCTTCCTTCTGGAAGTCTCTCCTGATTCTTCTTAGTTCTAGTGCCTTACTCCTGTTGATTATGTCTTATTATCATGTATCCAGCTTGTTTGTACATAGTTGTTTGCATGTTGTCTCCTAGTAAGATTTTGAGCCACTTGATGGCAAGGAGTATTTTGTCTTTCTCTGTATCTTCAGTGCTTAGCACAATGCCAGGTCACATAGAAGATGCTTAATAAATGCTTACTAATTGACATTGCCTTCTGGTTCCAAAAGATGTGGACAATTTTCTTGACATTGTTTTGTTTCATGTCTCATAGTCATTATTTTTTATTTAATGCATTCGGCTTTTTAGAGTCTATTATGTGGGTAGGGTTTTATACTTCTTGTCCAAGCTATTAAATTCTTTTTCTAATTCCTTGCTCCATTCTTTTTTTCTCTAACAATTTCACTTCATTTAAAAAAAAATTCTTCAACTTGGCTAATATGGACATTTATTTTGCAATACTATACATGTTTGTAATAGGTTTTTTTGTTTTTGTTTATTGAGTGAGGCAGAGGGAACATGAGAATTTGGAACTAAAAAAAAGTCTTTGTGCTTTAGAAAAATACCCTCTTGCTTCATCCTTTCTAGGAATTCTAGTTGAACTTGTGCTCAAGCTGTATTTTTCTTTGAAACTTTGGTTGGAGTCATTCTTTTCTTCTGAGTTGTGCCTTGAGTGACCCTTTCACCAATAACAACTTCTTATGGTGGGATTCTTTCTTTCAGCTTACTTCTAGACTTGTATATATGTTAAGGCCAGACTTTTTGCACTTCTGGAGGAAATATCTATGCTATGTTTATGTCCCCTTGAATCCTGATGCAGCTTTCTTGGTGTGTTATTATGTTATTCCATAGTCTTTTAGGGACAGTTCAGGCTGGACATCTGCAAACTTCTAGTGCTCCCAAAAAAGTTCAGGCCAAGGTGAAATCTGCATGTCACAATTATGGGCTTGCCTCTCATTAGAATTCCAGTGGACTACTGTTGGAATCGGCCATTATCAGCCCATAGGGAAGCTCTGCAGATACAGGATGACAGAATAGAGGGTTCCCTTTGGTCTAGGTCCTGCCCTGGTTATTACCCTGCTAGCTTCAGCCTGGACATGATACTAAAACTGAGACTCTTTCCCTACCCTGCCCCTAGCTCAGGTCTCAAGAGTCAGAGCCACATGATTTGCTTCTCGATTTGTTGCTTACTCAGTGCATAGCTTAGAACCTGTGACCACTCCTTACCCTGTAACACCACCCCTATTAGGTATGGGTTCCTTCCTCAGTTCACCCTGGATCTGTGACCCAGCACCAGGTAGTGAGTGGCAGAGCAGTTCGTTGGCATTTCTTACTGTTCCAACCAAAAGGTCAGGTTCCTTGGTACAGGATCTGGGTCTTCTTCTTGTCTTGGTGCCTAGCCATAGTCATCCACCTGAACTTAAAGGCATTTCCAGTGAAATTCCTCACCTTCCCCAGATGATTGCAATTGTAGGTAAAAGAAGGATGAGGCACTGGGGGGAGCTCACTTGAGACACTGTTACTTCTCTCTGCAGGGTTTTAGCCGTCAGTCTTCACTCCTCTTCAAAATCCTTTCCAGTGTTCGGAATCATCAGATAAATTCAGATTTGGCTCAACTACTGCTACGATTGGATTACAACAAATATTACACCCAAGCTGGTGGTACTCTGGGCAGGTAAGAGCAGATGATATTCAGCTAGCTAGATTCATAGAATCAGACTGCATTGGAGGTCTTCTACTCCAACTCCTTCATTTGCAATGAAGATATTGAGATCCAGTGTCTCAAATTGCCCAAGGTCACATAAATACCAGAATTGAATTCAGGTCCTCCAGCTCCAGATCCAATTGTGGGTTCTTCTCCACTGTGCCATGCCATTTCATATGAAAATATCAAGTTTTTTTTATATTGAATAGTCTCTTCTATAGAAACCCTGCTCCCCCTAGTTATAGGGTGAATTTATGAGCAAGAAAGTATAATGGGAATCATTTGCTCAGTTCTACCATTAGCTTTCTTGAAACTTTTTCCTAACGAGAAAAAGAAAAGACTTATTTGGTTTTAATTTCTTCTAAACCTTTTCAGAAAGATTTTTTTGGTGATGATGTTAAGATAAAACAGGCTTGGAACTATGTGTAATTCCATGAACTTTAATTTGAAACTGTGTTAGCTAAACAGTCTTTAGTAAAAGATTTCTGAAAGTTATGTGATAAGATTTATTTTATTTTATTTGCAGTTTTGGGGTATAAACCCTAATGCTGAACTGAAGTTCAGGAGCTGCTGTCAAGAACTGAGTTGACAACTTTGCAATTTCCATCAGTCCAGCATGGTGATTCTGTCTGTTGCTGAAGGTTCACTGAAACGTTCTCTTCTATTTTTAAAACCGAGAAATTCTTTTATCTTCTCTTCAATAACTGGAGTCAAATTCACTCCCTTCTGTCATGGAGCAATTAACTTCAATCTAAGGACATGATTCGTCATCATTAAAAAAACATTAGCTTTGCCATACACATAACTAGACATCTAGAAGAGTTTATTAATCCTCCTCCAAGAGTTTGGTGGCAGAGCATGATTCACTTGATAGATGGCCATGACTGAACATGTAACAGTTCTACCAAAAATACATTCTGAACAGTCATTGTGATATGACTAGAAAGTCAAACTTGCTTATGTCATATATTTTTGAAAGGGGATTATTTTTGCAATACATTCGCTTTCAGACTGCCATTTGCAAACAAGAAGGGAAACAGGTGGATTTTCTATTTAATTTATGGCCATTTTTCCTCATTCCAAACTTTTCCACCATCCTTGAAGAAGCTATGAATCAAAAGGAATTTGTCAACATCCTCCAACAATCTCAGTTTAAATTTTGAGTAAGAGGCTGGGTCAGTAATAGAGGATTAAAGTGTATGGAGGTTGTTTGTTTTACGGGAAAGGAATAGAATAAAGACCCATGGAAAATTTTCAGCCATAAAAAGACATTAATAGTAAATAATAACAAACTCCATGACCCAACTATATTAGTGCTACTAAAGTAGAAGCATTCAGTAATTAGGTGGTGGAGAGGAAGGTATAGGTATAGAAGTCTCTATCAATTCAGATCTACTATCAGTCTACAGCTCATAGGTTTGCCCAGTCCTGGAAACAGTTTGTATGTGGCAGAGACAGGACTTGAAGAACCTCAGTCTTCAACAATTTCATAACAACCCATCAAAATAAATTCTTATTAAACTCTCACCACTATAGTGGATTCTGTGTATAGCAGATAAAAACTTGATCTCTAGCCTTAGGAAATTTACCTATGAGACTATTCACTCAGTGTTCTAATATTTCCACTGCTGACTTGCTGACTCCCAGAAAGAGTAAAGAATGGATATTCAGGAGTCCTTTAAGGAACATGGAGATCTTCCCCTCTACTATAGACTATAGAGGGAGTAACTCGTTTCTAGTAGTTAAGGGCCATGGCTGCAGCAATTAATCATATGACTTTTTACAGAGTTTTGAAAATTTCCATGTGTTCAGGTAGCTGTTTCATTGTATGTGGCCTCAGAGCTTTTTGGCCCAGCACAGTCCTAGACTCTCTACTAGTTCCACAGTAAAGCTAACCTCCACATCAAAGGAAATCAGGCCCTTAAGGGCAGTTGGGTCTTAGCATCCCTAAGTTTTATAACTTCATATTTTAAAATGTATATATAACTTACCAGTCATACTATTCACTGGAGAGAAATATTTTAAGGCAAAGAAATTTTTCACTTCTCTTTGGAATGTCTTGTTACAAAATTAACTGGAAAAAAAAATGGTCAGCACTAACTAAACCTCCTAATCACTTAATAGCAAATTGGAAAGCTCCTCATTCCCTTATCCCCTCGGCCCAGGTGCCCCTGTTCCAAAAGGTGATCAGGATTCTGCTTAATGGACTCACAGTTAGGGTACTAACAGTTTTTCTGACATGACCTTTGGCAGTCTGGTGAAGCCTAGGGACCCCTCCTCAGAATTGTTTTTAAATTCATAAAGTAAAATACATAGGATTACAAAGGAAACCAATTATATTGAAATACATTTATCAAAATACTAAAAAAGACCAACCCAAGTGGTTAAAGAACCTATGCCCTAGGGGCAATATGTTCTTTTCTCCTATTCCTTCCAAAGAGAAACTCAGAAAAAAAAAGGATAAAGAAATCAGTTACTACAACCAAAGAGATTCAACATTTATTTTATCATAAAAGTCCAGCAAAGAAAACTATATACAATGATCCATGCATGGAGTCCAGTTACACACAAGACACATTTAAAACCTGGTTAAAACACAGTCTTCACAATAGCAGGGAATGAAATTGATGGGGCTGAGCATCTTTAGTTAGCGACATAATCATGTTTATATTTTGGATGCTGCTTGAATCCAACTCTCTCCCCAGCAATGAGGCACTGGATAACCCACTCCTGTGACACCACGGGCAGCTGTAATGCTTCTGCACACTTCAGCACCGAAGTAGGGCACGAGGGGTCTGTCACCACAACATCAAACACCCCCAAAGCAACATCTGAAGGAATCAGCAGAAAACAAATTAAATAAAAGGAATACAACCTAATGTACCGTCTAGCCACTCTACTTTGCCCAACTAGAGCCCTGTCCATCAAGTTTCTATTTGAACCTGACCTCTAGGTACAGGTAAAAGGATAGCATAATGAGTGTCCCCTGAGCCTAGAGAATGGTAGAAATCTAGGGAAAGGTGTGGCAACACATCACCAAAATCAAGCAAGAGCTAAGAAGACCCCTATGCTTCTCTTATGATGGTTCTTGATGCTGCTCTTTCTTTTCTCAGAGGAACATGGACAAGGCCAACCTGTCAGGACAGGGACTTTGACCACAAGACCCAGTAGTTATAAAAGCTAACCAGATATGGGCAGTAGGAACAATGCACTCCCTGGAGAAGCAGAGGCTTCCTACCATGCTTTCAACAGGTACCTTTGTTCTGGGCGACTGAATGGTGCTGCTTCACCGAGGCTGCTCCCCCAGTCATGAGGATCTCAGACCAGAGTTCCAGGAAGTTTTGCTGCTGGTCAGATATTAAAAGGACCTTCAGATTATGGAAGGGATTCTCACGGGGATGCCTACCAAAAAGGAAACAGAATCAAAGCTGGAAAGGAACAAATGGTCAGCAGATCTTAATCCTCTCAAAGAGAAAACAAACTAGATGTGAAACTCATAGTATGGTCTCAAACTTACTCTAAAGGTTCATAAAATATTTGAATATTTTAAAGAAAAAATTTTCTGTAAGAGTCAAGACCTTCACAATTTTTGTGTGTAAAGCATTCTCCAAAAGTACTCTTTAAGCCTTAGCCAGGAGAACCTGGCAAGTTTCTGCTGTGAGATATATTTCAGGCCTGACGGTCCTTAGGTTCAGGGTCATATAAGATCATGTTCTTATTCCCCCTCCACGAGTTATCCTCCCAGAAGTCAGACACATTTTTAAATGCTCTAAATTATACAAGCTGAATTGATAAGGGAAGTATGCTGGTTCACACAATGGGAACTGAGTATATATAGCTTTGTATAATTTAGAGCATTTAAAAATGTGTCTGACTTCTGGGAGGATAACTCATGGAGGGAGAATAAGAACATGATCTTATATGACCCTGAACCTAAGGACCGGTCAGGCCTGAAATATATCTCAACAGCAGAATTATCAATTCACTATCCCACTCCATAGTGGCTCTTCTGAACCTTTTCATCCCTCCTCAAACTTCCTATGACTCCTCTGTCTTCCCATTCTCTCAAATTGAGAACCTTGCTTCATATTTTACAGAAAAAATTGAAGTCATTCACTATGAACCTCTTCTGCTCAGATCCCTTCTGCTCCTCTTCTACTTGTTCAAAAGATCCTATTCCAACCCATTCCCTCTAAAAGGCTCTATCTCCTCTGTCGTTCCCATTACTTATTTTCAGTTTCTCCTTCTGACTCCTACTGCCTATAAATATGCTCATCCTTGACCAGATCTTTTATGAGTGCCTCCATTTTCTCTCTTTAACCCCTTGCAATCTGGCTTCCAACTATGTTGATCCACTGAAAAGCTCTCTCCAGTTACCAGTGATCTCTTAATTGCCAATTCCAATGGCCTTTTCTCATTCCTTATTTTCTTCCAACCCCTCTATAGCTATTGCCATTGTTGATCACTTTCTCCTTTGTACTTTCTTTTCTTTAGGTCTTTAGACATCACTCTCCTTGTTCTACCTATCAGATAACTCTGTCTCAGACTCTTTGGCTAGATCCTCACCCAGGCCACACTCTAATGATAAATGTCCCACAGCATTCTGTCCTAAGTCCCACTTCTTTTCTTCCTCTATCCTAATTCACTTGGTGATCTCATAGTGTGCATGGATTTAATTATCATCTCTTGGTTAATATTCAAATCTACCTCTCCTGCTCCAATCTCTCTGTTCACCTTCAGTCTCTCATCTCCAATTGCCTTTCAGACATCTCAAGCTGGATGTACAGTAAACAAATTAAACTAAACACATGTTTAAAATGACTCATTTTCTTTCCACCTAAACCCTTTTCACCCAACCCCAATTCCTTGAAGGTAACACCACCTCCAAGTCCCTGAGGTTCTCAACCTAGGAGGCATCCTGGAATCCTAATTATCTCTCACCCCACCATATGCAATCTGTTGCTAGGGTCTGCTGGTTTCATTTCTGCAACTTCTCTCAATTATGTCTTCTCCTCTCCACCAACATTGCAACCACCTTGCTGTAGGTTCTCTCATCATATCTGGACTATTATAATAGCCTATTGGTAGGGCTGCTTCAGTCTCTCCCTTCTCTGTCTGTCCATCTTCCAGCCACTAAAGTACTTTTCCTATAATCCCTCTGCTAAACAATAAACTCCAATGACTCCCTATTACCTCTAAAACAAATATAAAATCTTGTTTGTTTTTAAAGCCTCACTTTCTACAAAAAGCCTTTCCTAACCCCTCAAATTCTGGTGTCTTCCTTCTTTTAATTATTTCTTATTTAATTAATAATATGGAAACAGGTCTTGATCAATGACACATGTAAAACCCAGGGGAATTGCTCACTGGCTATAGGAGGGGAGGGAAAGAACATGAATCATGCAACCATGGAAAAACATTCCAAATTAATTAATTAAATGAAAAATTTCAAATTAAAAAGTTATTTCCTATTTATCCTGTATAGGGCTCATCTATACATTATTGTTTGCTTGTTGTCTCTCCGATTAGATTATGAGCTCCTTCAAGACAAAGACTGTCTTTTGTACCCTGTGCTTGGCACAATAAGCACTTAATAAATGCTTAGTGACTAATGGATAGCCCTTTCTCATCCAAAGCTTATCATTACACATAGCACTGCTTTAAGGCCTAGGCTCTCATTTGAACATTTACTATAATACTATCCCTACTGAATTCTAAATGAATTCTAGGGTCCTTACCATTCCAGTATCCTCTGTTCCTGGAGACTGTACCCAGCTGGCAACAAGTAATTTCGATAATTCTGGAGCTGATTAGCATGGCAACTGTCATGGACCCAGACATGAGACACACAAGGGATCCCACTGGCAAGGCACAAGAAGTACTTCCGAGTTCGACAATGCTGATCCGCAATCAAAAGACACTGATAGGCCACATTACACTGGGAAGGAAAAAATTCATCCAGCACGCTCAATGATTTTGTTCTAAGATGGTCCCTAAAATGAAGTCCCAATAAACTAGAAGGGAACTAAGATGAAGCCCTCTAAATAGTAAATAATGTGGCTTAGCCCATCTTATTGCTGAAATCTCTATAATCTTCCTTTCATGCAGCTCACCAAACCTCCAGGATGCCCTAATATCCCAGCAGAAATTAACACAGAAATTCCTAAGACACCAGTCTACAAGCTAATAATCTACGTGGAGTGGAAGTTTCTTTCAAATTCAACCCCCATCTTCTTTGTTCCCAGCACTGGCATTCTATGTATTCTAAGTCATAATTTTATTCTCTACTACCCTAAACATTCTTTTTCCTTGCATCTGCCATATAGCAGTTCCCCAGGACATAGTTACCACACTTGGGTCCTCCCCTTGACCTCTCTCTCCCATGAAGTGAGCAGTTTTCTCTCACCATCACCATTCTAGGAAGATACAGAAGAAAACACTCACCTGGGCTTCATTGAAGTCTTCAAGAATGTAGCCAGCTCCTGCTCGGAGCTGGGATTCTGTATACTGCTTGTTGTAAGGGGGAGTTTCCAAAAATTCTACATCAAGTAAGAGGAACCAATAAAATCCAGTTATTGCCCATAACTTCCCCTTTGTTCTCTCTAATTTTACACTTGGCTTCCTACTACCCACTCCCCCACTTCCCAGATGTCTCCAAAGCCAGTTCAAGGGCCTCCCCATGGATCATAAGAGTTCTTGAAGGCTAGAAAAGGCTGCCAGAAGAAAGGGTGGTGGGATAGTTAAGGAATGGAGATAGGACGATAAGCCTGGAAGGAACATCAAGAGTCCTCCCAGTCAAGCCTGCATCTAAACAATGGCTGTTTATAGGGATTGAAATCCCACAACTTCCCAGAGTAGTCTGTTCCAATGTTTAATAACCCTTACCGTCAGGAAGTTCTTCCTTATGTCTAACCTAAATCTCTCCTGCTGCAAACTAAGCCCATTTCCTCTAGTTCTGTCCTCTGTGGAGATGAAGAATAGCTGATCAGCACTCTCTTTATATAAACCTTCAAATTCCCCCTCATCCACATTCTTTTTCCCATATACACTAAAACTTCAATATACCAAAATGTTTAAAGGGGATGAGATATTTCAATTTAATTTTCTGATTTCTGTGGATTTTCCAGAAAAATTTTTTTCTTTCAACTACTGTTGAAAAATTCTTCTAAAATGTATTATTAGTCAAATGTCCTGCCTTAGTAGAGGATAGTAAGATATAACTTGTTACTTAATAAATTAGATATTACAGAAATTAGGATGAATCCTGAATATCAATGATTGTTATATAATCTTGAAGTTGATATAAAAGATGATAGTCACTAATACCAGGTTATATCCTGAAACCTTTTTTTTTTTTAAACAAAATCCTTAATCAGAGTTTTTTTTCTTTTGGATATTTACTCCTCTCTAATATAAATGGAGTATAAAAATGACAAATGAGAGAGAAAATTCTGGTTAAGGCTTCTAGCCAACTGGATTCTGATTAATTGAAGTTTTAATGTAAACAAATAACCCCAATCCAGTGCATGATTTTCTATTTCAACCCTCCACCCTTCCCATCAAAAATTTCCAGAAATAATCCCCTTATCCTATAGTAGCAATAGCTCATATTTTATATATATATATATATGTACATATATATATATAAATGGTTTTAAGTTTATAAAGTGCCTTCCTCACAACAAACACTGTGAGGGACACAGTTAGGTCTTATCTTCATCTTAGAGAAGAAGAAACTAAGGCACAAATGTTAATTGCCTAAGGCCACACAGCTAATAAGTAGGAGAGTTAAAAATTGAACCCAGGTATTCAAAAGCTGGGTATAGTATTCTCTCTGCTACTCTATGTTAAATATAAAACAGCACTCCAGCAGAAAATAAGAGACGCAGGCCTCCCTTCCCTGCTTCCTGTACCATCTCCTGAGCCAGTATTTACATTTAATACCCCAACCTATTTAGAATATTCTCAAATATCTAATTTGCTATTCTACTAATTATTTCTCTTTTAAGACTGTAGCTATTCTATATCCCTCTTAAAATAAACATCAAGCTTAAGGACGTTATATAAAGGTCTGACCCAACACTAAGGGGGAGGAAGTATCTGTCAATACAATAGAGTATCATACTGACTTAATTTGTGGTACATCAATAATTTCAATTTTGTTTTGTTATAAGCTTGCCTAGTCATTTATACTCTGTGCCTACTTAGGTTTTAACTCTCAACTGTATTATCTCATTTACTTCACAAATTTGTCCCACTTATTATGGAGGCAATGTCTATTTGAAGATATAATTTGCCCTACCTGATGGGGTGCAACCAAAGACTGAATAGATTCTGAACGGTTCTACCTCTTAACCATTTTGAAAAACCACCCCATGTAACTCCCCAGGATGACCACATGTCCCTTCCCTTCTCAGTGTCCAGTTATTTGGGCATCAATGATGTTTCATGATTATAGTGCATGAAATTGGGGACGATGAAATGGGGACTTTTATCATCAAAATCCTTAAGAATGGGAGACAGAGAAGGAAGAATGGAGAAAATGGTGTGAATGAGAACAAGGCCTGGAAATATTATGAAGGTAAAGAAAAATGGGGCCCCAAATGTCAATGTTCCCTTTTCAGAAGACAAATTACCTTACCTACAGAATCAAATTAAAATGTATAATTGACTTAAAAACTTTATGCCTAGTCTGTATCCCTAGAGACTTCCTCACCTATTATATCTCAAGTCTCATTAGGAGGAAAAACTCATTCACTTTCTATCCCTTAAATGGGCCTTTGCCCTATCCAGGCTCCAAGTTATTAAACATAACACCAATCCCCCCAAAAAATCAACCACAATCTCTTATCTTTCTGCTAAAATGTATTTCAGAGTCTTTAAAGTGATCTCCTGTAGTTTTTCTAGATGTCTCCTACAAATCCTGGCCTCCTTTAAATTTTTCTCCTTTCTCTGAATATCTGGTATTTAGGCTACATCTCTAATAGGAAGTCCAAATTTTGGCTAATGTTTGGTTAACATTGTTCAGGGAGGTCTGGCTAATGTTAAATATTCAGAAAAATAAATAAGCTTGCTCATTAACTGGGTTTATAGACATATCCTTGAAGTGCTAATATATCTGCTGGCCATTAATGTTGCTACTTTCATGACAATGCTGCCAAATACAGTTTGCTCTTCTAAGAGTGAATATCAACCAAAAATCTGTAACTAATGTTTAAACATCACCTTAGACAAGTTTGTACCTTAGCCATAATGGATAGATTGGTGTGTTTTTATCAGTTACTCATATTTACATCTATCCTGGACTTCCTTCCCTCTTAAGAGACTTAAGAATCAAGACTTTCTGATGGTATGGAACAAATCTTTTTCTTAACTCCCCATGGTATTCTTATAACATAATTGCACATTTAATTTGTGGTCAAATGGAAAAGATGAAAAATGTCTAGAAACTGCTTATTGAAAGTACTTGACAAAAGACCTGGGACCACCACCTACCCACCCTCAGATGTCCCCTGAAAAGCCACAGTCACCTTTATCCCCCTTCCATCAGTTTTGCTATGGTCTTTGCCTTGAAATCTTGTATAGGAAAGATGTCAGACTATTTAGAAAGAGGCAGATTTGCTTTTTCTCTATTCATTAATTCAGGATCAATCTACACTTGCTCTGGAGCCTCTATAATGACAAAGGGGACTAACCAAAGGCTTAATAAAGAGGGAACTGTGAAGCTATGTCAGAACCCCACAAATTTCCCTGGAAAATGAGGACAGTGGTCTCACCCTCCTCTTCCTCGCTGCTTCCCGTAGGACCATCTGGCAGTTTAGAGCGGCTGGCTAGCTTATCATTGGCCGTGGCCATGGTGAGGAGAAAAGCATAGCCCAAAAACAAGGTCTTGTTGTGCGGTAATGGTCCCCTCTGGTCTTCCAAAGCTAATGGCTCTCCAGCATGGTCTCCACTTTCGCATGGACTCACAAACTCTCCTACTCCCATTGTACCTGATTGAGAACAAAAAATACATTATCATAGAGAACCTCAACTTTGTATTAGAGCCAAGGAACCCAGGAATACAGTGTTCTACACATAGTAGGCACTTATAAATGTTCATTAAATTGAGTATATCCTACTTGCCTGAATATGAAAGTAGTATACAACATTCTACTCTATTTTGTTTAGTTCTGAACATGTTACATAAGTAAAAAACAAAAACAACTATATAGACTAAACAAATAATTTAGTTTTTAAACAAAAATCACAATAAAATCAATTAATACAAGAACATGCATAAAATGAAAAATCTTTTAAGTACACAAAAATAATTAACATTTTTACATAGCCAAACCAAACATTTATTGGACTAGCTAGCGGAAGAGTTGAGTCATTAGATCTTCGTCCCTGGGCAATATCGGTTGATTCCCTCTCTCCTAGTCTAGAGAACCACTATGTTATTTCCAAAATTCAGTGTCTGCTTTGTTTCTGTTTCTACTAGCTGAGGGAGGAGTAACTTGTTAGCTGAAGGCTTATGATATATGCAAATTTGTTTAACATCCTTTGTTCAATTTTCCAGGAATTTAAAAAAATAGGTATCTCTGTCAGGAAAACTGACTGCAGAGCTCATATGAAAATTAAGATGACAGTTACCTCTTCCTCAGATAAAATAGGGAGCTAGAGAAGCTTGCTTCTAGGGACATTTTGACACTCAAATGATGAAGATACAAGGAACAATCCTGAGCACAAAAATTGCTATGTTTTTAATAGAATTTAATAATGTAGTTTAATCAAATTGTTTTCCTAATTCCCACACTAAAGGAATAAGAATTCACTGGGAGTGAAGAGATTCAAAGATATCCTTGGAATATGGAATTTAGTAAAAGCCATGTAAGATGCCATAATGGAAAGGTTCTAGACAGTCAATGGATATCATGAAGGTAATGATGTTCCAGGTTTTGAGGGCAAATGAGACATCAAGAAGTACACATATCATGAGAAAGTAAAAAAAAGACTAACTTCATCTCCTAAATCTTGCCCAGAGTCAACCCTCATTCTTCTCCCTGACCTCTCCTCTCCCATCTCCTTTTAGAGGGTACAAAACTTTTTAACCATTTCAGATATACCCTTTTTACATTGCTCTACCTAGAATATTGAGGTGAGGGGGTAAGAAGGGAGTGATTAACTCTTCAATGAGTTAAAGTGCCCTAAAATGGGAGACTATATGAAAGTATTTTATACTTTGAATAGCTGAATGTAAATGGCACTGAAGGCCACATAATTAACACTACTATTTTCAATACTTTCATTAAATTTTGCCAAGAATCCTTCCCTTTGCATGTCATATAAGAATCTGGAGTAATATGAAGGAAGAAAGTTTACCAGGTTTTATTGTGGTAGACTTGCGGCCTCGCTTGGCAGGAGAACGTTCTTCTTCAGAGCATATCAGTTTCCTCTTGCCAGAAAGCAGACCCATGGAGACTCGAGGGCTTTCAAGGGCTTTACGTGGAGGGGTGGTAGTAGCACTGCTGCTGGAGGTAGTAGGGGTGCTTGGAGAGTTGAGGTTACTTCGTCGTTTCCGCTTACCTTCCACCAAATTATCTATAATCAAATAAGACAGAAAATGAACTAGTTCTCACAGATTAAGCACCCTGAACCCTTCCCAACACTTTTCACTGTAGCATAAAGCACATTCTAGGATTATTACATCTTTTGTTTCACATCTCCATGGCTGAAGATTTGTTTTATTTATCTCTTGCTGAGCTGAGAAGGCAAGAAGAACCCTAAAGATTTACTGGAAGATCCTGGGAGGGGAACAGAAATAGACAGTGGCCAAGGAAAATGGCCCTGATCTCCATCTGATCAGTCACAAATGGATATAAGAATAACAAAATTAGTGAAGTTTTGCTCACACTACCAAAAAAAAACCTTGTCTCTAATTCCAATACAAGTTTGATAAGACCTCTTGAGATTAGCTGTCCAAAGAACACATGGCTTACCTAAGCTGATGTCTGCTGCCTTAGTGAGGGGTGTTACTGGTTCATATGGACCCAGCCCGAATTGCTCTCTTAGTTTGTTTCCTTGTTCCAAAGACAGGATAACTGCCATTCGCTTGTACCATTTCCTTTGGCCTTCTTTTTCGATACTGTAGTATAACTCCCCAGATTCTTTTCTGTGTCCTTTTACCACTCCTGGGAAGGAAGACAATAAAGGGAACCTGTTGCTAATAACATTATTCCATGTAGCCATACTTGTGTTCATTCTGTGTTCTGCCCAGTGAGTTTAAACCAGATGGTCCAGACACTTGCAAGGTTGGGATAAAATTAAACACTTGCTGTTATAACTAGAGTGTTCCTAATCAGAATACATTCAACTACTACACTGTGGTTGGGGTAAGGAATGATTGTTTTAGGGTTTCAGAAAGAGGATCCTTGTATGAGAGCTATTAAAGTTCTTTTCCAACTCAGTATTCTTGACTTTTTGGTGATTCAAATAATTCTCTCAAAGTTCTGATGTACCATAAAAAATAGCTATAACTCATTAATCCTTTCGGACTTGGTTTCTTTGGGAAGCACACAATAGTTCTTGCATTCAGATATAGAGTGTGGGCATCTTAAGAAACCACAGAGAAAACAGAGAAGGAGAAACTAAGACAAACTGAGATGAAGCTGAAATGTCTTTCCTTTCTGCTCCTCTATCATTCCACTTAGCCTCACTGGTCTGACCCAATCTCTTAAGGTACCTTCTTAGACCAAAGAATGAATACATGACTATATGAATAGAATTGGTCTAGAATTTAGTAAACTTGGGTTCTAAGCTTGATTCTATCACAATATGGCTTTTTGAAATGTTGAGCACTCCCCAACCTCATAATAATCCTACTCCTATCAGTAGTAAGTCAATAAGTATTGCCAACCTTGCTGGGTTGTTTTGATATTAAAAAGTTAAAAAAGGGCAGTGAGGTAGCTCAGTGGATTGAGATCCAGGCATAGAGACAGGAGGTCCTTGGTTCAAACCTAACCTCAGACACTACCTAGCTATGTGACACTGGGCAAGTCACTTAATGTCCATTACTTATCCCCTACCACTCTTCTGCCTTTAAAACAATACATTGTTTTAAAAAAGTATTGATTCCAAGACAGAAGGTGAGGAATTTTTTAAGTTAATTGGACAAGATGCTTTAAAAAAAATTAAGGAAATCACCACTGTACCCTCAAAACCTACAATCAGAAGAATGCATTTTGTTCTATTCTACAAGCCTATGTTAAATTATAGAATTGAAAAAAATCTTATTTCTAACATTACTTATTATAATATATATATATATATATATAATTATTTCTAATCCTCTAGCATAGTCTTCAGACAAATGTAAAAAAGAATAGAAAAGAGAAAGGAAGACTCAGTTCTGCCCTCTGTCATAAATTTCACTCATCCCTTATGCTTGGCCTCTCTTTGTTATAATTCATTCTGGGCCTCACCAAACTATAGAACTCAATACAAGAAGAAATCACAAGACTCAAAAGAAACACAAGAAAGCCAAGAATTGTTTTAAGAGTGACTATTGATAGTCTTAAAAAGAAACAAGAATTAAACAAGCTACTGGAATGACTTTTAGAAATAATTTTAAGAACTCAAATGGATAAAAATAAGCTATTTTCTCCAGCATTCATTCTGGACATAAGAAGATCTATAACTTTGGTGTTCAAAGAGCTAAATATGGAACTTTAAGAAATAGTTTTCTTACCTAAAACAAAGTGTTCAGAATTTGGTACATAATTTGAACCAAATTTTTGGTATTCATTTTTTTACATATATATGGAATTCAATCACAGGACAAAAAAAAAAAAAAAAAAGAACTCTTACTAGGTACCATTAATAGCCTTGCCAACAAGAACTCTAGGGTGAAGAAGCTTTTTCTTTTGAAAAGTGCAGACAATAAGAACTCTAAAGAAAAGACTCCTAATCAAAAAAAAAAAGAAGACTATTGCCTGGATTCTCAGAAACAAAGTAATTTTTTCCCCCTTTATCTAAAGGAAAAGAAAAACTCTGGGGAAGGCAAAAATGGTTCTAAGTAACAAACTGAACAATGACATATTAATATCAGGCTAATCCACAAAGCAGGAACAATGAAATGCACAAAATAAACCTGTTCCTTCAAAAAGTTATATCCTGTTCTGTGAACCAGAGAAGCCTGGAAGTATATGCACCATGTGCACATACAGAGGTAGAAGTGTGACTTTTTCCTAACTGCAGTTATTAGATTTGTTTCTGCTGCATTTATCTACCTGGTTCCATCAAAACAGACAAGTCAAAAATGAAGTAATCAGAGTAGCTAGTTTGGGGCAAATAAAATTTCTGATCTCAACATAGTGAGTGGTTAGATTGGGGTAACTTTTCAGTAACTGATGAAAGGACCCAGAATATCCAAGGGACACAATGAACTGTTAAAAACTTTGCTCCTTTCATTACCTGCACTGAAATACTCATCCTCCGAAAGGGCTGTCACTTCTGTCTCCAGTGGGATTGGGTCACACAACAGAATGTCTTTGCCCAATACATCACACTCGTAGCCATCATCAAAAAGCAGCTTATATTTCCCAGCTCCAACATCTCGTGTTATTTTCCCAGAATAAAAATAGCCATTGGAGGACCACTTGGCTACAACTCGGAGGCCTACAAAGCTGTTTCCTGAAGAAGAGGAGTCTAGGCCATCAGAAGGGCCAGCAACGACCTGCAAAGGAATCTCTGGAGAGTCACTACGGCGTAAGATTGCAGTACCACCATCTGCTCGTTTGTTGGCATCTGGAATACGGGGTACAATACGGGTGAAGGGTTTATCATCTGGCGAGACACTTGTTGAGATATCCTCCACACCAACAGGGCTAGGCAAAGCTGTTTCTCTGAAAAGGAAATGTAGAATGTGAGACTTAGTAAGACTAAGATGAAAAACACATACACAGTGACTCCTAATTCTTCTAATTTAGAGAATGGGATGAATGATCAGCCAATGATCTCAACAGTCATAAGTCTGATCTTTCAAGTGTTCTTAATCTTAGCCACATCATGCAACTCAAAGTGTGCCCCCTTTTCCCTGCTGGTAACCCATATACTTTGACTTCCTCTTTTTACTCTATCCTTCTCCTATTTTTATGAACAAGCCAATTAAGTACATTCCACACTACCCAAATACCTGGTTCCCGTTGTCCGAGAAGGTGGACGGCCCCTTCGTCCTCTGCCACGAGGTGTAACTGGAGTTTTTCCTCCCTGTTTGATGCCAAGGCCTGCATCACCATCCTCCTCACACACAGGTGCCCCTACCTGAGTGACCCCTTTTCTAGGACTATAGAATGAAGGTAGGTTAGTCAGAGAGCATATATTAGGGAATTCTTTCTCAAAGTCTCAAAACCTCCAAAGCTTTTTTCTACATATGCTAGGTTACATGCCAGGCCAACATATATTAGCCCTCAATACCAATAATAAGCTATATCAAATCTCAGTCATGAAGAGGGCATGGGTTAAGAAGGATTTTCTCCATCTCTATGATAAAGCCAAATGCTCCCTAATAAAATTCTGGGTATAACCATCAAATTTAGTAAACCCACTTCTACTCTGCCCTATCTTCTCTTCCATTATCTGCATCAGAGAGTAAAGAACCAGTGTGGAGTCACCAACCCAAATCTCTGTTGCACTCCTAGTAAAAATAATGGATTTTAGAATTGAGAAAGAGAGCATGGTATATAGTGGGGAAAGGGTCTGGATCAGAGAACCTGGGTTTCAATTCTCACTCTGTTACCTACTATTTGAATGAACTTGGGCAAACAAGCTAATCTCTCAAAGGCCTCAGTTTCCTCATCTGCAAAATTAGTGGTTTGAAGTCTATAATCTTTAAGGTCCCTTCTACTTCTTAGTCTAAATGATCCTGTAGTTTCCAAAGTGGTTCCTAAGAAGCAGGGAGAGAGGCATGGGAATAACACAACCCCAACATTGCTAATATTCACATATCTCCCATTCCTTGCCACCAGGAGTCCACTGGGGTCTCTAGTCTAATAAGGGAAGTTACTTTAAAAACAGCCTGCAGCTTCACAGTAGTAGTGAGCCTCCAGGAGTCTCCTAACTGAACAGCTAAAAATACCCTAAATAAGAATCACCTAATGTAACAACACAAGCGCACTGATTTAAACTGTGGGTCTGGCAAAGATCTTTCTAGTTTTCCATCTACAAGTCCCATTATTCCCTTTTCCTTATTAAGTTAAATGTTTCCACCTCACCCTCCCTCTCTCAACCCATGTTTCTCCCTCTGGATACAATGTCTGCACCTCAGTTTTCCTGGGCCTC
Organism: Gracilinanus agilis; assembly: GCF_016433145.1. Taxonomy (NCBI): domain Eukaryota; kingdom Metazoa; phylum Chordata; class Mammalia; order Didelphimorphia; family Didelphidae; genus Gracilinanus; species Gracilinanus agilis. The sequence goes on along the minus strand of NC_058131.1, from coordinate 525,378,440 downwards.
CTCGCGTGCTGGGTAAGGCAAAATCTGCAGGTTCTGGCCCACTTGTTTTCCCTTTGAGGAGTCCAGTCCCTTTCCCTGAGCTGCTACTGCTGTGTGCAGCTGAGAGGCCACTGCTTGCTCCACTTGACATTCGGTTCAAGCTGGATGCCTTGGAGGAAAAAGAACTGATATCCCCTAGGTCTCCTGAGGAGCCACCAGTTTGTGATGGAGATACTTCAGTCTCACATTCCTGACACTCTACCACTGGTTCTTCAGCCTCCTAAAAGGAAGAAAAAAGAAAAACCTAAGAGGAATTAAGGCAATGCATTTTAACTGTTAAATTAAGTTAAAATGAATGATAGCAAAACCTAGAAATGGCAAAAAGAGAAATCTAAACATAAATCCTAAAAAGCTGCATCAATAGTACATAGGTTTTTTCTGTAATAAGCAAAACAACTGATTGTTATCCTATAAGACATACCTCAAATGTTGCTAAATTATAGCAAGAAATTGTTGAAAACTTGCATATTTGAGTCTGATGAAAAGGCAGTGGGCTTAAAGGCAATGAAATATTTAACTTGGAGTCAGAAGACCTAAGCTTAAGACCTAATTCCACCCTTTGCCAGCTGTGTCATCCCTGATAACCTATTAACTCACATTTAAAACTCAATCTCTTTAGCTGTAAAATGGAGACAAATAATCTTGAAACTGACCAGCTTATTCCAGTAACACCAGAAGTATTACAAGATAATAGAAATAAGAGTTTTCAAGTCAAGTCACCAACCAACCTCCATTGTGCCTCAGTTTTCTCATCTAAAAGGTTTTAAATGATCTCTAAGTCTCCTTGTTTAAAGGTAAGACAATGGGGACAAATTTACTATGTGATACTAAGGGGAAATAAAATGGTATGAGAGTACGTCCTCTGGCTGCCCAAGGCCTCATTGACCTCTAAAGGAGGTAAAAAAGTTCTTAAAATAACTCATGTTGTTTTCTTACCTATGACAAGCTTCATCTATAGCAGTGGTTCCCAAACTTTTTTGGCCTACCGCCCCCTTTCCAGAAAAAATATTACCTAGCCCCCTGGAAATTAATTTTTTTTAAATTTTAATAGCAATTAATAGGAAAGATAAATGCACCTGTGACCATCACCACCTCCCTGGATCGCTGCAGCACCCACAAGGGGGCGTTAGCGCCCACTTTGGGAATCACTGATCTATAGGAAACATTACTCTAAGGTTCACTACTTCGAGTATTATGGGTAGCTAGTGCAAGGATTAATATCTCCATTTTACAGATGAAGAAATAAGGCTCAGAGCTAAAAGATGGATTGTACTAGAAAGAGAAATGGAGCTGAAGCTTAAACCTACGTCTTTTGCTTCCAAGTCCTGTTATTTACATTTCACCACAATTCCTTAGACTTGGATGTACGTATTTTCCAAAGCAAGTATGAGAAAGAGGAAGGAATCAATTAAAGTGATCAGTCTAAAAGAGGGTGTGGCTTTCCTCATTCTCAAAGTGAGACAAATATGACAATCAAAAAGCTTCCAATAATAATTGGGAGAGGACAGCTAGGTGGCTCAGTGAATTGAGAGCCAGACCTAGAGGACAAGGGGTCCCAAGTTCAAATCTGGCCTCAGACCCTTTCTAGCTTTGTGACCCTGGGCAAGTCACTTAACCCTCAATGCTCAGCCCTTACTCCTCTTCTGGCTTAGAACCCAATACACAGTATTGATTCTAAGACAAAAGTTAAGGGCTTAAATAATAATAGTAGTAGTATTGGGAGTTATTTTGCCCAACTATATGTTAATAAATCTGACAATCTAAGTGAAATAGATGAATCTCAGACACTTCCTAAGTTGTATGACTAGGCAAGACACTTAACTACATTTGCCTAGCTCAGTGGTTCCCAAACTTTTTTGGCCTACCGTCCCCTTTCCAGAAAAAATATTACTTAGCCCCCAGGAAGTTAATTTTTTTTTTAATTTTAATAGCAATTAATAGGAAAGATAAATGCACCTGTGGATCACTGCAGCACCCACCAGGGAACTGTAGCGCCCACTTTGGGAATCACTGGCCTAGCCCTTGCTCTTCTGTGCTATAGTAATTACTAGGCTAGAAAGTAAGGGTTTAAAAAAAAAAAAAAGACAACAGAACCAGAGCCAGTGCCCACTAAGTTGTGACATCACTCAAATCACCATGTGGTTTCTTTATGGAACTAGACAAAATAACAATATTCATTCAAAATAACAAAAGGTCTGAAGCTTCATGGAAAATAACAAGGAAAAGCAAGAAATAAGGGGACAGAGGCATTATTAGATAATAAACTATGTTGTAAGTAAGCTTGAAAACTTTTTTTGGTGGTAATTCAAAAGAGAAAGGTAGATAAATGGCACTAACTAGACCCAGAAATAAGTAAACTTATCTCCCTAGCACTCAGTAAAGCCAAGAAATCAAATTACTAGATAAATAACTCACTATTCTACAAGAATTGATGGAAAAATTAGAAGGCAATTAGTAGAAATTCATCCTAAACTGAATCGGCAACCTAAAAAAAAGTCATATGTACTAATTTAGAAAACAGAAGCCAATCTCTTTCACAACTGTGTATGTGTGTATGGGAGGGGTTACAAACATAAGTTTGCATTAAATAATTCTACAAGTCAGATATAATATATACTAGAGAGTAAATGGTATCATAGACAAAGCTGGCCTTGGGCTCAGGAAGACCTAAGTTCTATGAGGTGAACTGACTGGGTGATCCCAGGTGAGTCAAGCTGCAGAGGTTAATTTCTCATACAGTTGAAATCCAAAAAAGAATTCAAAATATACAATGAATTGGCTCAAGTACATAAGACCAAAAGGCACTCCCATAAAATAAGTAATCAAATGTTATGAGCAAATAGTTTTCAGAAGAAATGTAAATGATCAGCTACCATATGAAAGATTACTCAAAATCACAAATAAGAGTAATATACATTTAAACATCAGGAACATCAACACACAAAGTCCAAGAAGATAGATTCTGGCTTTAAAACTCACTATATGTGCGTATGGTTAAGTCATTTGACCCTTCTGTGCCTGAATTAACATACCTCTATGGTGTGGATAAGAACGCTACCACTAATATCTCTCAAAGCTGAGGAAAGTACCTTATAAAGCTTAAAGCAATCTATGTGAGAGGTATTGTTATTATGAGAGATGCCTATATATTTGATGTTTTGTATGTTTCACCACCTTTAGAGGTAAAGTTGCAGGTAAAAGCATTACTTCCCAATAATAGTCCTCTTAATGGGTTCCCAAAATAGCCAGAAAAACTGAAAATTATGCTGAAAAACTAGATACAAAAGGAAAAATATCTCTTGCCTCATCTCTCCAGTCCTGAATCACTCACCAACAGAAGTTCTAATACATGATTCCTTCACTGTGTCCAATTTCAGTCCTAGCTCTCAGGTCAGTATGTAACTTTAACCAGAGCAACAAGTGGCAAAACATGATCATTAAAAACTCAGACATTACACCAACTCTGAAAACGAGCTGTCAACTTCCAAAAACATAAACCTCCAGGAACTTATTCCCAACATCCAAAGCTGGAGAAAGAAACTGGTGAATCAGCCTTGTAAGTCAAGTAGGGTTTAAATCCTACCTTTATACTTTTAACAGTTATGAAACTCTGAACAAATCAGTTAACCTCTTCCCAGGCCCAGTTTCCTCATCTATTCAATGAGAGCACTGCACCTGAAGGCCTCTAAACTCCATTCTAGCTCTAAATCTATGATTCCATGATTGGGCAATTGTGAAGGACCAAGGGGTTAAATCCCACCCCCCAACTCTCTCTCCTCTATTCTGTAAGTTCACAAAGACACGGGTGCAGAGAAAAGAGCAACATAACCTTGAGTATAATGATGTGAAAGCAGAGAGAAAACTCCCTCCGCTCTAGTCAAAATTATTTTTGTTGACCATTTGCTTCCCGTAATGAGCTATCTTGATAGAAAGTAGGTAAATATGTGTATTGCTTCTGGTTGAGGGATTGGTAGAGCAGGAGCCTGAGAGAGCAAGCAGTAGCCTAAAGCCTGTTGATAGAGTAACATGGTGGATTAAAGCTAGATTGTTAGGAGCATGTTGGTGACAGGGGTCATTCTTTTAACTCTCCAGTAACCCTCACTCCTATCTCATTCCGAGACCCCATGCGACATTCAAGCCCACAAGACATCGTAGTAAATCGTTATAATTACAACAGATGCCTTGCAAAACTGTAAATGAAATTTTAAAAATCTGCATATAAATTCTAGTGTATTACCAGATTTGGAGTCAAAAGAATTGGGTTCTATTTCCATCTTTTCAACTTATTACCTGTGTGATCTGGTGCATTCCCCAACACCAGTACTCTTTTCTCATCAACAAAATTACAGAGATAGACATATCCAATAATCTTATACTAAGGTTTTAAAATCTTATAAAAATTATAAATTGTATTTTTAGTTCACTACTCCTTAATACTGAACATATAAGAAAGCATTCTAGTGATTTCTAAATCTCAACTTTGCAAAAAAGGAAAAGATATTACTAAGAGGTTAACTGACAAGCCCAGTGATACATAGGAAATCAGAGTTAGGCAAGACATAGAAATTACTAACTTCTAGCCTTGCATGGAGATCTGTGAGCTACTTCACTCTTTCTCTTTCTGATACAAACATGCAGAAAACAAAGTATCAATACCTAGATAAAGGGGACCCAGGGAAGAGATAAGAGTAATCAAAAAAAATAATGAGTAATTTTTTTTAAAATCCAGGTCACAGTCTATTGAGTGAAATTTGGCGCCCACATCTAGTGTATTATATTACCTCGGTCACCTTTCGGTCCACTTCTGTACCATCTACATAATATACATCAGTGATAACACGTGTAATTAGTGTCCGTACTTCACGGATAGTTCGCATGTGGCGATGTAAGACCTGGCCAGGTGGAGGCTGAGGCAAGTCAAATTCTTCTTCTCCCTATAATGTTAAAACAGCAAAAAGAGAAATGAACATATTACTACAAATGGATTTGACTATGACCCAACCAATTCAAAATATTCCAATTAAATAGGTTTCATGAAATCAGAACACAGTAAAACTATAATGATTACTTACAACTAGAACCAGATATGAGATTTCTCCCAGGGTTTAAATATTGCATACTTAATCTAATCAATAGATAGGCTGCCTATATGCATTACACCTGAAGCCCTGGGTTAACGTCTACAAATTTTGAGCAATGAAGAATCTTGTTTATAGTTCTATCATAAAGAAAAATAATTATTAATTCAAATAAAACCTTAGGCCTTTATGAAAGCTGACACAAGAAAACACCAACTGAAATTTGGTTCATGCTAGTAAATAAGGCATATTATATCCTGTTCTGTGATTTCATTGAAGCAGGGAATTCGTGATGTATAAACCTCCTGCACACACATACAAAGCTGCAACTTGCAATTTAGTCTCAGAGAAAGTGCCTGAGGCACTGAGATATAAACGGACTTGCCTCTGGTCACATAACTGGTATGTATCAAAAGCAACTCAACCTGGATTTTTCTGATTCCAATGCCAGTTCTTATATATTATGCCATACTGTTGTCTTTTATAATTTTGTTAGTTAAAAATTTTTTTTTCAATTAAACCCCACCCTGCCATTCTACTATGAACATAAGCAAAATATTGGTTCTGGAAGAAAGCTTTCCCTCAATTGTTACATTAATTTAGTTCTCTCCAGGTTGAAGCTAGTCCTATACTCAGGCAAAAAAAACAACTTTTCAAAATTCATTATATTCGGAAGCTTTCCTTTTAATATGAATTCTGTGGTGAGAAATAAGATCCAAGTTATAACCAAAGTTGTAACTGGTAGAGCTGTAGAAAGAGCAGGGCTTTGAAGACAAATGACCTAGGTTCCAAACACAGATCTGACACTAGCTATTTGTACTTCCTTAAGTCATTTAAGCTCTGAAACCTCAGTTTCCTTATGTATAATATAAAGTAAGGGAGTTAGTACTAGATGATGTCTGAGTTTTCCTTCCAGCTCCAAACCTATGATCATTTCCACATTTATTAGATAAGAGTTCTTTTAACTATGAATCCTGATAGTTGGTAAGTTGTAGCCTCTGACATATATTTGTAAAATTCAATATGTCATAAAGAACTACAAAAACTAAAGAATTCAAACAAATAATCACTTAACTATAAACCTTACATTATTTCATACTAATAATTACTTCTTCTACAATATCTCTTACATTCATATTCATCATCCCAGTCTTTCCCCTTAGACTTTTACAGCAGATTCCTATTGGTCTCCCTAACTTGCTCCATTCCCATAAATCCTACACAGAGCAGCTGGCATGATTTCTGCATGAAGTACAGTTCCAATCCTGTCACTGTCTCTCCTCACCTACTCAACATACACACACACACCTCAATAAACCCCAACTATTTTCTCTGGCATTTAAGACTCTTTACAAAACTGGTCCCAGGTTGCCTTTCCATCCTTCTTACACATCACTCTCCTCTAAAGACTCTTAAGTTGAATCAAACTGACTTACTCTCTGTTTATCAAATATGACATATCTCATCTCCATACTTTTTGCATTGATTGTCCTCCCCACTTTTCATCTCTCTATTTCTCAGAATCCATGGCATTCTTTAAAAACAGAGCACAAACACCACATTTTACACAAATACTATTCTGGTTCCTCCAGCTGCTAGTACCTTCTGAACCACAGTTATTTTGTGTATCTTTTGCAATCCCAATATACCTAAACATGACATTCCCTGTTAGAATGTTAGCTACTTGTGAGCCAGCCTTGTTTAACTTTTGTCTTTGTATCTCTCTCTCTCTGTGCCTGGCACACAGAAGCATATTAATGCTTGCTGATTTATCAAACACTTGTTCAAAGCAAATCACCCTGCTAAAGTTCAAAGAGTTATACATGTATCTTCAGCTGCTCAAACCAAGCCTTGATAATATGTCCCCTTATTGATATTGCTGAAAATGAAATCCATGAGGGAAATAATGTAGAATAAAATTAATTCATATTTTCTACTCTTCATAGCTAACGTGGGGAAAATGTGTTAATAAAAGGCTACGGGGGGGGGGGGGGGGGAAGCTGGGTAGCTCAGTGGAGTGAGAGTCAGGCCTAGAGACAAGAGGTCCTAGGTTCAAAACCCAGCCTCAGCCACTTCCCAGCTGTGTGACCCTGGGCAAGTCACTTGACCCCCATTGCCCACCCTTACCACTCTTCCACCTATGAGAAAATACACCGAAATACAAGGGTTTAAAAAAAAAAAAAAGGCTACGGTCCCTAAAAAATCTAAGAAAGATTCCAACACAAAGACTTAAATTTCAACATATTATTCATAGGCATGAGATAACAGGTGATAACAATAATAGCTGGCATTTGCAGTTTTAAGGTTTGCATTTTATATTTATCAATGCATTTGATCCTCACCACAACTACAGGAGACAGGTACTATTATTATCTCCATTCTATAGAAGATAAAATTGAAGCTAAACAAGGCTAAGTGACTTGCTCAAATTCACAGACCTACCAAGTATCTGAAGCAAGGTTTGAACTAGACTTATTGAACCAAGTCCAATGCTCTAACCATACTAACACACTTCTACATGGTATAACTATATGCCAGGATTGTCACAAGAATATAAAAGTGTAAGTAAAAAAAGACCCCATAGCATGTGTTCATTCCGTAAATGCAATTAAATGGCTATTTAAGCAGTTTGTACAATTACCAAAGCCATACAATGGGAAAAACTAACATCAGCATAAAAACAGGTGAGAGAAAAAAAGAGGAAAAAACAGACAGAAAAACTAATGTTGCTTTCTCTTCACAAATACCCCTCTGAAAAAAAGCCTGTATGAGAGCACAGTTTAATTCTTGTTCACAAATGAAGGGGACAAGAGCAATGTCAAAGAAAACACTCCTTTAAATGCAGGGAAATCTTAGTTCCAGGGGCCTCAAATTTAAGAACTATAGGAACAAGTTAATTTCCACTGAAACAAACCCAAGTCTTACCCACAATGAACAGTATTAAAAGTTTTGATGTCTTTGATTTTACTACTGTACAAAAGGTATTAAAAGAGTAAAGGGAAGGGGCAGCTAGTGGCTTAGTGGATTTAAAGCCAGGCCCAGAGATGGGAGATCCTGGGTTCAAATCTGGTCTCAGAAACTTCCTAGCTATGTGATCCTGGGCAAGTATTATAGAGAAACAGGATTTATCTTAGTTAGCTAGCAGAAAGAGCAGTCTTGGCTGGCAAGAGAACTTAGAATCTTGCCACAGGGACTCACACAGTGACTCCCGTAGCAATTGGCTTTGCAGCAGCTGTCAGTGTGAGCCTGTGTCTTTTGGGGACTAAATACTCTGGAGTTGTTTCCTTGGATGTGGACAGTACATCTTCTATCAAGACCAGTAAAGTTGTAGGTTGAGAAGTGGATTTCTCTGGTGTGGTAGACACACACAGATTCTCCCATCTCCCTCTCTTCACCCCTGGATTTTATCTTACTGTGTATCCTGATTTCCTGTGATCAGCTATGACATCCTAAGAACAACGAAGGATATCTTCGTGAGATCCCCTTAACCCTGTCAAGCCAGACTGCCTTGCTTTTAGGCAGTGTGTTCATAGACTTAGTTCAGTGTAGTCTGTGTCCATCTCTCTATTCCCTTGTAGTTATCACTAGACCTTAGTGGCAGTTTTCCTACTTCCCTTCACTCCCCATCCCACTTATTTATTAAACAGTTTAGATGTACAATCCTGCCTGTGTAAGTCCTTTCCCGGATAACTGGTTGATACATTAGACCCACTGTGTTACTTTCCCTGGTATTTAGTAGTTGTCATTATCTTATTTGTTATCCCCAGCTAAATGTTATTACTTGTGATTGACTGTTCAGTTCCCTATCGTCAGTTGACAGATCTAACTGACAACCCTCTTTCCCCACTTTTCCCCAATGTGGTGAGGGGCTCATTTTAACTCGTTTACTTATATTATTTCAACCCCTCCTTACTTTCATTTACATCACAAGTCACTCAACCCCGATTGCCTAGCCCTTACCACTCTTCTGCCTTAGAACTAATACACTGTTTTTTTAAGATGGAAGGTAAGAGTTAAAAAAAATATATATATTAAAAGGATGAATCAGTCACAAAACTGAGATTAGAAATCAGGTTTCCAGACATTCAGATGACTGCTCTGTAGTTAAAGTAAAGATCAAGTCTACCATTATTTATAAGAAATGGGGCAGTGTGGCATACTACACAAAAAGCTGACCTGAGTCAGAAAGGCCACTGTTTTACCTCTGATAATTATTGGCTATCTGACATGAGGTAAGTCACTTAACTTCCTATGACCTCCCCAGGCAACCTCATTAAGTTGCAGAATAGTTACCCATTTGAATTGCTAGAATTCTCAGGTGTATATAAGAGTTGGAGGTTTCCAACTGTTGCTCTGTACTCTCTCTCTGAGCTCTCTAGACTAAGCAAGGTCCAGAAGGCAGTTTTCTCTTAGCTCTCTGGCAAATTCCCTGTGAAACCTTTGGGAATAACAGATTGGCAGTTTGGGAAGGGAGAGGTGACTGTTTAGCAATGGCTGAAGTGAAAAGACTGACTGAAAGAAGAAAAGATGATCTTTTTCTCTGATATCTGTGAGAAAGCAGGCTTTGGCCTATCCAGTTGGGTAGCCATTCCTGCCTCGACCAGAACCAACTTTTGGCTAGGCTGGCAGTATAGCAGTTGCAGAAATAACATCTTTGGACAATATTTTTTTAAGACATATATAAATTTACAAAGGTATTAGAAATAGGTTTTACTTAGGTGGTAATTGGCTTATAAGCTGGAGATAAGGAGTAAGGGCAGGTCTGGTTTACTAGATGGAAGCGGGACCCGTGACAGCCCTTGAATTGGGTGTAATTGTGAGGTAGTACCCCATTAGTATTAGAGATAAATCCTATTAAACTTTTTACCTTTCCTACAACCCTTTAAACCTTTTTAAGTTTTAATAAATAGGGTTATTTTATATATCTGTCTCTGAGACTTTTTACAGCCAGTCTATTTACTAGGCCCATGAACCTACCAACTGCTCATCTTCAGTTAACAAGGCTCGCCTTCAACAGACAATCAACTGGTCTTTTTACCAACAAATAAGAAGAGACTATACAAATACAGATACAGATTCAATATTATCCCTACAGTCTGACAAGCTGAATAGGATGAACTTGATAAAATTTAACTTTTCAAAAAGGTAGTTGTTTCTAGCCAAACAGCTAGGCCTCAACTGTCAGTCATTGTGAAAAGGCTAAGCCTCAGAATTCAAAAGGAAAACTTTTTTACTCTGTAGTTCCAATACAGTTTCCTCTAGGGGGAGCTTTTCCTAACAAAGGCACAACAAAGCAGTTTGCAGGGCAGCCTCACAAAAAAAATGTGCCTGTATTTTTTTGATTTGACTTTTTTTACCTAGACTTTTTTAACCACTATCCCATTATACATCAAAGGGATAGGGATATTGAAATGTTTAATGGCTCTCTTATCTATAACACTCCTTGATATCATTGTATAACCTGCCAGCAATGTCATGCTTCCTACTAATCCTGGGTATAATAAAGCAAATGAGTTTCTTCCTCTTTACCTAATGGAAAATGCTAATTGTAAAGAGCATAGTAGTTAATGAACTAAAATTAAGGGTCACTTATATGGAAAGCAAGTTTAATAGGATTGACACAGAGAAGGAAGAATTAGTTAAGGCACAAGGGGCAACCAAGCTAGAAAAAGAAACCAAAGCACTAGAAAGTACTCAGGCGAATTTGTTTCTATTGAGGGAAGTGCCAATATTAACCCCCAACCAGCAAACACTAAATTTAAGATTGCACAAGGGATTCTCCCAATCAGACACAGACTCTTTTTAAAAAGGTATTCCAAACTTTGAGGAGGAACCAATTGCAGTGGTGAAGAAATTTTAAAAACTAGTTAAACAGTATGACCTGAATTACTTGGATTTTGATATTCGTTTGGATGAACTTTTGACAAAGAGAGAAAAACAGAAGATTATTAATGACACAAATATAAATCCCGCAATTGGGAGGCAAATTCTTTTGCGGGGTATAGAGAATTAGTAAGAGCAAGGAGGCCATTATACAAACACTGAAGTACTGTTCCAAAAGACCAGGGACATGCTTCAAATTTGAAGGCATCAGGCAGAAAGTGGGAGAGACACCATCCACTTTCCTGGATAGGGTGATTGACTTAGCAGAACGTTGGATTGGCCTGGATATTTGTCATGATAGCAATGTCAGCCATATTAGATGACAATTCGTAAAGAATGCATACCCTGTGGTCCAGGATTATTTTAGGTCAAACTGCCCCAAGTGGGATGAAATGCAACTGGATGAGTTAAGAACAGCTGCTACTTATGTTTTTCAAAATGATAAAGACAAACAGGAGGATAAAAAGAATGGGATAATACAGGATTTGAAAAGGGAGGTTAAAGAACTTAAGTAAAAACTGAATAACAATGATTTGCAAGAAAAAACAGTAGCAGTGGTCAGGGAATACAGACCACCTAGGTCAGAGTATAATATAATTCAAGAGGGTTCAACAACCAAACTCCTCATTGCTATTTGTGTGGGAGACCTGATCACATGATGAGGGACTGCTGATCAGGGAGGCAGGTATTTCAGCAGAATTTTAGAAATTGTGGTGGAAATTATAGGGGAAACCGAGGCAGAGGTTTCAATAATTACAGGGGCACTAGATTTAGAAACTTAGGGTATAACAACTACAACAATGTATATGGTTATGGAAGACCAAATTACTCAAACCAATTTAATGACAGGTTTTTCCAAGGGTCTGCACAAGCCCCAGACATGGAAACTATGCAGTCTCAGGTAACCCCCAAAAAATTGATGTACAGAAGGGACCCCATGGAGCAATAGCTGCCTTATGAAAGTTTTCTGAGGGGAGTGGAACTAACTGTATAGAAAATGGATTTTTGGAAACAGATTAGTGAATTTACAAAATGAAACAAGGGAAGAAAATAATAATAATATAGTGAGTGAAGGACAGGAACAAGAATTTAGTTTTCCTGATTATAATGTATTAGCACCTGTAATCCTGGTCCACTCCCCACAAAACAATACTGAACCCCATGTCACACTAAAAGTGGGGGGCCATCTGTACAACTATATGCTGGATACTAGGGCTACAAAATCTGTTGTAAAAATCTCCTGATGAGTGTAAAGCAGTGGGAACTATGCAAGTTGTGGGTGTATCAGGGAAACCCTGAATAGTGAAAAAGTTACCATCAAGAATGGCATCTTTAGGGCAGCAGCTGGATAGCTACGTGAATTGAGAACCAGGCCTAGAGACGGGAGGTCCTAGGTTCAAATCTGGCCTCAAACACTTCCCAGTTGTGTGACCCTGGGCAAGTCACTTGACCCCCATTGCCTACCCTTACCACTCTTCTGCCTTGGAGCCAATACACAGTATTGACTCTAGGACAGAAGGTAAGGGTTAAAAAAAAAAAAAAAGAATGGTATTTTTAGGACCTCTTAAAGTGGAACATTCTTTCTTACTTATGCTGAAATCCCCAATGAACCTTGTGGTTAGAGATCTTTTATGTAAACTAAGGGCAACAATAGTGTGTACCCCAACTGGAGACATGTCCCTGGAACTACCTGAGGAATCTCTGAACTTATTCCCATGTTGATTTTAGATGAAGTAGATAAAGAGGGAGAAGGGAATCATATCTACCAGATATCAACAGATATCCCAGAAGATTTATGGGCCACCAGTTACACATATGTAGGGTTTTTAAAAATCAGTGGTCCTTGTTAAGATTGCAACTGAATAAAGTCCACCACCAGCTATCCCACAATACCCACTGAGTAAAGAGGCAATTGAAGGAATAATCCCAATAATAAAGTACCTATTACAGAATGGAATACTAGTACCCTGTGTATCTATGAATACAAAACCCCCATATTGCCTGTAAAAAAGCCCAAAATGGATGCAAATGGCAAAGTCATCTATTGCTTATGCAAGATCTTACAGTAGTCAATAATCATGTTGGTTTAAAAGTACCCTATTGTACCAAGTACAGTAACAATAATATCTGCTATTTCCAGTCAGGCAAAATATTATACCGTGGGAGACTTGTGCTCTACTTTCTTTTTTATTCCAATCCACAAGGTTTCCCCAAAAAATTTTGGCATTCACGTGGAAAGGGACACACATGACTTGGCGCCGTCTGCCCCAGGGATTCTGCAAAAGTCCTTCACTCTTCTCCCAAATTTTGACTCAAGACCTTGTGAACATTCATTTTAAGAAAAATAGGTTGATTCATTTCGTGGATGACTTGCTTCTGGCCTCACCAACAACCAAAGCATGTCAGCGTGATAGCAAACATCTTTTGACGGAATTGTATAAGAGGGGACACAAAATATCAAAATCAAAAGTGCAGTGGTGTCTACCAAGAGTAAAATATCTTGGATTTGTGTTGTCAGAAGGATCTAGATACATTTCCCAAAAGAGAATAGCAGACATACAAAAGCTCAGTGCCCCTAAGACCAAGAAACCATGCAGGGAAATACTAGGTACCATGGGATTTTGCAGACAATGGATTGCTGGGTATGGGGAGATAACAAAGCCACTGACAGAACTGACAAGAGATAGTGAGAGTCACTAAAGTTAAAACCAGAACATCTCCAGGCAACTGCAAAACTAAAGGAAGCAATTCTATCTGCCCCTACATTAGGAATTCCTGACTATTCAAAATCATTCACTCTCCATGTCCACGAGTGAAGGAGTATAGCTTCTGGTGTGCTCACCCTGAGTTTCGGACCTTTACAAAGACCTGTAGCTTATTATTCAAGGCAGTTAGATCCCATCATTGCCAGCGCTCCTCCAAGCGGCTGGGGAGTTGCAGCCATAGTCCTGCTAGTTACAAAAGCAGCAGACCTTGTGTGAGGGTGTCCTCTGACAGTTATGTGTCCTTATGAAGTTGAGTCACTCATGTTAAGGCACAGGACACAAGCCTTCTCTGATCAGCAAAGTATGAGATAGTTTTATTGGGAAATGAAAAAAGATGCAATAGCTTAAACCCAACTACTCCTTTACCTGATTTACCTACATAAGGGGAACCATTACATGACTGTGAGATGGTAGTGCAGCTAACCAAGACTCAGGAACACCCCTAACGTACCATGACTGATATTGTTCACAGATGGTTCATCATATATGAACGAAGGTATAAGATACATGAGTGCAGCTGTAGTTAGCAAGTTTGAGACTCTACGGTTTGCTTCACTACCTAGAAACCTTAGGGCTCAAGCTACAGAATTAATTCCCTTGAAAAAGTCCTGTGAAATTGCCAAAGACCAAAAAGCCACCATATACACGAATTCTAAATATGCTTTTGGCATATGTCATGCCATTGGTTCTTTATGGCTTTCAGTGTGGTTTCCTAATATCATCTGGTAGAACAGTGGCTAATGAAGAGATAATTCATGAGCTACTGCAAGCTATACAACTTCCTAAAGAATTGGCAGTGTTTCACTGCAAGGCCCATACACTGAATACCGATTTTATAGTCAGAGGAAATCACAGAGTTGATGTACAGCTAGATGTATTGCAGAACAGGGTCCTGAACTCATATTGAATCTCTCTGTCATTGAGGAAATAGATCTAGAAAAAGTTTACACAGAAAGAAAAAAAGAAAAAGCTTAACATTGTTCTAGAAACACTAGCAGTGGCAATTAGAGAAGAAAAAGAAACTGAAAGTATTAAAATAGGCAATGAGGAGACTAAGCTATCACTCTTTGCCGATGATATGATGGTCCACTTAAAAAATCCTAGAGAATCAACTAAAAAGCTAGTGGAAACAATCAGCATCTTTAGCAAAGTTGGAGGATACAAAATAAACCCACATAAATCATCAGCATTTCTATATATTTCCAACACATCTCAGAAGCAAGATTTATAAAGAGAAATTCCATTTAAAATCACCCTAGACAATATAAAATGCTTTGGAATCTATCTGCCAAGACAAACACAAGAATTATATGAATACAACTACAAAACACTTTGTACACAATCAAAACTAGATCTAAACAATTGGGAAAACATTAATTGCTTATGGGTAGGATGAGATAACATAATAAAAATGACCATCCTTCCCAAATTAATTTACTTATTCAGTGCCATACCTATCAAACTACCAAAAAAACTTTTTTACTGAATTAGAAAAAACTATAACAAAGTTCATTTGAAAAAACAAAAGATCAAGAATATCAAGGGAAATAATGAAAAACAAATGTGAAGGAAGGTGGCCCAGCAGTACCAGATCTTAAACTGTACTATAAAGCAGCAGTCATCAAAACAATATGGTACTGGCAAAGAGACAGAAGGGAAGATAACTGGAATAGACTTGGGGCAAGAGACCTCAGGAAGACAGTTAATGATAAACCCAAAGAGCCCAGTTTTTGGGACAAAAACTCACTATTTGATAAAAACTGCTGGGAAAACTGGAAAACAGTATGGGAGAGATTGGGTCTAGATCAACATCTCAAGCCCTATCCCAAGATAAATTCAGAATGGGTGAATGACTTGAATATAAAGAAGGAAACTATATGTAAATTAGGTGAGCACAGAATTGTATACTTGTCAGATCTTTGGGAAAGGAAAGATTTTAAAACCAAGCAAGAGGTAGAAAAAAATTACAAAATGTAAAATAATTTTGATTACATTAAATTAAAAAAAATTTTGTGCAAACAAAACCAATGCAACCAAAATTTGAAGGGAAGTAAACTGGGAAACAATCTTTATAACAAAATATTCTGACAAAGGTTTAATTACTCAAATATATAAGGAGCTAAATCAATTGTACAAAAAAAATCAAGCCATTCCCCAATTGATAAATGGGCAAGGGGCATGAATAGACAATTTTCAGATGAAGAAATTAAAACTATCAACAAACACACAAAAAAGTGTTTGAAATCTCTTATAATTAGAGAAATACGAATCAAAACAACTCTGAGGTATCATCTCACACCTAGCAGATTAGCTAACATGACAGCAAAGGAAAGTAATAAATGTTGGAGGGGATGTGGCAGAACTGGAACACTAATGCATTGCTGGTGGAGTTGTGAATTGACCCAATCATTCTGGATGGCAATTTGGAACTATGCTCAAAGGGCTATAAAAGACTGCCTGCCGTTTGATCCAGCCATACCACTGCTGGGTTTGTACCCCAAAGAGATCATAGAGAAAAAGACTTGCACTAAAATATTCAAAGCCTCACTCTTTGTGGTGGCAAAAAATTGGAAAATGGGGGGGATGTCCTTCAACTGGGGAATGGCTTAACAAATTGTGGTATCCGGTGGTGATAGAATACTATTGTGCTAAAAGAAATAATGAACTGGAGGAATTCCATGTGAATTGGAAAGACCTCCAGGAATTGATGCAGAGTGAAAGGAGCCAAACCAGGAGAATATTATACACAGAGACTGATACACTGTGGTAAAATTGAAAGTAATGGACTTCTCTACTAGCAGCAATGCAATGATCCATAACATTTCTGAGGGACTCATGAGAAAGAATGCTATCCACATTCAGAAGAAGAACTGTAAGAGTAGAAACACAGAAGAAAAACAACTGCTTGAACACATGGGTTGATGGGAATATTATTGGGGATATAGATGGTAAACAATCACCCTAGTACAACTATCAATAATATAGAAATAGGTCTTGATCAATGATACATGTAAAACCCAGTGGAATTGTGTGTCAGCTATGGGGGGATGTAGGGGGAGAGGGAAAGAACATGAATCATGCAACCATGGAAAAATATTCTAAATTTTAAAAAAAGAACATACCAAGTTTTGTACCAAAGATTCTATTGAGAGAGCATACCTAGATTTGGGAAACCAGGGAGAACTGATTCTGATAGAAGGAGTCATTTTACAGACTCAATTTTAAAGCAGATCTATGAGAATTTAAGGTTAACACCAAAGTTCCATGTTCTTTATCATCCTCAAAGCTCTGGACAGGTTGAGAAAATGAAAAGGGAAGTTAAATCTATGGTAGGGAAATTGTGTACAGAGACCCACTTGAAGTGGCCAGAAATATTACCAATAGCTTTATTCTACCTAAGGACAAGGCCAAGAGGGGACGACTTAGACATTTCACCTTATGAGATTCTCTAAGGGCATTCTCCAATGCAAGCAAAGACTTTTACACCAGTTTCCACATCTATGCAAGGGGAAGACATGAAAATTGCTGAATATATCAGGGAATTGCAACATAGGGCCAAAGAACAAAAGAAATGGGAACATTAGTACAAATGGGGCCATTAGACTTCACAATACACAATATTCAACCAGGAGATCTAGTAAATATTAAAAAATTTTAACAGTGCAACAAACTTGGGAGAGGCCTTTCCACATTCTCATGACAACACCTTCAGCAATCAGGGTACAGAAAAAGACATCATGGGTTCACTGTTCCCACATAAAGAAGGCAATAGGAAATGATTTTATTTCAGACAACATGTCTGCAGGTGAAGAGGTTGATCAAGGATGAGAAGACAAGGATCACGGTGGCAACAGCAATGACAAGGGCAACAACAACAGCACAATGACAACAGAGACAACAGCACAAGGGCAAGGTCAAAGACAACAAGAAAGGGACAACAGACTGGCTATGATCTGTAAGAACATTGTGCTGATTCGCATAACACACTGACAACACTTAGCTGCAAACAACATTGAACACTGACAGCAATGCAGATTGGAGCACAAAGGCAGAATATTGAAGATGCTGCTTTGCATGTTAATGACAGATGAACTCATGTAACACAGAGGTTCGTATAAAAAGGACAAATTTGGTAAATATTTAGTTTATAAGAAAATTAACATATAAGACACACTTATAATAATTTCCAACACAACATAAGTCAGTAATAAGTATTCATGACAATATAAATGAATATGAGTTAATCACCTTATAATAGAGGTATGACAATGAATATGAACATTACAGAATAAGGTCTTATCTCAGAGGAAGATTTCATATATTCCTGTGAGATAACATCAAAAAAAATTTCCTATCTTTAGTAAAAGAAAATCCTTAATATTTTGTATATTGACTCCAAGGGTGGTATTATATCTTACTAATAGGTGATTCTATAGGGAAGTGTATATAGTTGTACAAAGCATGTAAAATATGTAAATAGTATGAACAAAGCATGTAAATACTATGTAAATTTGTTCATATCTGTACATTTGTGCATAGCTAGGTTTCTTAAAAGATTCTTCATTTTCCTAGCATTGCAAGTTAATTTTGAGTTTTATTGTAGACAGTTTTGGGTTTCCTGTCAACACAGGGTTTTAGATTTTAGCATAGTTAAAAAGTTTGGTTTGAAAATTTTTTCCCAAGGATTTGTAAAATGAAGTTTGAATTGTTTGCATAGGCTTTGTTTTAGTTGAGCTTTTTCTGTAACAATGTAGGCTGCAAATTTGTTGTTCTGTTACTGTATTTTACAAATGTTGCATTTTGGATTTTTGCAATTGTAATAATGTTTGGACTTGCATGTTGCAACTATTTTCCTTGCTTTCTTTTCTTTTTCCTAAAATTCTTTTACCCTTAGCATAAATTAGTTCAAATTAGGCATAGCACAGTAATAGAGTAAGGTAAGCTTAAGATAAGGACTGGGTTTTTTTTTTTGGGCGGAGGGGGGGAGGGAAGAATAGTATAATAAATTTAGGAATAGATTAGGAATTACATGGTTAATTAAGATCCAATGGAGTAGATTCCATCTACCCATAGGATAGCAAGGGGGGATTATTAGGGGTAAAATTAAGTATTTGGATTTTATAAGTGAGTGACAGGAGGGAATCCTGTCTTTCAGACTGTCTTAGGCCCAGTTTAAAATTTGAAGTCAAAGCTTCTGCTAGAATTCTCAGGTGTATATAAGAGTTGGAGGTTTCCAATTGTCACTCTGTACTCTCTCTCTGGGCTCTCTAAACTAAGCAAGTTCCAGAAAGCAGTTTTCTCTTAGCTCTCTGGCAAATTCCCTGTGAAACCTTTGGGAATAACAGATTGGCAGTTTGGGAAGGGAGAGGTGACTGTTTAGCAATGGCTGAAGTGAAAAGACTGACTGAAAGAAGGAAAGATGATCTTTTTCTCTGATATCTGTGAGAAAGCAGAGATAGGACAGGCTTTGGCCTATCCAGTTGGGTAGCCATTCCTGCCTCGACCAGAACCAACTTCTGGCTAGGCTGGCAGTATAGCAGTTGCAGAAATAACATCTTGAGACAATATTTTTTAAGACATATATAATTTTACAAAGGTATTAGAAATAGGTTTTACTTAGGTGGTAATTGGCTTATAAGCTGGAGATAAGGAGTAAGGGCAGGTCTGGTTTACTAGATGGAAGCGGGACCCGTGACAGCCCTTGAATTGGGTATAATTGTGAGGTAGTACCCCATTAGTATTAGAGATAAATCCTATTAAACTTTTTACCTTTTCTACAACCCTTTAAACCTTTTTTAAGTTTTAATAAATAGAGATTATTTTATATATCTGTCTCTGAGACTGCTTACAGCCAATCTATTTACTAGGCCCATGAGCCTACCAACTGCTCATCTTCAGTTAGTTTATAAGGCTCACCTTCAACAGACAATCAACTGGCCTTTTTTACCAACAAATAAGAAGAGACTATACAAATACAGATACAGTTTCAATATTATTCTTACAATTGGTATAAAAAATTTCCTCACTGAAAGTTCTGCACACCAGTGAAATCATAGGGGAAGAAAAATGGAGAGAAAAAGAGAGAAATAGGTAAATTTTTTTTGGTCTAAACCAATGTGTTCATCTATGTAGGCAACTTGAAGTATGCAAATACCCTCTACTGATACAGACACACAACTATTTTGAAATTTAAGTCCTAGGAAGTTGCCAAATATACTTAAAATTTTAAAGACTTAACCAGAGTCACCAAGTTGGAATGTGTCAGAAATCAAGATCTAACTCAGTTCTTCCTAAACCAAGTCAGGCTCTCCATCTACCATACCATACTGCCAAATTGCAAAAAATAGACACAAATTACTAAGCTGTAGGATTCAACTAATACCAAGGTGCTGTTAACAAGACACAAAACAGGAAATCCACATAGAAAGCTCCCCTTACCATGACTGATCTACTACAACTGTGTCAAAACCATCATACTCTTTAGACAGAGTACACTGCATTGGAACAGCACCAGGTCCTCTATATCTAGGCATTTCCACAGGCAATAAAGAAATCTTATAATACCTTGTGCACTTTACTCCTAAAGAGACAAATTATCTAGGACTGTGGTAGAACTCAACACAGAGGCCCTAAGGAAGCCCCCGGATGAGATGATTGTGCTTAGAAAGAAGTCTTTTCTACATAGACCCAAAGTGAAGATGACCTTTAATTTATTTGTTGACAATCATTTATATGCTATCAGCTGTTTCCATTTTTTTCCTCCCAAGGACCCCATAGCCACTTAAGAGAACCTTTGAAATTTATTGACAGATTTCCTAAATTTCTCTCTTTAAGACCATTTTTATATAATTTTGTTTTTTAGCATCTTATTTATTATTAGTCTGAGATTTCTTCCTCCACCCCTACTACTACCAGTCCCTGATACTTTCCCTCCCACTATAAATCTTACTTTCTCCTCCACAGTCTCCAACATTCCTTTCTTCTTTTTGCTCCTACTACTTGTGTTCCTCCTGCTTACGAACAGCATCTCCTCCAACCCTTTAGCAACACATTCCCACAAAAAGGATTCCTAGGAACTATAGGGAAATAGATTAAATCCTGATAGGTGATTAAGAGACAGGAAGATACTCAGGGCAACAATATTCTGAGAGACTTATAATAGGGTCTAGATTGTTCACCTAACCACCTCTTTCAAGAAAAAGGAGATCTACTTAAATACAAATACTATTCAGTTTTCTCTGTAACACTACAGATTATCTACAGTCCTAACATCTCCCACTCCGCCTCCATTCTTGAGAACATCCTGATGCTCTACAGGAAAGATATTGCCTAGACTTATCTTTTCTGTTGAATGACATGATTATTAACAAATAAATCACAAAGTTTAGAAGATCCCAGGAAAGCCCCACACCTGTTCTTACCTGGCTATGCAAAGAGTCAGTATCATCTCCTGAGATATTTGTCGGTTTCTCAGCATTCCTCCTTTCAGTCTGTACCTTAGCATCTTGCCTCCCAAGGTTCTGGTCGGCCATGCTGGTTCCCACTTCTACCTGTTCACACACTCCTTTCATGGTTTGTGTTGCTACTGAAACAACGGTTGGGGCCCAAAAGGAATACTCTGTTGTCTGAACTTCTTTATTATTTGTGTTGGGCCTAATGTTTTCCCCTCTAGTTTCTGGGCTTGTAGTCAAGACTTTACTATGTTTGTCCTGATTGGTTTTTGACTCTTCCTCTTGATCTCCTGCCACATCCATCTCCACAGTATCTTCTTTTGGACTGGATGGCACTTGTGTGACTGTCTGTTGTGTGGTTGGGGAAACAGAGGCCTCGATGTGAGAAGTGTGCTTGATAGGCTGTTCTTGACAGGGCCAGGGGCTAGGGTCTTCCTCCATTTTTTCATCTTCTACTTCTTGAGTGCTTGGGAAATTGAATAAATCTCCCCTGGAAACCAACCACACAGAAAGATCATATAAGTTAACTAATCTATTGAATTAAGATCCAAAAGACAAGTCTCCTTTAATTATGACAAGTGTTCCACACACCCCCTTCCATTCCTGTGGTATTACTACTACAGCATGAGCACACACCATGTCCCATTCACTGCAACGTGAGACTAAAATATATAAAGTAGGCCCAGTAAACCCGAGTTCCAGTATTTCCACCAAATAAGAAAATGTGAGAGTGCCCAGACTACTTCCACCATGTGAAATGCAGGTTGTAGCAACATTATGATTGTTGTTACTGTTAATTTTGTTTATGAAGTTCTATATCATGACTTTAAGTAGCTGCTCCTGTGAAATAAGAATGATGAGTTCACAATTAATCCAACATAATACTATTTTTGCAAAATGTTTTCCATTTTTATCTATGAACTCAATACTACTGGCAAACGAAAAACAAAAAAACAGAAATGAATTTCTTAACAGTCAACAACAGAAACTTATTTTTCAAAAGAAATATATCAAAGCATGAATTTTATGCACAAATTAATATTTCTAATACTTTTAGGAATCTCATTTCATTTCCTACAAGTTTGCTTTGGGCTCACACTTCATAAGCAAATAAGGATATTTTTGGTTTTCCTTTTATTAGCTGCCCTTATGTGTTATTGGGATAAAATAGATAAAGGTCACAAAGGACAAGCAATCATAGATTGCTATAGGCAAGACTGAATGGAATATCACAAATCCATTAGAATATTTATTAGTTAATTAGAGGTATTTATTATTGTAAAATGCTTCTATTTTTGCAGTGCTAGTCAAACCCAATGTTTATTTTTGGGATAGGGACCCAATTTTAAAAGCTTTAAGTTATAGCTAAGCTTCCAGTTTTGACAGTTATAGTGGTCAAATCAAAAAGCATTTCTTAAGAGCCTAATATACACTATATGTTAAACTCTGAGGCTATAAAGAAAGGCAAGAGAAGTCCCTGTTATAATTAAGGGTTTCACATTCTGATAGAGATTTGTAAAATAACTATGTACAGTCAATATATGTGTGTATATATGTATATGTGTGTGTATCTATATCTTTCTATATATCTATATCTATAGGCTAAATTGAAATACAGATCAATTTATGGTGGTCCAATAGCTACAGTGTTGCACTTAAGAGTCAGGAAAGATCTGAGTCTGAATCCTGCCTCAGCCATTTACAAGCTATGTGGCCCTAGACAAATCGCCTAATCTGTCTAACCTCAGTTTCCTCATCTGCAAAATGGTAATAACTTACTTCATGAGGTTATAATGAGAATTAAATGAGATAACATGTAAAGAGCTTTGTAAACCTTAAAGTACTATATAAATGGTGGTGGTGTTAGCAGCAGTAGCAGCAGCAGCAGTAATAGTAGTAGTAAAGCTAAAACTAACCACCTTTGGATAACTTAGCTCATCAAAGGCTGCAAAGATGCTATTTTTATCACTCATATAACAATAAAACTCTAAATAAAATCTTCTTTGTCCACAGTACATTCATCATAACAGATTAATACCAAAAGTCCTGGACCAACAGGACAAGTATAACTAATGCAAAACTGTGATATATACGACTGATACAAAAATGTATAGGTTATCGAAAAGAAACATAAGGTAAAGATAGCAGCAGATGGTAAATAGCTATCTCTGCATAAATATTCAAGGCTGCATTAAAGAACAAAGGATTCACTATCATTAAATCCCCATCTATATGGGAACACCTGTTAAATTGGAGATAAGATAGCTGATAGACACCTGGATAATGAGCAAATTATTTAGTCAATTAAATGTGAAAACTTTTATGACTTTGTCTTTTAGGTTTCTATACAAGAAGCCCATGGTTCAGCTATTAACATTTAAATTAGGTACTATTACTATAAGGGCTTTAAAATCACAAATATTTAAAAACAAAAATGTTCCTAAGAATTCTTTATTAAAGTTAAAGTAGGGGCTGAACAATGGAAATAAATTCTCAGATAGTATCCTGGAAATAATGAAGAATGCTAGTTAAATTAACTATATAGGGGGCAGCTGGGTAGCTCAGTGGATGAGAGCCAGGCCTAGAGACAGGAGGTCCTAGGTTCAAATCTGGCCTGATACTTCCCAGCTATGTGACCCTGGGCAAGTCACTTGACCCCCATTGCCTACCC
The DNA here is from genome assembly GCF_016433145.1 of Gracilinanus agilis. NCBI lineage: Eukaryota > Metazoa > Chordata > Mammalia > Didelphimorphia > Didelphidae > Gracilinanus > Gracilinanus agilis. Next base: position 525,354,553 of record NC_058131.1, on the reverse strand, counting down.
TTACCACTCTTCTGCCTTGGAGCCAATACACAGTCTTGGCTCCAAGACAGAAGGTAAGGGTTTAAAAAAAAAAAACTATATATACTTCACAAAATTAGCAGAGTAAGTTTTTGTTTTAATTATCTGGGATATTTTAGGTAAAAGTATTTTGGAGCTAAAATTATCCAGAACTGCTAGAAATTGAATTTTGTGAATATAGACAGATCAGATATAGATTGGTTTTACACTGTTCCTTCTAAATATGAACTTCATCTGCTTAATTTCAGCAAATAATAACAAAGAATACAAAATAACCAAATTCCAATGAGAAAATTAAGTTTTATCTTTTTCTTAATACTGTTTGGTATTAGTAAAATATGAAAAAGAAACGAGCATTTTTTTTAGGTTTTAAATCTAAATATGTTGTAAAGATGGTAGAATTCAAGAAATATATAGCTTTTTGGGATGTTTATCATTAAAGCAGAATATGTGCCAACTTCCTTTCTGTATTTTCAAGTAAAACTGGATTATAACATCTAACTACACAGTTGAAAAGATGGCCTATTTTTTTTATTTCTTTGTATTCTTCATAGTGGCTAGCATAGGACCTTACACACAATAATACTCAGTAAATATCTATTGATATGATCAAAACTAAAAACAGTGGAAAATGCAATTTCAAAACTTGCATTCATGAGATAAAATGCCATGAATAGAAAATCTTTTTCAGTGGTTCAGTTAGCAGTTTCTTTCACAGAGAGGTATTTGCTAAAGAGTATTTAACATTATTATACTATTCCCTTTGAGGAGCTTGGGTACATAGTGTCAAGAAAGGAGAAGCATAAAGATCTGAGTCTACATTATATTACTATTAGTTTTTTCTTGCTCTCATCCTCTACATCTATTGACTTCAATGATAGATGACAATTTAACTCATCTCCTGATAGTATTAAAGATGTCTGAATTTGTTTTTTGAGAGCGAGTGAATGGTCAACAATTATGCAAACAAATTATTTTCTTGACTTCCCTAGAAGGCAGAAGAAAATGAGGACATCAGTTTTAATTATTTCTGGCAGCAGTAAAAAGCCAGGAGACTTGAAAAGACAAGAAATAAGTTATTAGGCATGTTTGGGCAATGTGATATTTAGAAACAAGTAAACAATTAACCACTGAACACCAAGTTGTAATATTTGAACTGTAGAGATGGAGGCAATAATCATTAAAAACCAGGTACTAAGTTCTTAATGTCAAATGAAGATCTTTGTCTAATACATTAGAAGTATTTTGATTGAGATCCAAGATATACTATTCCAATGATGGTCTTTCAGTGTCTACTCTAGGTCTTAGCTATTTTGGAGAATTGCTACTTTGTATGGTAGAATGTATATTTTTATATAATATACCTTCTCATTAATTTGCTGAGATGAAATAGAAGAATTCATATAGATTGTTCTGCTAGCATCCTAAATCATTAGGCTAGCAATTTAAATGATAAGTCTGTTATGTTCAAAGGTAATTTTGGTAAGCTACTGAATCAGAGGTATGTGTAAATGGTTCATCTAACACATGTCCAATATCACTCTCATTCTGTCAATTCACTCATTTAGGTGGGACTTGACATACTGGAAATTATTTTTAGATATCTGTACAACTTAGATAAAATTCCTTTGGGACACTCAGTCCCCATTCAACTCTCAATTTCTCTAATATCAAAAGAATTTTTGGTGACATACAAAATCCTTAAGTCACAAAATGCTTGTTGCCAAAATAAACATTACAAAAATATGCCTAACTTATGGAGTTTTTTCCTTTTTTAAACAAAGACTTTGCATGATAGAGCTTGAAGCTACAATTCTTCACATAGCTGTAATGGCATCTCACCTGGAATGCTGCAATCAGGTTTCAGTGCTTCAGTATTGGGGGTGGGGGGAAGTCAGTAAGACCAAGCAAGCACCAAGTGATAATATAAATAAGATACCATGTCTCTTACTTTTATGACATTTTCTCTAAGATATGAGAAGAGGTTCATATACATTAATACATTAATGCATTAAACTTCACAATATTCTGATCTTACAGATTGGAAAACTAAAACACATAAGGATTAATGAATTCATGCAAGATTCTAAAAGTAAATTAGTCCTGTGATTATTAAAAGTAAATATGCTCTTTAAAAGCTTTATAGTTTAGTCATGTAACTATACTGAAAGGAAAACTGTTTTGCTGCCTTTATTATTTATTGATCATGAACCAATTGATCACATGTAATTCTTGAGATAAGTAACTGCAATTATAATTTTTAGAATTACACTGTGTATATCAATTATAATTACAGAATATTAGCCACAGTATTAGAAAGGATATAGTTTGGATTATTAGAATATTATAGCAACTATATATATATAAAGAGTTTCTGTTGGAGGAATAAAAACTTCAGGTCTGTGTAGTTATCTAGGGAAGCTGAAATCATGCAGAAAGAGTTGGGTTCATTGGGAACAGTGAGTTAGCTAATGAGATCATAAGAAAACAACCTTGGCATGTTCAGGTGTTATTTGGTCCTTTGAAGATTTGTGCCAATTATATTGCTCCCCAGAGTATTATGGCCAAGAAAGGTTATTTTGACCTACGTAGTATGATAGTTCTGAAGGATTAAAGTTAATCTTAACTCTGTACTTTATAGCAAATACTACAAATACTTGTTAACAAACACCATTACATGTTTCTTATCATCCTATGTACCTCCTACTGTATTAATGACTTATGCCAATTAAATGTCAAAAATCTATGAAAAACACTGTTGTATACCTATATGAGGTCCTCACCATAGGCCAAGCATGATGGGACCTCCAGCTTTAATTTATCACAATTAAAGTTTGGATCTTCAGCTCAGAATTATGACCCAGATATTTCTTGATTTCTCATAGTTCAGCGACCTGATGGGACTGAGGAGTAGACTCAGGATTCTGAGAACCTTTGAAAAAAAAATTCCACAGGGATGCTGTGGAGCTTTTTTTTTAATGGGACTCTGTTTTTTGACTCATCATCATTAAAGATCCCAGCTGCTCCAACCTAAAGTCAGCCCCATCTCTTAAGGCGTGACTTTTTAGTGAGCTGTGTTGTGTTAAATCTTATCTTGTTGGTGTATATTATTACTAATACTCTGTTCTCTAGGACTTTTAGTGAGTCATGTGCAGAAGACAAGAAAAAGAGGCCCCACGTGGGGTTGTATATTCATTGGAATTGGGTAGAAATTTATAGGTAGGTGCTTTCTATTCCTTCTCAGACGAGAATACTTGTGTAGGAGTTCTGCTGGACTCTTAACTAAGTGTGTTAAGTCTGTGTTTGTTATTCATGAGCTCCAGAAGTGATTCGCCTTTAAGGAAACTTTAAAGTTGCTCATTTGATAAAACTGCCTACGTACCTCAAAAGAAATCTGTAAATTTCACATTGTTCTTAAGTAAACTAGCTATTCAAAAGAATTGACTTTTCTTAAGAAAAAAATTGAGTTAGGGACTTAAAGTTGATAATATAGAAATTAGAGTCAAATTTTGATAACAATGGGCTATATATGTATATATTTATATGTATTTTAATAACCTTCAAAAATTTTAAAAGAATAAGCTAGCTTTATGATGCAGTACTGCTGTAAATATACTGTATATAAACTTATAAATAAGTGTCTTAAAGAGCAGGAAGAAAGCCTTAAAGAAATCTAGCCTACTGAACTGAAAGGCTTGTGATAACTTCTTAAGAGAGGAAACAACCATTTTAGTCAAAAACTTCACTTAAAGTAGTTCCGTCATGAAGGAGAGCTAAGAACCTGAGCAGAATTATTTGAAATACCTTCCCCACATGCGCTACAATAACCCCTCAGTTCTATCATTTTATTCAACTTCTATATTCCAAATGGCAGAGCCCCTTTTAACAGGAAAATTCCGTTTTTAAGCCTAAGCCAAAGAAATAATCCTCTATAAATATTCCCTAACAAAGAAATAAGGGTGATAAAATTGCATGAGATCATCAAGTTGTGTGTTTATCCAAAAGAACCTGCTTTTGCCAAAATTTGCTACTTTTTTTCTATATGTCTATACTTTTGATCTATACTTCATGTTTTCCCTTAAAAGGAACTCAGAGAGAGTAATGACAGAAGAAAGTAATAGCAGTGGCAGCGATAGCTTTTAACAAGTAAGAGGAAATTAAGGGAATACTCTAATTTACTTTATTTTTTGTGTGCTTGGTACCAGCATGATTTATTTTATCTGTCTTATTCATTAGTCCTAGCATCTGTTTTGGTCTGATCAGCCAAAACAGAAATATTTAATACTAATAATGGATATAATATCTAAATGTCCTCTTTCTCATATTTTGTTTTGAAGTAACACCTTAATTCTTAATTGTGCTAAACTTAGAAAATTTTTAGGTTCTGAATATGTAATCATAATTCAGTATTTACAATTTGTCTATCAAATTTTATAGGATTAGAGATGTGTGTATTGTAATTGTAGAAGTTTCAATAATCTCGTGTTTTGTAATGATCATAGATTTGATAAATGTTAGTATGGTATACTTGTAAAATTATTATTTTAAAAGGTTTTACTTCTCATTTTTATTATAAAAATGTTCTAACTTATGACAAAGGATTAACTGGATGCTATTTGACCTACCTAATTTGATATTGGCATCAAAGGTAAAAAAATGTTCTTCTAAAAGAATAATTACTATTGTGATAAACGAAACTTTATTTTGAATATTTAAGCAATTCATAATAAGAGAATTATGAAAGGCTAAGTGAAACGCAAATTCTATCAACATAGTGTTAACTGCAATAATTAAAAATTTGATATTGTGAAACATCTCATTAATGGCTTTAACCTTAAACAAAGTGAATTAAGGTTTGAGTTTTCAAAGTAATACCCAAATTAGTCACATGTTTAAAAAAAAACCTCATGAGAGGTAATGTTTAAAATGTTATTTTAAAATTTAGACTGAAATGTTTGTATACCATAGAGCATCAAAGGCAGCTAAATCATTATATCAAGCCAATAATTGAAATATGATACTGAGAGAAGAGAATGTTGATTTGATTTTAAAATAATGTAAGCTAACATTATTATTGATCATATATTCTGTATTGATCAGTTGTATTCTGTATCCTGATAAAACAATATCTGTCCCAAGTTACACATATAAAGACTAGACCCTTGTGTAATGAAATTATAATCAACACATCACTGAATGCATTCAGAGTGTGTTGCACACACAGGGGGTGGGGGGAGGGGGAGTTATAGGTTTATACATACAAGCTATATACAGGATAAATATAGGTTCCCCAGAGTATCATGGCCAAGAAAGATTATTTTGACCTAAATAGTATGATGGTTTTGAAGGATTAACTAAAATCTTGTACTGAACTTTTGACTTTGTATCAAATGTTTCAAACCCTTGTTACCAAACAATTTCATGTTTTTTTACCATCCTATCTATATACCTTCTATAGTGTTAATGACTTACGTCAATCAACTGTCAAAAAACTATAAAACACCAGCTGTGTGACCCTGGGCAAGTCACTTGACCCCCATTGCCCACCCTTACTACTCTTCCACCTATGAGAAAATACACCGAAGTACAAGGGTTTAAAAAAAAACAACAACAACTATAAAACATACTGTTGTACATCTATATGAGTTCATCACCATAGGCTGAGCATGGAGAGACTTCAAGCTTTAATTTACCACAACTAAAGTTTGGATCTTCAGCTCAGAATCATGACCTAGAGATTTCTTTATTTCTAACAATATTCACCTAAATCTTCAATGTCTAGGAATTCTTAAGGATGACTCAAAGAAGCTGTTAAAGGTAATGAAGACATCTAGGTTCAAATAATACGATAAAAAAAATTTTCTGCTCATTAAGCATTAAGCTCTGGTCCTAAAGTATATACTTTATTGTGTTCCTATATCCTTAGGCATAAAGTCATGAGTTACTAACTTTCTAGTACTGCTAATATTTGTGATAATATGTCTAATTTGTGACACCTCTCTATTGCTGTTGACACCACAATCCAGATGTCATCCTCAACTTCTCACACTCATACTCAACACAACAAGGTCCCAGCCTTAGATAACTCCCATCTTCCTTCTCTTCTGCTTCTATACCTGGGCTGCTGAACAAATGTGGAGAAAAATCACATTTGCAACCATTTTAGATGGGTCCATTACAAATTTATGCTATATAACTTCAACTGGGACCTGACCGATGTTAAGTAATCATCCTTCTTCAAACCCACCATGGTCTCCCCTTCCCCCCCATGCTTTAAGTGGAGAAATCTGCCTCCAACTTTACAGAAAAAAGTTGAAGTCACAGAAATCCCTCTTCCTTATTATCTCCTATCACTGAGAAACCTTCTATCGCTATCTCCTCCTTCACCCCAATCTCATATCACAAGGTGGCCTTACTCCTTATCATGATTAAACAAATACTCAATCAAGTATAACATTCTCTTTCAAAGGACTGCCTTCTCTCAGTCTACTGGCTTCTTCTCTACTCCCTAAAAAAAAAAGCCTCATCTTAGGGGAAAAAAAAAAAAAAACCCTTCCACTTGATTCTTCTATCATTGCTAACTTGTTAACTATTGTTCTATAAAACTCTTTTGCCCTTTAAAGCTAACCTCCCTAAAAAGGCCATATCCAAAGGTACCTTTACTTTCTCTCCCCACCAACTCTTCTTCCCTTGTAATAATGTAGTAATAATTCCCTTGTAATAATGTAATATTGTAATAATGTAGCTTCTGACCTCATCACTTCACAAAACTCCTCTCTCTAAAGTTACAATCAATTGCTTTATTGCCAAAGCCAATGGCCTTTTCTCACTCTCATTCCCACTGAACTTTCAGCAGCCTTTACTGTTGGTCACTCTCCTTGATACTTTCTTCTCTATGGGTTTTTTTTTTGTTTTGTTTTTGTTTTTTTTAAACCCTTGTACTTCGGTGTATTATCTCATAGGTGGAAGATTGGTAAGGGTGGGCAATGGGGGTCAAGTGACTTGCCCAGGGTCACACAGCTGGGAAGTGGCTGAGGCCAGCTTTGAACCTAGGACCTCCTGTCTCTAGGCCTGGCTCTCACTCCACTGAGCTACCCAGCTGCCCCTCTCTATGGGTTTTTGAGACACCATTCTCCCATGCTTCTCTTCCTACCTATATGACTACTTCTCTATCTCTTGCTGTATCCTCTTCTAGAACAAACTCTCTGACTGGAGATGTCCCATAGAGTTCCATCTTGGGCCCTCTTCTCTCTCTCTCTACAACTTCATCTGGTGATCAAATTACCTCTTATTAACATTTCTATGCCAATGGTTCTTGAATCTACCTTTCCTGCTCTAACTTCTTTGCTGAGCTCTCATCTTGCATACTCAGCAGCCTTTCAGCTATCTCCAACTGGATGTTCAACAGACATCTTAAACTAAACTCATCCAAAATTAAAGTCATTATCTTTCCCCTAAACATTCCCTCACTCCTAACTTTTCTTATGATCAAAGGCAACATCATCTTCCTAATCATTGAGGTATGCAACCTAATAGCAGTCATCCTGGATTCCTCACTCTCTCACACACATAGCCCCCAATAATCAATCTGTTCCCAAGGCCTGTCAATTTCACCTTTGAAACATCTCTCCATTATATCCCCCACTCTCCTCTGACACTACTATCACACTGGTGCAGGCCCTCATCACTCCATGCCAAATTATTGATTCTCAAGTCTCTCCCTATTCTCTCCATTCAGCCATTAAAGTGATTTCCAAAAGTGCAGGTCTGATCGAGTCTCACACTCATAGACACACGTGCACACCCTCCCTTACTCAATAAACGCCAGTGGCTACCTACTGTTTCCAGGATCAAAGACAAAATCTTCTAAGTATTCAAAGCACTTCTTAACCTAGCTCCTCTCGATCTTTCCAATTTTCTGACACTGTCATGTAGTATCATGTACTCTTCAATTCAGTGACACATCCTCCTTACTGTTCCACAAACAAGGCATTCCATCTCTTGAATCTGGGTATTTTCTCTGGTTGTCTCTTACAACTGAGATGTTCTCCTTCTTCCTGTCCACCTAATGGTTTCTTTGGCATCCTCTGAATCTCAGTTAAAAGCTCATCTTCCCCAAATAACTCCTCTTAACTCCAATGCCTTCCCTCTCTGATTGATCTATTTATCCTGTATATAGCTGGTATGTATAAATTTGCTTTGCTTGTTGTCTCCATTAGATCATGAGCTCCTTGAGGGCACAAACTATCTTTTGTTTTTCTTTGTATCCTTGGCACTTAGCACAGTGCCTGCCACTTAATTCATGTTTATTGACTTACTGAAACATATTCAATCCATTGCCAATACTATTATTTTACACTATTGCAATAGCCTACTAGTTAGCAACCCTGCCACAAGTTTTTCCCCTTCTAGGCTATCTTCTACTCAGCTGATCTTCCTCTTAAAAAATTTTTTTAAAATATTTTTCCATGTTTACATGATTCATTTTCTTTCCCTCCTTTCTTCTCTACCCCCTCCCAGAGCCAACAAACAATTCCACTGGGTTTAGCCAAAAGTTTATCACTTGATACCTATTTCTATATCATTCACTTTTGTAATAGAACAATCTTTTAAAACCAAACCCCCAAATCATGTACTCAGATAAACAAGTGATAAGTCATATGTTTTTCTTCTGCATTTCTACTCCCATAGTTCTTTCTCTTGATATAGATAGCATTCTTTCTCATAAATCCCTCAAGTCTGTCCTAGATCACTGTATTGCTACTAGTAGCAAAGTCCGTTACATACAATCATTCCACAATGTTTCATTTTCTGTGTACAATGTTCTCTTGGTTCTGCTCATTTCACTCTGCATCAGTTCATGGAGGTTCTTCCAGTTCATATAGAAATCAGGCATTTTATCATTTCTTACAACATAATGGTATTCCATCACCATCATATACCATAATTTATTTAGCCATTTCCCAACCGAGGGACACCCTGCCATTTTCCAATTTTTGGCCACCACACAGATTGAGGCTATGAATATTTTTGTACAACCCCTTTTCAGTATCTCTTTAGGGCACAAACCCAGTAGTGGTATTCCAGCTAATCTTCCTAAAAGACAAGGCTGACTATATCAATTCCCTACTCATATTCTAGTAGCTCCTTATTGCTACCTTCAGAATGAAACATAAAATCCTGTTTAGTTTTTAAAGCTCTTTACAACCCAGATCCTTCTTTTTTCTCTTTTTAAAACTCTTACCTTAGTACATATTGATACTTGACATCAATTCTGAAAAAGAAGAGCAGCAAAAGCTAGGTAATAGGGGCTAAGTGAATTGTGTAGGGTCACAGAGCTAGAAGTATCTGCAGCCAGACTTCAATCCAGGACCTCCAGTCTCCAGAACCAGCTCTCTATGTACAATGCTACCTAGCTGTCCCTTTATAGTCTTCTCACAATGATTTTTCTCCATATACTCTAGAATCCTGTGACATGTATTCTTGCTTTTCCTCAAATGAAACATATTATCTCAATTCTATGCCTTTTCAATAGCTTTCTTTACTTGTGTGAAAGAGAATTCTTTGTTCTCTTTTCTGAGTTTACACTTGTAAAAGGAAATTCTTTATTTCCTGTGTCTATTTTAACACTTTAGTTAAGCTAACTTAAGTACCCCTACTTAGATTGTGAATAGAGGATTAACTCTCCTTTGTCTACTTTTGAATTGAATCAACAAAAGATTGAATACCCTACTTAGTACTAGGTAAGAAGCTAGCACATATTTAGAGAACTCACAAGTCTCTTATTTAGAGAGCTCCACCCTTTTAACTCAGTCCCAAACTTGTGAATCCTATAATCAGAGTCTAAACCCTCAGAAACTCAATCAGCAAGGAATCTGTGAACACTTTTGATGAGTATTCACCCCTCCAGAAGGTGAGAACTGGTTCCCACAAGCACTGCCCCCTGAGTAGTGCTAGACTATTTGGAAACTGTGATTGACCCCTGTGATGAGAGACAAGGACAAAAAAAAAAAAAAAATCACCATAAAAACCATGAATCCTTCGGCTTGAGTCAGTCTTGTGGAGAAAGTCTCCTGACTGGAAAGTGTCTTCAAGGGAGCTTCTCTGGAGACAGCCTGGATCATGGGCTTGGAGCTAGGTTTCAACTTGGACTCTTGACTCCTGGACTACTTAGTGGGGTGAGTGAAAGGCTGGCTCCTTTCCTAGTTTCTGGAGAGACTAGCTTCCATTTTGGAGGAGGCTGCATGGTTACTCACTACCGGCCTTCCTGGTTGAGAGTTAGTTAATCTCTGCCTGGATTAAGATAGGATAACCTCTCTAACCCCCTCACATTTCTCTTCTTTATTGTTTCGTCTCTACTTGTAAATAAATTTCTGGCTCGAGGTATAATAAATATTGGCGACCATATAATTTCGTAAAATTTTTGTCCAACCATTAAATTTAACCTTTACATTTTCCCTGGAATGTTCTCATTTCTAACTTCTATCTATTGGCTTTCCTTCAAGGCTCCACTCAAGTCCCATCATCTGCAAGAGGACTTTCCTACTCTCTTTCTCCCAGTCCCCTCTCCCATACTTAGTGCCTTCCCACCAAGATCCATTTGAACTGTGTGTGTATATATATACAAACATAAGTATTATGTTATATACACGGTTGTTTTCATGCTATCTTCTCCTGTACAATGTGAACTCTTTTTTGTGGGCAGGAATTGTGTTTCTGTCCTTCTTTATAATCCCCAAAATTAGGAGAGTGCTCAATACATATTAAGTAATTAATAAATGCTTATTAATAATGATGATTTAAACTGTAGTTTCTTTTTGGGAAAAAAACTACATTGATTTCATTTTCCAGGCTTAAAAATTGAGTTTTCCAGTGATAGTTAGACAAAGATGTAAATTATAAACTTGTGAATTTTTAGTAATAACTAGAACTACACTCTGAATCCTATAAGAATGGACAGTTTTTCAAAGCAATTAGTCCTGCCACCAATTAGAGACATGTAAAAAGAGATGGAGACAGATGCAGGGTGACAGAATGTTTCTGAAGGATAAGAAACAAATCCCAATAAAACCAAATGTACTATTTTGAGTAATAAGATTCTAGGAAGTTTTCCTACTTGAAACCAAAGGATTCGGAACATACACATCTCTGAAGAAACTATAAAACAAAACAAAACAAAACAAATTAAAGGAGTTACAAGCAATGAAAGCACATTCATCTGAATGCTCATATGGCAGCTCCAATTTTAGTACCCAAACATTCAAGAATATAGCACCCAAATGAATTCCTGAATTCCTGAATTTCTGAGGAAGATGGCCTGAAAAGATATGTTGAATGCTCACCTAATTATCTGAGTTTTCACGACCTAAGTAACTGGATACTTATCTCTACAAACAAAAGCACTGAGTAAGAAAGAGGATACAATAACTAACTGAATTAGGCATATATTTAAGTACTTATTTGGGCAAGATTTCACGAGGGGATACTAAGACAAGACATTTTTCATGAACTGAGTGCTTAAAATCTGATAGGAGAGATGAGACATGCCCAAATAATTTTAATAAAAACAAAATGTGTTAAGTGTTATAGTAGAGGTTTAGGCAAAATATTAGAGGAAATAAGAAGACTTCATAGAAAAGATGGAATCTGAACTTGGCTCCTAAAAATGGGTTAAACTGTGATAGGTGGAGATGGGGGAAAGGGAGAAAGAATAGCATGAAAAAAGGTAGGAAGTGGAGGAAAGACATGACATGTTCAAGAAACTTCAATTAGTCCAGCTTGACTTCAATATAAGATGAAGGAAAACAATAGTGATAAACTGGAGAACAAAAAGTTATGGACTTCTAATGCTATAAGAATCAGTTTGGATCTTGTTGAGCCATAAAAGATTTTTGAATAAGAGAATAACACAATCAAAACAATGGCTTGAGATAAATCTGACATCGATGTGCAAGATGGGTTAGATGAGATTAAGGAAAGGTAGTTGGGTATTATAATAGTTCACAGTCACATAACAAAGAGGCTCTTCATTGAGAATGAAAAAAGAAATGATACAGAGGTGGGTTTTAGAATCAATACTCTGTATTGATGCTAAGGCAAGAGTGGTAAGGACTACAAAATAGGGGTTAAGTGACTTGCCCAGGGTCACATAGCTAGAAAGTATCTAAGGTCAAATTTGGACCCCAAATCTCCATCTCCAGGTAGGGCTCTCTATCCACTGAGCCTACCTAGCTGCTCTGACCCTTAGTTATTTTTCAGGCGATCTGATATCTAGCCATGTCTTCCCCATCTTAAATCTATGAAGTTGATTTTTTTTTAACCCAAGAGTAAGATTTGACATTTTGTCCTATTAAATTTCCTCTAATGTTTTTAGATCTTGACAATTCTTCAATGTAGCGCTACCAATTTTCTATCTTCTATGAATCATGAATATGTGTGGCAACATTTTTCAATCCTCATTTCCTCTGATATCTTTGCTGCATCTGACACTGATGATTATCTTCATATCCTAGATTACATTTTCATTTCTGGGATTTCAATTCACTGCTTTCTCCTGGTTCCCCTCCTACTTCTTTCAACACTTCTTAGTATTTGTGGCTTATTCAGCAGCCATGCTAACTATGAGTATACCCCAACCTTCTACACAGGGCTCTGTTCTTTTTACCTATTTGGTCTCCCCAATTCAAATCTACTCCCATGCCAGTGCATCTACCACATAGCTGCCAAAATGACTTCTCTAAAGTACAGGTCTGATCATATTACCTTACATCATCCCTTACCTTACTCAACAAATTTCAATGGCTTCTTCTATTGTCTCAAGAAAAAAAATACAACTTTCTACTTGATATTTAAATATCTTCACAATCTGGTCCCTTTCTAAACTTTCTCAACTTCTTATACAATCCCTCCTCACATTCTATAATCTAGTCATACCAACTTATTCAATGTTCTGCACATAAGACGCTCAATCTCCCACTTCTCTGCCTTTGCACTGGCTTTATCCCATATCTGTTATGTATTCCCTCCTAACTTTTGTCTCTTGGAATATCTGGTTTCCTTCAAAACTCAATTCAAGCTCTCTGTTCTTCATGGGGGAGGTAGAAACCCTGATCTTTCCAGGTGCTTATGTACCTTCTCCCCAAATTATATTATATCCATTTTGTATATATTCTTTCTCTACTAGTATGTGAACATACTGTCTCCCAAATTGAATGAAAACTCCAGACCAAATACCCAGACCTAGATGTAGTCATTTGTCACCAGATATCTGGTTCATGATTCCAGTCTTGCTCCTTCCTCCCAGTGTACTTCCAATCCCCAACCAACAAATACTACCTACACTTGGACTCAATGACAACATGAACTTCAGAGGACTAAAAATAATACATGCTACATACATCTTAACATACAGGTGATGAACTAAAGATACAAAATGAGACATATTTCCAGGCTCAGACAATGTGTACATTTTCTCTGCTTGACTATGCTCACTTGTTATGAATGGGCAGGTGGGGAACAAGAGAAGAGTGGTTACAAAGATGTGTCCCCAAAAGAAGAAGAAAGCATCAATTATGCAGGAGGAGAGAAGAAAAAGTTCATCAACACAGTTTTGAATTAATGTTTTAAATTTATTTTATGCTTTTTTAAAAACATGTATATAATATACCAAAAAAGAGATTAAAACTAGGTTATTGCAATATCATCAAAGCCACATTCAGAGGAAGAACTACAGGAGAGGAAACACAGAAGAAAAACAACTGCTTGAACACTTGGGTTGACGAGGACATGATTGGGGATGTAAACTAGAAACTACCACACCAATGCAACTATCAATAATATGTAAATAAGTCTTGACTGATGATACATGTTGAAACGAGTGGAAATGCATGTTGGCTATGAGGGGAGGGGTTTGAGAGGTGAAGGGGAAAGTAAAAACATGAATCATGTAACCATGGGAAATTTTTCTAAAAATAAAAAAAATTCTATTAAAAAATATCATCAAAGACAAAAAATGAGGAAGTTTCAAGAGGAGGAGTTATTTTCGGTTTTGTTTTTTTTGGAGAGTGGGGGGGGGGCAGAATATTATCTGAAGATATGGATTAGAAAGTCATTGGTCTTTTGGTGGAACTATGAATTGGTACAGTCAATACAGAAAACAATTTGAAACTATGCCCGATAATTTACTAAGCTGGGAACACTCTTTGATCCAGTAATACCACTAAATAAGCCTATGTACAAAATTATTTTTGCTGCTCTTTTTTGTAGCAGCAAAGAACTGGAAACTAAGGGGATGTCTATAAATTGAAGAATGGCTTTAACAAATTATAATATATGAATATAATGGAACCCTATTAATTCCATTAAGAAAATGAAAAAGGAAATGATTTCAAAAAAAGCTGATAAGACTTGAATGAGCTGGTATAGACTGAAGTGAACAATATTAGGTAAACATTTTATATTATAACATTATAGAAGAAACAAGTTTAAAAGTCTTAAGAACTCTATCAATATAATAATCAACCATCATTCCAAAGAACCAATGTTAAAAAATGCTACCTTCTTCAAAACAGAGAAGTATTGGATAAAACATGCTGAATAGGACACACATTTTTGTATATGGGAATTTGTTTTGCTTGTCTATAGATTTGTTACAAGTGTTTTATTTTTCCTTTTTCCCCCAGTGGAGAGAAGGGGGAGTGGAGATAAAAATGCTTGTTAATTTTTTAAAAGGCTTTTTTTTTTGAGTCAGTAATGACTTTTGAGTGGTAAAGGCTGAAGTAAGACTGAAAGGAGTAGAAGAGCAGCAATGATAGAACTGGTAAAAATCAGACTACAGAAGTTAAGAAATGAGTAATTATTAAATCAAATGAAGGCATGGTCAGGAAGAGAAAGGAGCAGGTACAACCATCCTTTTCAAGGTTGATGGTAAAATGAAGGTTATAAGATGGGATAACAGTTCAAGGGAGTAGTAAGATTAAGGGAAGAGTTTTAAATTAGGGGAGTTTTTAATATGCTTATGGACTGAGGGGAAGAAGTCAATGGAGAGAAAAAGATCAAAAATGCAAAGGAGAAAAGGGAAAATTGATAGAACAAGACTCAGAGAAGGAAAGAAGGATGCTTCTTAAGAAACTCTAAGGGAGAGGGGGAAGGAAATACTAGCTTTCTAGGGTAACTTGCTCTAGAGTTCTTGTCCCATCTGAAGTCTGTGCCCATTCCTATTGCCCAACATCATTGACTCATATCCTAACTTATTTCTTTCCCTCTCAAGATCCTAGGGTTAAACCATAAAAAGCTATTATGGTAACAGGAGTATTCAAGACATAAACCACCCTAGGGAGAAGAGAATGACTTCAAAGTTACAAAGCATTCCCCAATCTGGCTCGCTCTCCTAGCCTGTTTCAAAAACCTTCCCCTCTTTTTCCCCCATTCTCATTCCTACAGGAAGTGGATATTTACTTATTAAAAATAATATTTAATTTTTTAAGCAAATTCAAAAAAGCAAAAGAGCCTAATTATAAGGGTTGGCAGCCAAGATGGATAAAAGGAAGGCTAATGGTCATCTGTGACAGCTAGCAAGACAGAGTCTAAAGGCCAGACAGATTAACAATAGAATAATAGTTTTCAATATAGGAAGTTTATCTTCTTGGGTAAGCAGAAGACCCTCTGGAGAGTATGGGCATGAAATAAATGGCCAGAATTATTAGATATGTTCAAGTGCAACTCCCATATAAATATTGCCATCCTTTTTGATGAGAATGAAATCCAAGTCAAAAAAAGCAACTCACTAACACAGAGAGCCATTTTAATATACAATGAATACACTGTGGTGATTATATAGTATAATATAGGCAAACCAGAACAAATTAAAGTTAGTGTCTTTCAAATCTTGAGAGAGGCAACACTTGCACTACCAACAGACATAGGTTGATGACACGGATGAGTTGTGTTACTGCGCTGGTTGCTGTATATGAACTATGAAAGTTTAATGTATAAACAAATAATCTGCAAGTGGAAATTAAAAAGTTCCATAATATTTTAAAAAACTAATGAAGACTGAGTCATAGAACTTTTTGACAGCAAGATTAACAACATACCTTTCCTATACCTATAAAAATGTATGGAAGACTCTCAGCAATTTATTAATCAACAACCAACTAATATTTTTTAATCATCACTACAAACTATTCATTATGTCAGGCAATGAGGATACAAGTACAAAGAATGAAACAATTCCTCCTCACTAGGGAGTATGCCTTTTAAAAAGGAGTATCACAAAAAAGTTTTGGTGTAGTTTCAAGCTATTAAAGTTTAAATGCACCATAAGTTCAAATATCTAAAGTATAAATATGCAGTGAATAAATACAAATATATAAAAATTAAATATAAGGTAGTCTGGGAAAGAGAGTGCAGAAAATGGTGCTTGACCAGCATCTTAAAGAGAAGAACTCACCAAGGTAGGAAAGGAAAGAATGTATTCCAGGCCAGTAAAATGTCCAATGCAAAGACACAGAGATGAGAGATAAAATGTCATGTGGATTATAAAGTACAGGAAGTGGGAAGTGATGTCCACTAAGACTAGAAACCTATATCAGTTGGGACCAGATTGTGAAAGGCTTTAAAAACTAAACCAAACTTTATATTTATTGTTAGAGGTGATAGACTTGAAAAAGCAGGGGGATTAACACAGTCATATCTGCGCTTAAGGAAAATTACTTTGGCATTAGTGTGTAGGATATAGAAGCAAAGAATGACTTGAGCCACAGGGGAGACTACTACAATATTAGGCAAGAGGTAAGGAAGGCCTGAACTAAGGAAATGGCTACATGAGGAGAAAAGAATCAGATTCAAGAGATGTCGTGGCAATAGAAATGGCAGATCTAGCAAACAGTTGAATCTGAGGTAAAAGAGGGTAAGAAAGTCCAGGATAATGCTAAGGTTACCAATTTGGGAGATTAAAAAAATGGTTATGTCTTCAAAAGAAACAGGGAAGTTTGGAAGAAGGCATAGGTTTGGGAAGAAATATACTGAGTTCAGTTTTGGACATGTTGTGTTTGAGATGTCAATGAGACAGCCAGTCTCAAATGCACAATAGATATCTGGTGATATGGGACTGAAACTCAGGGGAAAGACTGGGGCTGGATATGCAGATGATAGTTAAACCCATGGAAGTTGATGATGTTACCAAGAAAAGAATGGAGGGACAAGAAAAGAGGGCCTAGGACAGAATCTTGGGGAACACCCTCAGAGAACATAATCTAGATGATGAGCCAGGAAAGGAGACTGAAGAGTCATCAAAAAGAGTGAAGAATCAGGACAGTTTAGTGTCATGAAAACTCATTGAGAAGACAGTATGTAGGAAAGAAGTCATGGATAAAGACTGAGAAAAGACCATCAGATTTGGCAACTAAGAGATTGTTGGTAACTTTAGAAAGTACAGTTTTGTTTGAGTGATAAAGTCAAAGCCAGATTGCAAAGGGTTAAAGAAAGGAGAGGAAATTGAGGTAGCTAGTATAGACGGCTTTCTCAGGGAATTTCACTAAGAAAGGGGGTAGAGATATAGAATGAAACTTGAGGGATGGTAGAGTCTAATGAAAGCTTTCTGAGGATGTTAGTGTGGAAGATTTGAGCATGTTTTGAAAGCAGTAGAGAAGAAACCAGTTAATAGGGAGAGGTTGAATAGAGAGGAAGATTGAGGATGAAACCTTTTGAGAAGATAGGAGAACACAGAATGGGATCAGATGCAGATTTTTTCAAAGACCATTTTTTAAATAAATAAGATTTGGCCTGGTTGGAATATACCAAAACCAAAGTAAAAAGCTAAACTGGAGGGGCAGCTGGGTAACTCAATGGACTGAGAGTCAGACCTAGAGACAGGAGGTCCTAGGTTCAAAATCGGCCTCAGACACTTCCCAACTGTGTGACCCTGGGCAAGTCACTTGACCCCCATTGCCCACCCTTACCACTCTTCCACCAAGGAGCCAATACACAGAAATTAAGGGTTAAAAAAAAAATGCTAAACTGGAGACCACAAAGAGAGACCAAACAGTTTCTGGAAGCAATCAATTTATGATTTAAAATGGGAGCAAAGATACTATGAAAATAATGCTTACCTGATGAGATTTGATGGGAGATCATGGCCTTTGGCCTCATCACCCTGCTGGACTTCACAGACACGGCTAAACACAGACACTGTCTTCTGAGAACTAAGGATAACAAGGTAAAGCAATAATTCTACATTTGTTTGAGTAGAAGAAATACCTTTCAAGCAATCAACAAACATTTATTAAGTGCCTGTTATGTGTCAGGGATCATGCTATATGTTAGAAATATCTTTCTGGAATTGCAGGGGAACAATCCTTCCTTTACATTTCTTCTCCTGATCAAGGATGCAGCTTTCTTCTATTTCTTATGCAGCATGAGAAAAATCTTCATGAAGAAAATCATTAGCAATAACAATGTGATCAGAGCAATGCCTAGTCCCATATTATCACCATACTTCTGTCCCATTGCAGGTTTTGTCTCTTCCTGGGACTGTGTAATCTCATGAATACACAGAAATAGCAACACTGCTCCATCTGTAGGCAGACAGCAGTGTGATTTCTCTTCCAAATAGAACCTCATGAAAAGTAACATGTACAGAAACAGAAAAAAGAAAAGAAGAGAAAAAGGAGGGAGGAAAGAAGAGGGAAGGGGAGGAGAGGAAGAGAAGAGAGGGGAGAGGGAGAAGAGAGTTGTAAGGAGGAAAGGAGAAGGGAGAGGAGAAAAAAGGCAACTAGGCAATTCAATGGATAGAGAGCCAGGCCTAGAAATAAGAGGTCCTAGATTTAAATCTGACCTCAGACACTTCCTAGCTATGTGATCCTGGGCGAATCCCAATTGCCTAGCCCTTACCACTCTTCTGCCCTGGGACTGATTTCTAAGATGGAAGGTAAAGGTTTAAAAAAAAATAGAGAAAAGGAAAGGAAAGAAAGAAAAGAAGAGAGGGGAGGAGAGGAGTGGAACTAAAGTACTCCTGTGTTAAAGCTATTTTGGAAAAAACCTCCCACAATCTATCTTTTTCTATATAGATCATGAAGTTTATCTGGATTTGTTTTTAAAACAAGATAAACATGTACTAATACTTTAATACCACTATCAATAATACATATCACTATCACTGTACTTCATTCCAATCTCTTACTTTAATGCACTTCCACCCTTGCTTTGCAGGACCTCTTTCTTCCATACTCTAAGAGTCTCCCTAACTTTAGAATGAGATTTAATCTCTTTTCCATCTGCACAAGCAGACTAACAATAAGCAGAATCTGGAATACAATAATGTAAAAACAACAGAATTTTAAAAATGGATTTTTCCCCAATTAGCAAGACTGTGTACTTATAAAAAGTATTTAGCAGAAGACTCAAAAGTCAGGGCAGCTGGGTAGCTCAGTGGATTGAGTCAGGCCTAGAGACGGGAGGTCCTAGGTTCAAATCTGGCCTCAGACACTTCCCAGCTGTGTGACCCTGGGCAAGTCACTTGACCCCCATTGCCCACCCTTACCACTCTTCCACTAAGGAGCCAATACACAGAAGTTAAGGGTTTAAAAAAAAAAAAAAGAAAAAAAAAGTAGCATATAATCCTCACCCTGGAATATGAAGTTCATTTTATAGAAAGGGACATTAAGTCCAGAGAGATGAAAATCTTTTTTTCAGAATATGTAGTAAACAAGTAGATAGAACTAGGATCATATCACAGGACTTAAGCAGTACTTTCAGAATTTAATGTTTTATGATTATAGTCAGTAGCAGATGAGAGACTTTTATACCCTCTCATAGCCACCAGATGGCAAAACTCAACTACTCAGGTCTGAACCTAGAGATATAGTCACCCTCAAGGCATTATAGAAAGAGTAATAACAGCAACAATAACAATAATATACTATACCACCACCACAACAACAATAATGTACCACAACACAGTTTGGGACAGTAATTAGGATGATCTTACATAATGATTAACAACAACAACAACAACAAAAATAATACAATACACAACAGCAGTTAGTTTGGAATACTGAATAGAAATGATCTTATACAATGGCTAATAGTCGAAATCCCCGAGTCCATAAATATAACTATATAAGACCATCCAACTATTTCCTGCCACATATTATAGCCCTACCAAGAGCAAAGAAGCTCAAGATGAGGATTATAATATGATTATTGAAGTAAATTTTTAAAAATTGCTTCTGTCAACATTTTAGACAAGTTAGCAGACAAAAGGTTTTGTCAGAGTGTTAGTGAAAAAAGTTGGGACTTATTAAATTTTTCTTCCTTCAGATCCCTTATTCTAGGCTTCATTTTGATCTTTTTCTACTATTGATAAATCATCTTTTCCTTCGTTAACAGTGGCTCTGTATGAGACTGCTCTGCATAGCAACAAGCTCTGGTTACCTGGCAACAGAATCAGCAACAGCAGTGGATCCATTTTTCCTTTCACCACTTACAGGCTCTGAACAAAAACACAGGCAAGGAGGGAAGGGAGAAAAATAGAGAAAGAAACCAGTTAGTGTCATACCTAAAAAGCTTATCCTTAATTTTTTACTCTTTCTTCTACTCTATAGCAGAAAGAAATAGAAATAGGAATGAAGAACAGGAACAGAAAGGAAAAAAATCATTAACAATGATTTAACACAAGCATTTGCCACACCTTACAATCAATATCCTAACAAAATAATTTACTCTGGTCTAAGTGAGCAAAGCCAAAAATGTTATATGAAATTACGAAGAAGCCTCATTTAATGATGAAAATAAACCCCTATTACTGTTCTAACCTTTCATTTATACATCTTTCTAAATCAGGGGTCCTTACTTAACCTAAGGATTACTCATTTTTTAAAAATTACCTTTATAAAATTAAGTATTTTTAAAATTAACTCTTAATTCAGATTGATAGATAACTGTATTTTAATGTATTGGTTTCCTTTGCAATTTATATATTTTATTTTGTGCATTTTAAATATTATTTTCAGGTGTCCATAAACTTCACCAGACTGCCAAAAGGGTCCACGACACAAAACAGGTTAAAAATCTCAGAGCTAGATGAAGATAAAATAAGTAATTACAATAACAACCGTTCACATTTACATAATATTTAAAAGTTTGAAAAGCACTTTACAAATATTATCTCACTTGATCATCAAAATCAACCTGCACAGATGAGGAAACGGAGGCTCAGAAAGATTGTGTGACTTAGCTAGCATCACCCAACTAGTGTCTGAAATAGGACTGAGATATAGGCCTTCCTAATTTCCTGACTTCAAGTCTAATGGCCTAGCTATCTCATTCTGCCTCTCCATAAGATAAGTCTCATAACTGTTATGGTATTGATGATACCATAAAAATCATCCACATTAAAACTGAAATCTCCAAAGATAATAAGTGAGAGGAACTCCAAAAGTGGTTTGGATAATTCCAAGATGAGCTGGAAAATCTGAGGGGTAGTAAATATTACTTAACAATGCCTTTCCCATTGTTTATATACAAGATACAAATATTCATGGAGTCTGACTTAGCCAGTGTTCCTATGACTGATCTCTAACAGAAGAAACTAAAAGGTAAAAATGTTCCATGTCCTTCTCCAACCCTCCTTAATTCTAGTGCCTGACTTCTGTTAATTATTTCCTTTTTATCCTGTATACAGCTTGCTTTCTATATATTCATTTGTAAATTATCTCCTCCATTAGATCATAAGCTCCTTTAAGAGTAGAGACAATCTTTAGACTCTTTTTGTATCCTGGCACTTAGCACAGTGCCTGGCTCATAGCAGGCACTTAATGTTTATTGAATGGAACAGAATCATAGATTTTGAGACAGAAGGGACCATGGAGATCACCTTAGTCTCACTTCCTCATTTTGTAATTAGGGTAGTAGAAAGCAGAGCCAGGACTCAAGCCAAGGTTCTCTGACTCCAAATCTTCTCTTCCAAATCTTCATTTTGCCCCTGAATTCCAATCCTACACTTAGACTTCAATGAACTGCAGTCAGAATCCCAACACACCAGCTCCTTCACTCAATTAAGTGGAATGATCTTTTCTCTGGTCTCAAAATTTCTGCCTTTCACTTCTATAAAACTTCTCTGGTGAATGAACTCCAACTCAAGGAATGTCCTTCCAAGGGCACAATATAGTATGGAAAGAGCCCTAAAACCCAGAAGTAACTGAACACAGTAAGTAGTACAGTGTTAAAAAAAAAAACAAAACACCAAGAATACTATATACTCACTTAAGGACCCAATTTCTACAAAAACAGATAGAAAAATGGAAAGCAATCTGAAAGAAATTAAAGATTTCACACTACATTCCAAAAATTTGCTCCAAATGAAGAACATAAATGGTCATACTAAAAAAAATTAGAGAAACAGAGAAGATATTTTTACAACTTGGGGGGGGGAGGAAGAATTCTTAACTAAACAAGGACAGAGAAAATCACAAAAGGCAAAATGGATAGTTTTTATTAGCAAAGTCTTTGCACAAACAAAAGCAATATAAGTAGAATCGTAACAAAAAGTTAACTGGGGAAAATCTCTGTAGCAAATTTCTCTGATGTAGTTCATTATCAAGCTTTATAGAGAACTGGTATAAATACATAATATGAGGGCCAGTTCCCAGTAGATAACTGGTCAAATGTTATGAATAAGTAGGTTTCAAATAAAGAAATCTAAGCTACCAACGATCATATGAAATCTCTAATAGTGAGAAAAATGGAACTTAAAATAACTCTGAAGTTCAACTTCACAAACTTCAGGCTGACAAAGATAACAAAAAAAGCAAAATGACAACTGCTGGAAGGGCTATGGAAGAACAGGCATATCATTGATGGAACTGTGAAGTTGTCTTCAAGTCAATCTGGAAAACAATTTGAAATTATACCCAAAAGATAAAAATTATTCATACTCTTTGAGCAAGTATACAGCACTACAAGGCATATACTCCACTGAAGGAGTAAAAGATAAGAGAGAAACAAAACCATATATTTGAAAATATTTATAGCAACACTTTGTACTGTAGTTATGAACTTTCTAGAAATTAAGGAGGCCTTTTAGCAACACTTTGTATTGTAGTTATGAACTTTCTAGAAATTAAGGAGGCCTATCAACTGAGGCCTCCTTTTAAGGAAAAAAGAGAGGACAGATATTTCCTCATCTCCCATCCAATTGCATTGTCTAACTTCTCTATCATTCCTCCAGTAAAATCATCTCTGAGAAGTTTCATCATCTAGCAAAAGCCAATCAATATTGTTACTCACACCTCAACAGTACGCTTTGTCCCAGTGAAGGTTAGAACAGACATCTCATTTCCTACCTGCTGTACTTGTTTTTTTTTAGTTAGTTTTGGACTTTCCAAGGCCTGCCTACTCTGATATATATCATTCATGGTTTCACAAATAATCCTTGTTCTCTTCTTGGTATTGGTAACTAACATTAATTATCTGTTAAGTTCATAATCTAAAAAAAAACAAGAAAAGGCATGAGATTTAGGGGCAGAGGGCCTGGGTTCAAGTCTCAGCTTTGCAATTAATTAGCTGTGTGGCAATCACTTAATCTTTGCAGGCCTCAGTTTCCTTTTCTGTAAAATATGAGCAGGCCAAATAATACCCAAGTTCCCTCTTAGTTTTAAATCCTATAATGCTCTGATTTTGTGGGTACATAGGCTGAGATAGCTTCTTGGGCTCAGAGATTTGCTATGCCCAATCCCTAACCACTTAATATCTTCCTTTTGCCAACTGCCACTATATCCTGGTACCCATTGCCAGTGCCTACCTCCCCGATACCCCATATCTCCACATACATCTGATTAGAAAAATGTTTTCTAGTTTTTAAAAAAAATTCTAACAAAAGGAAAAAAGAGAACACAAATATAGTAAGACAAAGTAAATGAGGGAAAAAAAAAATCTAGTCCCATACTAAGTGATCCTAAATTATTCTATCTTGCTACAGTTCCCCAGTCCTAATCTATCCCATTCTGATTCACTCTTTAAAAAAAAAAAATCCTTACCTTCTCTCTTTAGAATTGATACTAAGCATTTGTTCTAAGGCAGAAGAGAGGTAGATACTAGGAAAGGGAGATTAAGTAACTTGCTCGGGATCATATAGCTAAGAAGTACCTGACACCAGATTTGAACTCAGGACATCCTGGCTCTCAATCTGCTGAGCCACCCAGCTGCTCCCTCCGATCTAGAATTCCACACCCCTCATTTAACTCCCCTGTGATCCCAAAGAGAATGCTGTCTTTTCTCTTTAAAACGTTCTATGCTAATTTTATAATGTTCCTATATCACTCACATTCTGGCTTTAATTCATTCATATTCTACCATCCCAGCTTTGCTATTGAACACCTAGAATTTCTGAATGAAAATCCAAGGATATTTAGTATTTCAGCCATAATAGTACTTACTTATCCATATATCACTCTTTCCCCTCCAAATCAAAGGAAAATATGAAAATGCCACCAGTATAGAAGGCATCCCAATATCACAATAATCAGAAAACTCAGCCCAACACAAGTCCCCCCATCAATTCATTTATACTACCACCCCATCTTCCTATTATTCACATTGCTTAGGGAAAAAAAGAAAGCTTGCCTCTTCCTCCCTTCATGGCAGAGGTAGGAAACTGTGGGTATGATGTATGCTTACACTGTTAAGACATGATCAATGTGCTGGTAGGTTTTGTTGAACTTTTCAAATTTCTTTTTAAAATTTTTAATAAGGTACAGTTCACAAGGAAAAGAGAGGGATATACTAATAGAGGAATATGACATAAAAAAAAGATATTAAAACCAAAGTAAAATTTAAAACAAAAGGAGTACTAAAAATAGCCAAGATAAATCACTCAGTTGGGTCTTACAGTAAATAAAACAAGGGGTGAAAAGTTTATCATAGTTTACCCAGATACAGGTAAAAAGATAACTTACTTTCCAAACTAAATTGCAAGGACTCTTCACTGGCCTCAGTCTCAGGGCTAACCAGTTTCATTCTCAGACACAGTTTTTCATCTGGGACAGCTCTGGAATCCCCCTTTTCACTCTCAACAGTAACATCACTGGACCCCACAGAACTTTCAGCCATAACATCACTGGTTGCTATGGGGCTCTCTGAATAGCTGTCCACAACTGAAAGAAAGGAAGGAGGAGGAAGGAAAAAAAAACCACTAAAGCACAAACATTAAAATACAGCACCTCAGGGTCATCAGTTTGCCTATATGATTCCACAGGTTTGCAGGATTCAAGTAGTTGTACCTAGAGGAGATCCTGTCACAAATATCCACAACTACACGCTATAATTGACACCTGGTCTTAAGAGGAGCAACAGGATTCAGTTCCACTTCCACATCTGGATTTAGGATGCTGCATGAGCCCTCAGCCAACCCACATCTGCCAGCATCAGGCATAGGTAGCAGGAAACTCCAGACGGCATGACAGTTACCTCCCAGCACTGACTAGAGAAAACAAATAGATTAATGTAGAACACTAATGAACTGCTGTAGAGGAGGGGACTACCTAAGTATTCCTGCCTGTCAAGCAGATACATGATTTGTACATGGTGTTGCACTAGTAGACATCTTCTATGAGCTTTATGTCCCTTATGTATCTTTTCAGGTAGTATGGTAAATTCCCCTCCCTCCTTTTCTGATGCTCCTTCTACCATTCCTTTTTCTCCAATGTTCTACACAAAGCAGATGCTTATTCAATCAACAAATGAATAAAAAAAGTATTTATAAAGCACTTACTACGTGCCATATACTCTGCTAAACTCTGAGAATTCTAAGACAAAAATAGTCTTCTGCCCTCAAGAAGCTTATATCAATAATCGTTTATTTATTTGTTTGTTTTTGTGGCTGACTTCCTCCACACCCTATCTTCTGTAAAAAAAAAGCAAGCATAGTCAACTTGTACTATACAAATATATATTGCCAAAGGGTCAAAAAAAATTATCAAAATTTAAGAAACTGGAAATTGTCACCAGATCCCCAGGGGGATTGGAATAAGAGTACGAAGATCTGCAGTCAGTCACATTCTTCCTGAAGCAAGAAGAATTAATGATATCACCTACTCCCAATTCCTCAGATGGTCCTATGGATATCCTCTTTATAAAGGATGACACCTCAAGAGTTTCTATGTCAAAGAGTATCTTTTTTTATATCACTCACCAATAGGTGTACTGTGTCTCCTTGGACCTAATTTAAGATGTCCAATCAAAGGTGGAGTTGTACTGGTCAAAGGTGGGATAACATCATCTTCCTTAGGCAAAGTAAAATGAAATGGGATTTCTGAAAAAGAAAGACACAAAATAAGCAATAGAAGAGTAAACTTTAAAGGAGGTCTACTAGGGGTATTTGCCCCAAAATTCTTCTCTAGTCACTACTCTCAGCCATCATTGTCTCTTGCATAACTTTCATTTCCTCACCAGATTGTCTATTTTTACTACCCATAGCATCATATAGATGAATTTGGGCTATGACAATATAGGCATTTTTATCCAAGAGGCTATCCCATTTTAAAAGATCTTTTTGTAAGCTGTTCTGCTATTTATCAAATATTAATTTCTATGACTAATTTTCAGTTTGTGATTTGTTGTTAATTTTAAAAAGAGCACTCTTATTTTCAAAAATACACTGAAAAGGTTCTCTTTTTTTCCAAAACATTTCTCATCTTTTAGGAAAGACAAGTACTAAAATCACAGGCCCTGGCTTTAGAAATGCCAAGCACAGGGGGCATCAAGGTGGCTCAGTGGATAGAACCAAGCCAGGAGACAGGAAATCCTGGGTTCAAATCTGACCTCAGATAGGTAGCTGTGGGACCATGGGCAAGTCATTTAATCCCATTTTGCTTGACCCTTACTGCTCTTCTGCTTGGAACCAATACACAGTATTAAAAAGGAAAAAAAATACCTAGCACAATGATTCCTATATATAGGAGGAGTTCAATATTAGGGGAAAGAAATTAAGCTGGTGTTTTCTTTACTATTTAAATCTTAAAATTCTACACATACACACAAAAAAATCTTAGCAAGGAGGGTTATGTTGACAGATCTGATATCATATCTAACTAAAAAAAGAGTCTCCAAAACATACTTACCAACTGTGAAAGCAACAAAACATTTAATATTTTACTATTTGCATAAAAGTAGTACTACTATTAAAAATGAAACTAAAAAGATCATTCAATAAAATTTCCTGCCTGAAGCATAATGGTCCTCTACAATATTCTTGACAAGCAATTTGCATTCACTGTCCTTATAGGAATATACTACCCATTTATATTTGTCATTAATCACAGGGCCTTGCTTCCATTTTTAGTACACATCCTTTTAGGTCAAAAATCAGTGAATACCCTACATATCATACTGGAGTCTTGTGTATTTCCTCCTTATCTTCTCAATCAGAATTATTCACACGTATCATTAAAATTTTATTCTTAAAACTCTAATCAGATCAATAACCAGTGATAGAGCATCACAAGAGAAGTAATAATGCATTCACGGTGCAGAATAAGATATTTTTTGGACTTGGCAAATCTGAAAAGTTGTTTTGCTTGACTATTCCTCTTTGTAAGAAGGGTTTTGCTTTTCTTTTTTTTTAAGTGGGGAAGAGAAGGGAAAGGAATGGGAGGAATGGGAGGAAAAGGAGATAATTTTGATTTAAAAAAATAATTTTAAAAATTTTGTTCTTCATTGTTTTCTATTGTTTTTAAGTTAACTGACTTTCCTCCTTGGGCTTCAGTCCCTGAGATCATACTTACAAACTTCTTGGAATCTAATTATCCTAAAGTCTAGGTCCTAAATTCTATCATATTAAGTTCTCTACTTGGCTAGCATAAATTCTAAGGTGTTATATATTCTTTCTGCCAATATTTCCAACATTTCTACTTTATCGACTAGTTCTTCCTTGCTCATCTAAATCAGGCTGTGAATTTCTTCCATCTTGTGAAAAACAAAATCATCGGTTAAAATAAATAAAGAAATCCCAATTCAAATGCCACTTTCTCTGTGATACTAATTTACAATACAGAGTGCTAATCCACTGCTCAATCTAGCTAACTGGTTTCTTTTGAATATAAAATACTTTATCACTAAGTCTAGATAATATCTATGAGACTTTTATTTACTGGTGTTAAGATCTCAACTTCATATATGTTATCAATACTCTGCACAATGTTCTACAAATATCTGAAGTCTTGAAAATAAATTCTGTTTTTCTTTTCATTTGTAGGCCTCTCAACTGCTATTTATCTCAAGCCACATCTATCATTTTCCTATCTATTCAGTCGTAATACCTTGGCACTTTTCTCAGATGATTAAGTCCCCATACAAATATATTTTTCCTGGTTCTTATGAGATCTGTCTTTGGCTAAAATGTTCTCTAACACCAATAGCCATGTGTTCATTTCCTAAATTCTCCTCTTCTAATTTCCCTACTTCCTGCCCCGCCCCAAAAAAAGGCTACTCTTTGGCCCAGAAATCCTATTGCCATATATATGCTCCAAAGAGGTTAAAAACAAATGAAAGGTCTCATATACCACAAAATATTGATAGCAGCACTTTTTGTGGTGGCAAAGAAATGAAAACAATATAGAAACCCACTGATTGGGGAATGGCTAAAAAAAATGGTACACAATGTAGTGGAATATTACATAAGAAATGATAAGCATGAGATTTCGATGAATTGACAGAAATTAAAGAGGTCCTGGAATATATTATATAAAATTATTAAAATTCATTTAATGGAAAGCTAAAAAAAAAAAAGACCTAAATAGTATATAATTATAATGACTGAGAAACTTGACCCTGGAGAAGAGATGAGAAAATGAGCTTCCTGCCTTCTTTGTACAGATGGGGAACTACAGAAATATTATACATAGTATCAAATACGGTTTATCGGTTGGTTTGGGTCTGCATTTTTTTTTCCTTTTTATTGTTCCTTGTTTTAAGGAATGACTTTCTGGGTAGAGAAGGAAGAAAGGAACAGGTTGAAAAATAAAGGTGATGTTTGAAAAAAAAAAAAAGGTATTCAGGGGCAGCTAGGGTAGCTAAGTGGATTGAGGTCTAGAGATGGGAAGTCCTAGGTTCAAATCCAGTCTCAGACACTTCCTACTTGTCTGACCCTGGGCAAGTCACTTGACCCCCATTGCCTAGCCCTTACTGCTCTTGATTCTAAGATGGAAGGTAAGGGTTTAAAAAAAAGATATCCAAAGATTTTTAGATTCTCACTTGTAAACACAATTAGTATTAAAAACAGTATCTGTGCCAAATCTTTCATTTCCTGCCCATGACTTGATAATCCTTTAGTGATTCTTTTTTTTTTTTAAACCCTTACCTTCTGTCTTATATTTAATACTGGGTATTGGTTCTAAGGTTATTAATTACTAAGCTTTAGTGATTCTTTATACATTTCTTCTGGATTTTACTCACTCCCATATAAATCACTTTAAGTAAGCAGTGGTCAGCAAAGAGGCTCTCTATAAAATCTTACATTGAAAAAGACTATTAGTTTTCAATTAACCATGTCTGGTCAATTTGATATATATCAAGCAGAAAAATAAAGTATGAGGCTGGGTTTGGGGGTAAGGTTAGAGGTAAGGAACCTTCAGAGAGAAGTTTCAAAAGAGTGGTGGGAATAGCAAACTGCAACAGTAACCACCAGACTTTTCCTTCTTGGTATTTAGTACTGAAAGGAAGAGAGAAGAGGCAAGATGACAGTTTGAGGGGTAGTAGGATAAAAGATAAAATAGGCTGAAAGGGGCTAATTAAGGGAAGAATTGAAGACAAAAGAAAGTGCGGCAATAAACATTGCAGTAAAATAACAGAAGAGATGAGAATGGATGGAACAAGGTCACAAATGTAGGATTTAGCTTTAGCTTCAGCTAAAGCATACCTTTCTTTAAAGGATGGAGAAGAGAATGAAAAAATGAATATGGAGAGAGAAGTATAAAAGATTAGAGTTAAGGAAGTTCATATCAAATCATGAACTCACAAATCACATCTCTTAAAGTGGAAAGGAAAATCAGAGTTTATCTAGTTCAAACCCTTTCATTTTACAGATGAAAAAACAGAGGTCCATAGTTTTTAAATTACTTGCCAAAACTATGCAATAGTAAGTGGACCAGATCTTCTGACTGCAAGTCCAACAATTTTTCCACTGTATTGTGTTGCCATATAGTCAAATTAGCTTTTTACTACAAGCCAGGTACACTGCTAAGTTCTGTGGATAAAAGGAAGGCAAAAACAGAAGGATTCACTTACTGGGCAATAGGAGCAGAAGAGACAGAAAATGGAAGAGTTAAGAGTTGATGGGAATGAAAGTAGAAGATGAAGAAAACTAACATCTAAAGGGTAAATAAAAAAGGAAATATAATTGAAACAGCTGACAATTCAATTAAATCAATGTAGGAAAGTCAGACCTGGGTAATATTGATGAACTTGAAGAATCTGGAAGAATTAAGGGATCAAAGATCAAAATAATTTACAGTTAGAGAGGATCTTAGACTTATCAGCTCTCTCAATGAGACAATAAGAAATATTAAAACAAAGTCAAAAGACTGGGGAAAAAAAGATGGAAATGTAAGGTGTTTTATTGCAAAAAATAACTGACCTGGAAAATAGCTCAAGGACAGAAAATTTAAGGATCACTGAACTAATGATGAAACATGGTATTCCTCCTGGTAGAGGGGCAAAGAATTCAGTGCATAATGAGATAGTTTATTTTGACATGGCCAATGTGGAAATTTGTTTTGATTTACTCATGTTTGAAATAAGATCTTCCTTTAGATTTCAAGTAGGGGAAAGTAGTTGAGGTGAAAAGGTGAGAAGGAAGATTTTTGCTGGTTGAAGAAAAAATTATTCAACAACCTTAAACTATGACTGAAAATACAGCCAAGAAATATTTTGAGAAATCTTAAAAGAAAACTGTCAGGACAGCTAGATGGCTCAGTAGAAAGAGAAGCCTGGAGATAGGAGTTCCTGGGTTCAAATCTGACCTTGAATTCTCCTTAGCTATGTGACCTTGGGCAAATAACTTATCCCCAAATGCCTAATCCTTACTATTCTTATTCTTCTGCCTTAGAACCAATATCTAGTAGCAATTCTAAGATGGAAAGTGAAAGAGGGAGGGAGGAAAGGAGAGGGGCAGGGGAGAGAGGGAAGAAAGGAAGGAAGAAGGGAGATAGGAAAACCAACTATTCAGATCTCTTAGAACCATAGGACAAATTGCAAGTAGAAAGAATCTACTCATCATCTGCTGAAAGATATCCCAAAATGGAAGCTCCCGGAACATTATAGCCCAAACCTAGAGCTTCACAGCAAAGAAAAAATATTGAAAGCACAATAAAGTCACAGTCAAGATCATATATAAAAGGAACAGAAAGCTTGGAATACCATATTTCAAAAGGCTTATAAGCAAGAATAACGTACCAGGAAAACTGAATCTAACCCTATGGCTGGGGGGTGGGGGTTGGGGGGGATGGGAGGAAGACTTAAATAGAATACTTCCAAGAGTTCCTGATGAAAAAGTCAAGTATTCTTTTGAAATTCAAACAAAGGAGTTAAAAGAATCATAAAAAGGTAAACATAAACAATCATAAGAGTCAAAGTTAAAATAAACTGCTTACATACTAATATGAGGAGATAAAACAAGTATCCCCTATGAACTCTATCATCACTGGGGGTCATAGAAGAAGTCTAACTTAAACAGAGGGCCTGGGAGTGGTTCTATTATATCTTAAGGATTTTAAAAGAATAGGAAAAAGGAAAACACTAAGGGAGGAAAGAGAAAGTTTTAGGAAAATCACCTCAGATAATCAGGGTAGAGAAGTAGAATGTCAAACCTGGCTAACAGGAAGTCCAGCCAGAGACAAATTAGGCAGAGAGTGAAATAATGGAGCAAAGCTTTATTTAGAGGAAAAGAGGGGGAAATGGGGGAAATGGGGGACTGATGGCAGTAGAAGTAGCAATGGGGGGAGGAGGGCACGAGGACAAGGGGGAGCTCAACACCAGCAATGATGGCTGCTGAGTCTCCACAGGAGTGGAGAAGGAGACAATTTCTTATAATGTGGTTGTCTGGGATGAGGTAATCTGGATTGCTTCTATTGGTCAAGTTGGAATTACTTGGGTCCAGTTCACTGGATGGCACTGAGGGGATGTGGAACCTTGGTCTCTGGGGGTAGGAAATTCTCAAGCTTGATGGTCAGTGATGCGGGAGGTCATTTGTCCAGGCCTGACAGGAAGGTCCTGATGTTCTGCCAGGTTTTGCTTGGACAAATGCTGGGAGAAAGGGGGCTTTGGTCCCATCTATCATTCCCATCTTTTGAAATAAGGAGAAAAGGGGAGAAGCTGACATTTCAAACTTATTCTCATGTGAACTGGTCAAAGGAGAGAAGGGAATATACACACATACCCTCCTACCTGGGTACAGAAATATACACTACTCTACAGGGAAATAGGCAGGAGGAGTTAGATGGAAAACAGATATTGGCAGGATTTATTCTAAGAAGAGGGAAGGAGAAGGGAACGAGCATTTATTAAGTACCTACTATATACTAAGCACTATGCTAAGTGCCCTGCAAATATTCTCATTTGATGAGCAAACCCCTAGAATGTACAAAAACATTCATAGCTCTTTTTTCTTTTGGTGGCAAAAAAAATTGGAGACTGAAGGAGTTCCCATCAACTGGGGAATGGTTCAACAAGTTATGAAATATAAATGTGATAGAACAGCATTGTGCTACAAGAAATGCTGAAGAGGATAGTTTCAAATTTGATGAAATGCATGTTATTTGCCTCCTTACAGAGATGTAAAAGACTCAAGAACAGAGTAAGACACTGATTTCTTTTGGATACAGTCAACATAGAAATTTGTTTTATTTGACTATACGTGTTTCTAAGAGGGATTTTGTTTTTCCTTCTTTTTCTACTTTGGGAGTGAGAATAAGAGGAGGCAGATTTTTGTTTTTCCTTCTTTTTCTTTGAAGAATAGTTTCAGGTATGATGGTCTAAAAATGTGACCTGAATATTAAAGAATCATTAATGTAAATATTGAAGCCTCCCAGGAAAATTTTGGGGAATAGGTTAGAGAAAAAGACTTAATTGTCAAAGCCATTGAGAAAGATAGAAAAATGTCCTACAGGTTGGCAGAAGATAGGGATGAACTTCAAAAAAGAAGGTGTTGAATAACAGTGGCAGTGTCAGAATCTGGAGGTAGGAATGAGAAGTTCCTTGAGATGAGATAGAATGGGGGAGTATTGCCAAAAATGCGGAATCTTTGGGGGAAAGCTAGGTTTTAGTTAAAAACCTAAAAGAAATCAGAATGAAGGTAGTATATTTTTTGTCAGAATACATAATTTTTCTTTTATTTGGTAACTAGATATCCCTATCTCATCCAGGCTAGAAGCACAGCAGTCACAGAGACCTGATCCCAAACCTGACTGGACTTGCTTTAACATGCTGTTTTTTTGATGCAGGCTAGTTTGCCCTTCCTTAAGCAGACCAATGAATTTCCACTTTTCGGAGCTCATCATATTAATGACTTGGTGTGGACAATAACTGGCTTTTTCCCTACTGTAGCTCAGAGCTCCTAAACTGGAGCAACCCATCAGTCTCTACTGTCTCTCTTAAAGCAGGGATAACAGCCTGTTCCAACTCCATCCAATCATGTAATTTCAAGAGTATGGAGAACTCCCCAGTTTGGAAACTCCCTCCAATTCAAGTATGCAACTGCTCAGCCATTTTTGGTTTTAGAACAATGCCTGAGGCACCAAGTAGCTAAGCGATACCTAGAGTCTCACAATCAGTTATGTATTGGAAGCTGGATGCAAATCTTGCTCACTCCCTTGGCCAGCTCTCTTCTCCATTCTCACCAAACTGCTATTCAAAGTAATGTAAAGAAGAGAACAGAAATAGGCAGAAAAAAAGCAGAGCTAAACAGTGATGATGGTAGGGAGAAGCAGCAGGAAAGCTGACCCATTCCATCCACAGTGACCACAGGGACAATAATGATAGGACTCTGAAAGGCATCTGTATGATGAAATTAGGGGATTAGGAAACTGGGGGGCAGGGGGGGTAACCTCGGGAGACAAAAAAACCCCACACAATTTAAAAGGAACAACAAGCTGGCAGAAGTGATTCCTAGAAAAGCTTAGAAGATGTCTTGCTAGGTAGAGGGAAAAAGAAATCTATATTTTAAGATAAAGGTGATATTAAAAAACAAAAAAATAGCAATAAAAATTTTTATGAGAAAAGAAAAGTTTGCAAGATTAAGCACCTCCAATCTTCCATTTAGAACATGATATGACTGACATGCTCTTCCTCTATCCTAGTCAACTTATTCTGTTGTCTCTAAGCAAGAATGTCTAGTATCCTGTTCTGTCTACATTTCTACAAGCAGAATGAGAGTGGGACTAGATAGGTGAAAGCTCTCCCACATTCATTTCCTGGGACCAGTAAGAAATTTCCATATCTCTAAAGCAATCTGCATCATTTTGAAGCAAAATGTTCTTCTTATTACCCAATTAAATTCAACGAACATTTATTAAGCATATATTATGAGCAAAGCACTTAAAGTAGACAGTAGGTGAATAGTCCTTTCTTCAAGAAATCTTTCATATTGATTATACAGCTCCAGCAGTCCTGTATTTCTACTTCCAGTCCTACTCATTACCAGTTTTTCTACCTCCTACCTCCTAACACTAGTTTAAATTCCTTTCTACCTCCGTTTTCTTCCTATTAGAAATTTATCTCCTTAATAATATAAAATACTGGCATAAAAAAAAAAAGCTATTATTCTGCTTACCCGATCACCACAGTTGGGATCAGAATCAGTGTGCTGTCTGGTGCCAAAATACTGATGCTTTAGGGCCATGTGGTACATTTCAAATCTAAGGTGGCACTCAAGGTTGCAAGACCTGACCAGGTCCAAGTCCAGATAACCTATTCTGGTCCTCAGCAATCTTAAGTAGTATACTATAAAATGAGAATGGCTTCAAAAATCTGCCGAACCCCCAGACTTCCTGACCCTCTTCTGATGTACTCATTAAGTTTAAAAAAAAAATGCAGCCCAATGACTCCCATATACTCAGAATGCTAAGCCAGGAAGTCCAGGAGATAACAAAATCCAACATTAAGCATTCTCTTGACTACACAAAGCATTTTAACCTCCAGTGATATGAAATATTTTTTACTTTATCAATTATCACATAAATATATACAGTTAAGTGTTCATTTTGACAGGTCACTACTAATTTTAACTATTACAAACATAAAATGTTTAAATGCCTAGAGATTTGTGTTAAAACTTTATCCTAAAAGCTAACCACCTGAACAAATCAACCAAAATTATATATTTTTAAATTTGATATTTATCATTTTTAATAAAATTGCTTATATTCAGGGAACAAAAAAGGTTTGTATTGGTAACCAATTTTAAGCAAATCCAATGTAAGAAAAAATGGATCAATCACAAGACAAAGATTGGAGAGTGGTGTCTAATTCATAGTGTGATATCACTTTCTTCCTATCAATCTTTTAAAAACTCTGATACTTTTGTCCCCTTCTATTTAAAAAGCAAAACACAAAAAAACAGTATAACATAGTGGTATGGGCACTGGAATAGTCTCAGCTCTATAAACTATGAGCTATATGGCCATGGATAAGTCACTTAAATTCTCTAAGCTTGAATTTCCTCAACTTTAAAATAAAGATAATCTTTTC
Organism: Gracilinanus agilis; assembly: GCF_016433145.1. Classification (NCBI taxonomy): domain Eukaryota; kingdom Metazoa; phylum Chordata; class Mammalia; order Didelphimorphia; family Didelphidae; genus Gracilinanus; species Gracilinanus agilis. Next base: position 525,318,799 of record NC_058131.1, on the reverse strand, counting down.
ACTATCTACCCTCATCAGGCTGCAAATAAAACACTTCAAAACCTGTAAAATACTATCTTAGAATGATGTATAATTATTATTCTCAAAAAAAAAAAACCCACACAAAAACATAATAGCCATTCCTCACAGAAAAAGATGACATTATAGTTTGAAAAAAAAAACAGAATGTGTCACCTGGAAGATTATATTAAAAGAATATTTACTCAACTCTGTGGGTTGTCTGGCCAACTGTATATCATAGTCTGGACATGGATATTCTTCACCAACTTGATTTTTTTCTTGTGGAAAAATAATACTGAGGAGAATTGGAAAATGAAACTCTGGACAATAGGGGCTAAATGATCAAAATAAAGGACTTCCCATAGACATCTGCAGGAATTGTCCCGTAGCATTTAACATGAATATGAAGTATATCCCATATGCTTCAGAATTACACAAATTCCTGCATGTATAAGGAAATGACTTATTGGCTCCAGGAAATAAAGCTGAGAGAATCTCATTAGTAGGGACAAAAGAAGGTTTCAGTTCCAAATCTCATGTAAATTTAAAAGACCCACTACATTACAGAATTAAGTCAACTCTGTAGTTTGGTATTTAAGGTCCTTTTTAATCTGATCCCAAACTGGTTTTCCAAAATTATCTTCAACTACTCACCTTAGTTCAACACCTTGGTGCAGCTATACTAATTTGCTTTACTTTTTTATTAAAAAAACACTTTCATAATACAGCTCATATCACTTAAACCAAACCGAAGTGCCCTCTTCCTTCTCTCTATCAAGATAAATCCTATCCATCCAAATCAATGTAATAATTTCCAGTCCAAAATGCATTAACAGTCAAAAATATAAGTAATTTTCAAATTATGAAACAAAAAAATTTTAATTGAAAAATGCTCAGCATCACTAATAGAGACAAAAATTAAAACAACTTTGAGGTACTACCTTCACAGCCACTAATTTGGCAAAAATTATAAAAAGCAATACAGGTGAAGCTGTAGTGAAACTTGGTACATCTGCAAAGTTGCAAAATCTTTTTGGAGAATAATCTGTTAACATATAAAAATTATAAAACATAATCATATTCTTTGATCCAATAATTCTATTCTTAGGAATATACCCTGAAAGTATTTTTAAAAGCTTTCTATATAAAGATTTTCATAGAAGTATTAAATGTAACTTCAAAAAACTGAAAGTAACCTAAATGTCCAACAACAGGGTAATGGTCAAATAAAATGTATTTAATTAATGTAAAAGAACATTATAAAGCAATTAAATTGAACAGCTAAGGAATATAAAAAAAATGAAAAGACCTTTAAGAAATTCCTCCTATTTACTTCTGGTGCTGGTTCACTATCTATCCAACTGCAGTACCTAAAAGCTATCTATACCACATACACACCGATGTAGTCAATGGGCATTCATTCAACTAAAATGTGTTTAATTGATGTAATAGAACACTATAAATCAATTGAAATGGATAGATAATTGAGGAATATAAAAAAAAAAAAAAAGGAAAGGCCTTTAAGAAATTCCTCCTATTCACTTCTGGTGCTGGTTCATTAATCTATCCAACTGCAGTACCTAAAAGCTATCTATACCACATACACACTGATATAGTCAATGGACATTCACTCAACTGCATTTCATAATCTACACAATATGAATACAGACTCCTCCTGGATTCTTCATTGTGAATACCAGTTTCTTTTGAGTAGCTGTAGATCTCACTAACAAGAAACACAAAAAGGAACATCTAGAGAATCTCACCTTCTATAACAGAAGTTTTTTACCTGAGGATTGTGAACTTTTCAAAAATATATACTTTAATAACTGGTTTTCTTTTTAAGTTCTATATAATTCATTTTATGTATTTCTAAATATTATTCTATGAAGGAATTCACAGGTTTTGTTAAACTGGCATGGATCCACAAGGGTCCATGACACAAAAATAGTTAAGAACTCATACTCTTTAGGGAATATCATAAAGTAATAAACACTTTAAATAGCTAGAGTAACAGTCAATGCTCACAGCTGGGGCATGGAAAAATAACAAAAATTATATTACCAATTAATTTATAGATTTAAGTTATACCAATAATCAAATTACCAAAAGGACACCATAGAGATAAATAAAATGAAAACCAAATTCATCTGGAGAGGAAAAAAGTCTAGAATACCAAGTGAAATAATGAAAAAAGACAGCTATGATTAATCTCAAAAATCTCAAAAAATAATGACAGAAAATTACCCAGATATCATAGAATTATTGGGCAAAATAGAAATTGAAAGACTTCACTAATCACCTCCTAAAAAAGATCACAAAATTAAAATTCCCAGAAATATTACAACCAAACTCTAGAGCTTCCAGGTCAAGAAAAAAAATACAGAAAGTAGCCAGGGGGAAAAAAAGGAATCCAAACACCATGAAGCCACAATCAGGATAATACAGGATTTAGTTGCTACAAGATTAAAGGAGCAGAGGACTTAAAATATGATTATCCAGAAGGGAAAGGAGCTAGAATAGCAACCAAGGACAACCTACCTGGCAAAACTGAGTATAGGGGCAGCTGGGTAGCTCAGTGGAGTGAGAGTCAGGCCCAGAGATGGGAGGTCTTAGGTTCAAACCCGGCCTCGGCCACTTCCCAGCTGTGTGACCCTGGGCAAGTCACTTGACCCCCATTGCCCACCCTTACCAATCTTCCACCTATGAGACAATACACCGAAGTATAAGGGTTTAAAAAAAAAAACTGAGTATAATCCCTCAGGAAAGGGGTAAGGGATGGGGGCCTGGACATTTAATTAATTAGAGGACTTCTGAGCATTCCTGATGAAAAGACCAGAGCTGAACAGAAAATGACAATTAAACGAAAGACTCAAAGAATTTAATAAGGTTAAACTGTTCACATTCCCAAAAATGAACATGATACATGTAACTCCTAAGAACTTTATCATCATTAAGGAAGTTAGAAGGAGTCTGCATAAATAGAGGTCATGGATGTAAGTCAAATATGTTGGGATAATCTCAAAAGAAAAACACAGGAAGAGTGAAGAAAAGGAATGAAATGGGAGGAAGAAGGGAAAGGAAGAATGGGGAAAATTATTTCACATAAAAGAGTAAATACAATGGAAAGGAAAATGAAAAACAGGCAACACTTGAACTTTACTCTCATCTGAACTAGCTCAAAGAGAGAATAATATAGAAATTCATTTTAACCAACAGGGAATTATGATGGGAAAGAACTAAGGGGAAGAAAGAGGAAGGTGAAGAGGAGACAGATATTAAGCAAGGCAGATTTAAGGAAAGCAAGCTAGTACACTTTATACTGTTTTTCCTGCTGCATTGGTCTTTGGTTTTTTGACTGAAAGTATAGGAGTACTGAATTCAGAGATACAAAGTTCTATGATCTCTTGTTGTAATAGGAATTCTATAATTGGTCTGATCCCTACTACAGCCTCTTTACTTAGGGGATATTGTGCAATGCAAGGAGAAGGTCCATCTTTGATCCTCACCCTTACAGAAATTGCTGATTTGAGTAACCCCACATCTTTAGAAGATATAGCCCCAAAATCCTACTGGGATGTCATCCAGAATAGGGTAAATTATTCCTCCATCCCTCTGAGTCTACTGTATCTAAGAGCAGCATTGGAAATACTTTCAAAAATTCCTCTGGTAGGTGTAGCGATATCTCCCCAGAGAGTGTACACTGGATGGTTGCCCTTAATTTACATAACAGATCCCTGCACAGGAGATTCATAGGGCAGGAAGGCATAAGTAAAAAGGAGTGTTCAACAGACAGAGGACCTAAAGATACGATCTTTGGCTGTAATTTTTTCATTCTCTGTGATCTTCCAGTAGCCCCTATTACTTCCATTGCACCTACATATTTGCAATCATCAGGGGATGTTTGCAAGACAGATTTACTTGCACCTGTATCTACCAACCGATTATAAATTTGTTCCCCCACTTTTAATGATATGTGTGGCTCTGTGTTATTCGGTAGTGAGTATGCTTCAATAATTGGTGCTAACATCAATGGATCTGGGAATCTGATCTCTAATCCCTGTCCATCACATCCCATATCCCCATTATCTTTCACTTCACTGCCCTGCCAGGACTTTGAATTTGCTCTTGTTTTGCCAGGACTTAGTAGCTTCACCACAGTTCCCTTCAGCTTCTGTTTCTGTTCCATTGCCCCCACCACTTGCTAGTACTACTGTTGAATCAATGTTTCTGTTCTCACAGCTTTCTATTGTCCCATTACTCTCACTAGCTGTTATTACTGTATCAATTTGTTCTTCCTTACATTCTATATTTATTCTACTGCTTTCAGTTTGTATGTCATTGGTCTTATTTCCTTTTGCCTATTGTGTTCCAGCTATATGCTGTTCTGGGTATACCTTCATAATGCAGAGGCTCCCTTTTGTATATCCCCTTCTGGCAATTACTCCCTGCCACTTGAGAGTATCTCAATCTATCCCCATTCTTTACATACTCCTGCACTGTGTAGAGATGAGGAGCTTGTTGGGATCTTTGACAACAGTTATGGGCACGGCAGTTTGTTTGGTCCTGTCTTTGATAAGGATTATATCTGTTGGTATAGCCATAGGAATTTTGCCTATAGCCATTGTTACTGTTGTTATAGCCTCTGTTTCCCCTGTATGACTGTCCAGAGAACTGCCCCCTAAAGCAACACTCCTTCATAAAATGGCCAACTCTATTGCACAGATAGCATCTTGGTGGGTTGGTTCTAGATTGCCTGGGAGTATATTCAGTTCTAGGCTTATATGACCTGAGAGCTGCTACTGCTTTAACTTCCTTTTATCTCACTGTCCCTTAATTTCTGATTAGCTTCCTTAAACTGCTTCTTTTTATCTTCAATCTGGGCCACTTTTCTCTTCGATATGATTATCCTTATCAGCCTGGTAGATATAATAACATTCTGTCCTCCTAAGTTTCTCTAAATCCATTGTCTCCCAACTAGGACAATTTGACCTGAAGAAATTTCTGACTGCATTACAGAAATTTTTCACAAACTGGCAGCAGATATGACTTAGATTTTCCTCCATCAGATTGTCCATGCCTAAGAAATGTTCCCCTGCCTCTCAATAAATCTATCCAAAAATGTAACCAGCGACTCTCCAGACTCCTCCTAGGCCTTTCAAACTTAGACCAGGTATCAGGCCTCTTGGAGTTTGCCTTCATGGTTTCAATAATAGACTCCCTAGCTTTTCCCAGATACCAATAAATCTCCAAAAAAATTTAATTCAAAATCCAAGTTTTTCAGAGGAAGAACTGCAGGAGTGGAAACACAGAAGAAAAACAACCGCTTGAACACATGGGTGGATGCGGACATGGCTGGGGATGTGACACTAAACAACCACACAAATGCAACTATCAATAATATGTAAATAAGTCTTGATTGGTCACACATGTTAAAACCAGTGGAAACATGCGTTGGATATTGGGAGGGGAGGTAAAGGAGGGTGAAGGGAAAAGTAAAAACAAGAATCATGTAACCATGGAAAATCTTTTTTAAAAAATTAAATATTATAAAGCTCAAAAAAAAATCCAAGTTTCCTGTGGGCCAGAATATTAGGGTTGGATTTCTGTTGGTTTGCTCTATAAATTGTTGCTTTTCCCTTTTAGTTAGAAGTTATTCCATAATTAACTCAAAATTGGAAAAATCAGGATCAACTATCCAAATAACCCTCTTAAATTCTTTTATAACTTTGTGGGGTTTGTCAAAAAATTTCAGGGTTTCTGCGCTTGATGGCATCGAGATCGGCTGATGTAAATTGTGGGATTTTACATGGACTATGCCTATATCTGGAGTAACGTAGGAAACATCTCTAAGTGGGAATAAGTTTGCAGCTGTATTTTCTAGTGCCTTGGTTTCCAACTGAAGCTTGGTAGGTGCTTGGATATTTTCATCACCCCCTTGCTTAGTTAGTTGCCTTAGCACAATCCATTACCTTTGCTTAGTTCTACACAATGAGCCTCAAGCTGAGTTAGTTTCACTTGCATTGCCAACACTAGTTGCTTTAATTCATTGTCCCCAAAATTGAAAAATCCAGTAGCTTTCAGTCTTTTGATCATTGCTACCACTACCCTTTTGAATTGGTAGGAGCACAGTAACAGGAGAATCGGCAGCAGTATATAGAAGAGCATTCATCTTAGGATCAGTTCCATAATGGGAAGTATGGCTTTACATCCCATTAGCTGGTACAAATATTCTGGTAATATAACCAGAAAAAAATAGTATCACTGTTATCTGGTAATAAAATAACTCCATTGTGCTGTTTAGAAACAAATGTAGATAATTTATACCCTGAGAAGATTGAATTATCTTAGGTCCACACAAAATTGTATTCCCCTCCACTTTAAATTCTAAGCAGCTTGAGAGAGAAAAACTGCTTGGCTGTGATTGACAGGTAGGTGGAGAGAGAGAGCCCCCTCTGGCTTAACCACAGTGTTGTCTTCCATTGGGCCTGCAGCTCTGAGAATTCCAAGCCAACTCAAACTGCCTGTCACAGAGTCAAAATTCTAAAGACCTCAAAATGGCAGTTTGAATCTGAAAAACCCCAAATCTTCCGTTTCTAGCCCTTTCTGGCTCAGCCAAATGAAATGTAAAGTATACTGAAATATATATGAACCCTCAGAATCCCTCAGTGAAGTAAGGTTAATGGCCTCACTCACTGGTCCAGTGCGTGATCAGGCCTGCAAGACAATGTTAGTAAACAGGTAAAAGGGATTTATTGATAATAAATGACTATGAAGGGAGGATTAAAGAACAGGGTTTCCCTAGCTCTAAGAAGTCTCACTAGCCTCCCCCTTCTACATTTCCTGCATGGGAAATTCGTTTTCTTGATGTTCCCTAAACCTTTCCTGACACTAGCTAAGATCCCCAAGTCCTCACTGTCTATATCTGACTCTAATTAATACTCTCAGTTGGTTTACATGATAAAACAATCTTCAGATGGCCAAGGAATGAACTCTTGCTGATTGAGTTCAACCCAGCTGGGCCAGGCCCTGAGTTTGGCCTGAGGCCCTCACACCAACACTGTCTCAGGATTAGGTCAGGCTAGTTGTTACAGTATCTTCTTCAATTTAATCTTCTTAGTAAGAAAAGGTATTTCCCAACAGGTATAAACACTTCGCTTCAACTTCACTGTAGTTTTTATCACAGCAGGAACAATAGAGATCAGCTATCTATCTTCTCTCCTCTCAGCTCCAGGGACAGAAAGCAAAAGCCCCTCTCAGCAGTTGGTGCCTCTTCAAATCCTCCCTCCGGGATTCCAGAATCTGTTGTCATCAAGTTTCTAGCATGCAGCCAGATCTTCTTCTATAAAACCATTTCTTTCACTTATATTTCAACCTATTTCTCTCTCTTTTCTTTCTACAGTGATCAGAAGCAAAAGGGACTTTTGAGAAGGAAAAAGAGTAAAGAAAGGTAAAAAAAAAAGAAGAGGATGAAGGGAAATACAAAGTAGGCAATTATAATTGTAAATGAGAATGGGATTAATTCATTCACAAAACAGAAGCAAAGAGCTGAATGTATTAGAAACCAGATTTCAGCAATATGTTGTTTATGAGAGACACACTAAACAGATACACAGGGAGTTAAAATAAGGGGCTGGAACAAAATCTATTATGCATCAGCTGAAGTAAAAAAGGCTGAGGTAGTAATCATGATCTCAAAGCATAAAGCAAAAATAGACCTAATAAAAAAGATATAATCAGTGAAAATACATTTTGCTAAAAGATACCACAGAAAATGAATATCAATACTTAGCACATATGTACCAAATGGCATAGCATCCAAATTTTAACATAGGAGGAAATAAACAATAAAATTACACTAGTGAGGGACCTCAATTTGCTCCTCTCCAACACAGAGAAATTTAACCATGAGATAAACAAAATGAAGGATCATGAATAGAATTTTTGAAAAATTATATTTGAAAGGTCTCTTGAGAATATTGAAAGGAAACACAAAGGTATATGCCATTTTCACAGCTTCACATGGCACTTTCACAAAAATTAACCATGTTAGAACATTAAAAACCTTAAAAACAAATGAAAGGAAGCATAAATATTAAATGCACCCCTCTTAGACCATAATGCAATAAAAACTACATTCAATAAAAGGTCTTTAGAGCTAAGTTAAAAATTAAATGGAAATGAAATAATCCAATGCTAAATGAACGGATGAAGGAATAAATCATAGAAAGTAATCAATAATTTCATTAAAAATAATGACTAAAATGAAACAACATACTAAAATTTCTAAGATGCAACCAAAGCAGTACTTAGGGGAAAATGTATATCTCTATGTGCTTATGTCAATAAAAGAGAGAAAGAGCAGATTAATGAATAGGATATATAACTAAAAAATATATAGAAAAAGCAGAAATTAAAAATCTTCTGATTAAACAACAAAATAGAAATTCTGAACATCAAAGGAGAAATTAAAACTGAAAAAAAAAATTTTAAAACAACCCACTGAAATAATGAATAAAACTAAGTGCTTGTTTATGTGCCAAAAAAGACAAGCCACTGATTAATTTTCATCTTTAAAAAAAAAAAGACGACATTCAAATTACCAACAACAAAAAATGAAAAGAATGAATGCATAACTAATGATGATTAAGTTAAAGCAAATTATTAGGAGCTATTTTGGTCAATTATATGTCAATAAAACTGACAATCTCAATGAAATGGATGAATATTTTAAGAAATATAAATTTACCCAGATTAACAGAAAACAAGATAAAATCCTTGTCTAAGAAAAAAAAAATTTTACAGGTCATAAATGAACTCACGGAAGTTAGAGACTTCCAGGTTAAGATGGCAGCAGAGTAAAAAGCAGCTGCTTAACCTCTCCTAACCCACACATATAGGACTCCTCAAGAAGACATAAAAACAAATCCAGACGAACGAAGGGACCCACAACAGGGCTCAGCATTGAAGGTATGTGGAATTGGGGCATTTCCATGCTATAAAGAGGTGAAACAGCTCTCACTAAAATGCAAGCAGAGCAACCCCCTCCCCCCCACACCACCTACAGTGCCAAAGCCAGTGCAAAAGAGTTAGAGCAAGTTTGGGGCACCCATTAAGTCCTTGGGAGCTACCTGGGATCACCAGGGCCTGCTCCTGAGAGCAGCAAGGCTTAAGAACCCAAGAGGCTAAAGAACATGCGGACTTTGAACACAGACCCTGAGCGCAGGCGCGGATGAAGGCGCAGACACGGATCCTGAGCACAGGCGGGGACCTTGGGTGGGGACCCAGTGCAGAGGGGTGCACGACTGTGGAAGCAGCGCCCTGAGACTGTTAAAGGAGCTTCAGGCAGAGGAACAAGCAAGAGGACCACCAGGAGGCTTGACCCTGAGAACAACTAGACCTGAGACCTCAGAAGCCTAAAGAGTGCAGACAGACCCTGGGTGTGAGGATAAACCTGAGAGGGCATGCAGCTCACAATGGCAAGCCATCCACAAGAACCCCAAAAGAGAAAGATCAACAAGAAGAAATCTTTAACACTTGACAACTTTTACATAGAGAAAAAAAATCCAGACAACAGAGTAAACAGCAGAGGAGAACAAACAAATAATCATATCCAAACCTTCCCAAAATAATGAAAACTGGTCACAAGCTATTGAAGATTTCAAATCTGAGATGATGAGAATGATGGAAGAGATCTGGCAATAAGATAACAGTTTAAAAGGCAGAATTTCACAAATGGAAAGTGAGGCAAGTAAATTGAAGAACAGAAATGACCAGATTGAAAAGGAAAACCAGTCTCTAAAGGCTAAAATTGAGCAATTAAAAGCTAATGATCTCTCAAGACAGCAAGAACAAATAAAACAAAGTCAAAAGATTGATAAAATAGAAGGAAACATGAAATATCTCAATGAGGAATTGACAGATCAAGAAAACAGGTCTAGAAGAGACAATTTGAGAATCATTGGTCTTCCAGAAAAAGCAGAAATTAATAGAAATTTGGACTCCATAATAAAAGAAATTATTCAGCAAAACTGCCCTGAAATTCTACAACAAGAGGGCAATATAGACATTGAAAGGATCCATAGATCAGCCTCTACACTAGACCCGGAAAAGACAACCCCCAGGAATATAATATCCATATTCAAAAGCTTCCAAGTAAAAGAAAAAATTTTACAAGAAGCCAAAAAGAGACAATTCAGATATCAAGGAGCACCAATCAGGATCACACAGGATCTGGCAGCCTCCACACTAAAAGACCGCAAGGCTTGGAATATGATATTCAGAAAGACAAAAGAACTGGGTCTACAACCAAGGATCACCTACCCATCAAAACTGACTATATACTTCCAGGGGAAAGTATGGGCATTCAACAAGATAGAAGATTTCCAAGTATTTGCACAGAAAAGACCAGGACTAAATAGAAAGTTCAATATCCAACCACAAAAATCAAGAGAAACATGAAAAAGGTAAATAAGAAACAGAGGGGAAAGAAAGAAAATTCTTATTTTTTAAATTTGCCTCTTTAAGGGTTTCAATAAGATCTAATTATTTGTATTCCTATGTGGAGAAATGTTATGTGTAATTCTCTGTAGTGAACTCTATTCACTATTATAGTATTCACTATTATAGTAATTAGAATAATTATTCATAGGGAGAGGTTGGAGTACTAAATGGTCTAAGATGATATGGGGGATGAGAAAGAGAGGGGGTGAATAGTAGAGGACACCAAGAGAAACTTGAATGAATAAGAAAAATAGGATATTCTATACCACACAAAGAGGGCATGGGAAGGGGAGGGGATGAATACTATTATAAGAAGGAGAGGAAGAGAGCATTAAGAGGTAATATTTAAACCTTACTCTCAGTGTAATTAACCCTGAGAGGGAAGAGTAGCTAAATCCATTGGGATATAAAACTCTATCTAACCCTACTGAGAAAGTCTGAAGGGAAAAACCAAGGGGAGCAGGGGAGAGGGGAGGTCAAAAAAGGGAGGGGAAAAGAAGGGGGAGGGAATTCATTAGGCCTTAAAAATCAAAAGAGGGGAATTATAAGGGGGGGCGTAGGAAGAGAAGTAAATCAAGGGAGGGAAAAGGGTTACTGGCTTAAAGCAAATCACTGGTTTAAAAAGAAATAGTGTAAGAAGAAGGGGTAGAAGTAGGAGAGGATACCAAAATGTTGGCAAATACACAACTGATAATTATAACTCTGAATGTGAATGGGATGAACTCGCCCATAAAAAGGAAGCAAATAGCTCAGTGGATTAGAAACCAAAATCCTACCATATGTTGTCTACGAGAAACTCATATGAGGCGGGTGACATACACAGGTTTAAGGTAAACGGCTTGAGCAAAATCTTTTAGGCTTCAAATGAGAAAAAGAAGGCAGGAATGAAGATCATGATTTCTGACAAAGCCAAAGTAAAAATAGATATGATTAAAAAAGACAGGGAAGGTAATTACATCCTGATAAAGGCAGTATAGACAATGAGGAAATAACAGCGCTCAATATGTATGCACCAAATGGCATAGCATCCAAATTCCTAAAGGAGAAACTGACAGCTCAAGAAGGAAATAGATAGTAAAACTATACTAGTTGGAGATCTAAATATTCCTCTTTCAGATCTAGATAAATCAAACCAACATATAAATAAGAAAGAGATAAGAGAGGTGAATGAAGTCCTAGAAAAATTAGATTTAATAGATATGTGGAGAAAAATAAATAGGGACAAAAAGGAATATACCTTCTTTTCAGCTGCACATGGTACATTCACAAAGATTGTGTAATAGGGCATAGAATCATTGCAAACAAATGCAAAAGAGCAGAAATAATAAATGTAACTTTCTCAGACCATAATAAAAATAATAATTAGTAAGTGCACCTGGACAGGCAAATCAAAAACTAATTGGAAATAAAATAATATGATTCTCCAAAACCAGTTAATCAAAGAAGAAATCATAGAAACAATCAACAATTTCATTGAAGAGAATGACAATGACGAGACATTCTACCAAACTCTGTGGGATGTAGCTAAGGCAGTACTCAGGGGGAAATTTATATCCTTGAGTGCATATGTTAACAAATTAGAGAGGGCAGAGATTAATGAATTGGGCATGCAACATAAATGAACTCCCTAAGGAAAAAAAGCCCAAGACCAAATGGATTTATTAGAAAATTCTAGCAAACATTTAAAGAACAATTAATTCCAATACTGCATAAACTACTTGGAAAAAATAGGTAAAGGAGTACTACAAATTCTTCCTATGACACAAATGGGGTTTTTATACCTAAACCAAAGGGAGCAAAAACACTGGAAAAAACTATAGACCAATTTCTTTAATGAATATTGAGGCAAAAATTTTAAGTAAAATACTAGCAAGGAGATTACAGCAAAAGATCTCAAAGATCATACACTAAGACCATGTAGGGTTTATGCCAGGAATGCAAGCCTAGCTCAATATTAGGAAAACTATAAGCATAACTGACCACATCAATAACAAAAACCATATAATTGTGATTAAATCAACAAATGCAGAAAATGCTTTTGACAAAAAAAATAACATTCATTCCTATTAACACGAGAAAGCATAAGAATTAAAATGACAAGTAATATTTATCTAAAACCAAGTAGAAACATTATCTGTAATGGAGATAAGCTAAACACCTTTCCACTAAAATAAGGGTTTGTGAAGCAAGGTTGTCCATTATTGCCATTATTACTTAATATTGTACTAGAAATGAGAGCCAAAGAAGAAAAAAATATTGAGAGAATAAGAATAGGTAACAAGGAAACAAAACTATCTTTTTGCAGACAATATAAAGGCATACATGGAGAATCCAAAAGGATCTATTAAAAAACTAGTTGAAAAACTTTATAAATATAGCAGTTACAAGATTTAAAATAAACCCACATAAATCATTAACATTTCTATATATTACCAGCAAAGTCCAGCAGCAAGAGATAGAAATTCCATTTAAAATAACTGTAGACAATATAAAATTCAACCTGTCAAGAAAAACCCAATTACTATTATGAACATAATTACAAAAGACTTTTCATGCAAATAGAGAGCTAAACAACCAGAGAAATATTAATTATTCATGGGTAGACCAATCCAATATAATAAAAATAACAATGCTACCTAAATTAATTTTCTTATTCAGTGCTATCCCAATAAAACTATCAAATAATTATTTTACAGTTAGAAAAAGACCAAAATTCATCTGGAAGAACAAAAAGTCAAGAAGATTATCAAGAGAATCAATGAAAAAAAAATGTTAAGGAAGGCAACCTAGCAGTACCAGATTTCAATCTCTAAAACAAAGAAGTAATCATGAAAACAATCTGGTGCTAAGAAATAGTGGTAGATCAGTGGAATAGATCAGGCACACAAAATACAGTGGAGAATGATCATACTAATCTAGTGTTTGATAAACTGAAAGATCTAAACTCTTGTAGCAAAAACTCGGTATTTGACAAAAATGTCTGGGAAAACACAAAAGTAGTGTGTACTATGTACAGTATAGATCAACAACTCACCATATGCCAAGATATGGTCAAAATGGGTACATGAGTTAGCCATAAAAGGAGATATAAGCAAATTAGGGGAGTATGGAAAATTTTACCTATCAGATATATAAATATAGATATAGATATAGATAGAATAAGGGAAGAATTCATGACCAAATAAGAGACAGAGAGGAATGTAGGAAATAAAATATGTAATTTTTATTACATGAATTTAAAAGGTTGTGTACAACCAAACTAATGTAGCCAAAATAAGAAGGAAAGCAGGATACTGGGAAAAATTGTACAGCCAAGTTTTTCAGATAAAGGTCTCATTTCTCAAAATATGGAAAACAGAATCAAATTTATAAAAATAAGCACCATTTCCCACTTGAAAAGTAAATCTAAGGATCTGAACTAAAGAAATCAAAACTACTATAATGAGGTAAAAAAATAATGCTCTAAATCAGTGGTTCCCAAACTTTTTTGGCCTACTGCCCCCTTTCCAGAAAAAATATTACTTAGCCCCCTGGAAATTAAATTTTTTTTTAAATTTTAATAGCAATTAATAGGAAAGATAAATGCACCTGTGGCCATCACCACTCCCCTGAATCATTGCAGCACCCACCAGGGGGCAGGAGCGCCCACTTTGGGAAACACTGCTTTAAATCAATATTGCTTGGAGAAATATAAGTTAAAACAACTCTGGAGTAACAATTAGGGGGCAGCTAGGTGGCACAGCTGGGCATGGAGTCAGGAAATCCTAAGTTCAAACCTAGCTTCAGATACTTCATACCTGTGTGACTCTGGACAAGTCACTTAACCTTTTTTGCCTCTGTTTCCTCATCTGCAAAAATGAGCTGAAAAAGGAAATGGCAAACTACCCTAATATCTATGCCAAGAAAACCCCAAATTAAAAAAAATAAACAAACCCAAATGGGGTCAAAGATTCAGACATAACTGAAATGAAAAACAAGTCATTCTTTCTAATTTCGTTTTCTTGAATACCATTCCATTTCTTCATGGAATCTATTATGTTTAAAGTTGTCAAATTACAAACATGATAGTATTGAAGATGTAAACAAAACTAATAAAAAATTAGGATCTGTTCCATTTCACATCTACCAATTGTTCCTCCTCCAGTTTTCTCTATTCGTGTTACTTGAATGATCTGGCTTGGCTAAATCTCAGGCCAAGCTTTCTACAGATATGTTTTTCCCTCTACTGCTTATTGTTTTGCAAGACTAGTACTTAGAATCTTCCCTCATATACTTGATAACATTTTACAAATAAGATTACTCTCTAAAAGGATCTACTAAACAAGGAAATAAATTGTTTATTGCTTTATTGCTTTATGGAAATTTCTGGGTTCTTTTGGCTTCCCTGTTATGGTGATTGCTTTATATCAGTTAAATTTCTCTAAGAAATTGCAAAAAACCAGGGTCAATGTATTTACTTTTACCTATAATTCATAAACAATAAGATAGGGTAAAAGTTGTTTTAATAGCATAAAATGTCACCTCAATTTTATTCTTTTTTCTAACTGAATATTAATTTTAGCCCCTAAAATAATCATACATTTTAACCAACTATTGATCTGGCTATATACATACAGATTTTGAAATAACAATAATATATTTCCAGTCTGCTAAGATATGATCAGCTTCATTTTTATGTAATATTGTTCACTGCTCAACATGTCCAGGTGGAAAGAACACCTATAACCAATGAGAGATCACAAGTTTACTCAAGTATAAATAAATTATGAAAGTATTTTAAGAACCTTAAAAGGAAGCTATTATATAAATACAATGTGCTCTGACATCAAAATTTCAACCCAAATATCATGGGTAAAAGAAGCATTTCAATCTAAAACATTCTTGAATTCATGTATAATATATACAATTGTGGGGGTGAGGAGTTTAATGTATATCAACTTCTCTAAAAACTAACATTTGAATGAAGGAATTTTTTCCAAATTTTATTCAGATGATTGTTATCTTTTAGTTACTTTAGTCTATTTCACTTGAGTTTACCAAAGAAAATAAATTTTATGACCATTTCCCATTTAATTAACTCACAATATATCCACATATACAGACAAAAAAAAAATCCTATATAAGCCTGGTCAACCTTAAAACATAAACCTACTTCTTTCTGAAATAAAGTGGACTTTTACATGAACCACTTCTTTGTAGTTTAAGCAAATAACTGAAATTTTTATTTGGATACTACCTTCACAGTGCTATAATTCTGCAGATAAATCTCTGGTACCTTTTCTTTAAAAGCTGTGATTCTATAATAAAGAAAAATATAAAGGAATAAGTGATACTTTCACATGAAATTTTTTTAAACAAATGAAAGCGATATGATAAAAATCCTGCAATATTTATGCCATTTCTCTTCAAGTTTTGAGTTTCTTCAACAGGCATAGTAAACTATTATTTGGATCACTGGATCACAGATTTAAAGCTATGAACTTTAAAAGGTAATATAATCTAGTAGTTCTCAAACTCTATTATCTCAGGACCCCTCAAATTTTACTCAAAATTTACTGAAGATCCTCACCCAAAGGGCCTTTATTTATGTAGGTCAAATCTACCATATCTATTATTTGCCATATTAGAAATTAAAACATCTTAGTATGATTATAAAAATATTTTTTACTTCATCAGGGATCTCAGGGGCCTCAGATCACACTTTGAGAACTACTGACTTAGGCCAACCCTCTAATATTACAGATGAGGAAACTGAGACTCAAATTAAATGATTTGCCCAAGGTCATATAAATAGTAAGTAGTGGGGTCAGGATTTAAAATCAGATCTTCTGATTTAAAATCCAACCCTCTTTTCTACCACACCAGCCAATGACTTTTAGCACTCAGTTTGCTAAATTTTCCATTTCTACTCATATTTGATATCCTCTAAGCCTCTCATAGTATTTCTTCCCTAAAGTTAGAATTAAAACCGTTAAGTTCTTTCTTCCTCAAATCTCCACAAATATGCTAGCAGATTGACTGGTGACCTTAAATGAGCTTCTTTTGTAGAAGTAGTAAAGAAGTATTATAAATGAGAAAAGGAAGAATAATTTAATAGCAAATGTAGAACTATCCTACACATCTGAAAATCAACTATATTTCTAAAGATTCTCAGGACAGGTAAATCTATAACCTCATTTGTTAGCCCAATTCCATGTTGAGAACAATGTTGGAAAATTTTCTTTAACTCTAGTTTCTTATTATAACATAAACCCATTTCCTCTTCTTTTACCCTGAGAGAGATGATTACCATTTGTTCATACACTTTGGCAAAAGCCATCTAATAATATTTCTATAATGGGTCAGACCCATAGTCCATCAAGCCTACTATTTTGAGTCTTGACAGTAGTACCAAAAAATAATTTGTGGGAACACTGGGTAATATACATCCTCAAATAGGTCACATCAGTATGCCAATTACATTTTACCTTTATTTTTGGCCTTGCATTCATGAATTTATTTAAATCAACCTTGACATTACATTTTTTTTGCCCAATTATTCCTTCTACTAACGCCTTTATTTCTCTAAATTTATCTCCTTTAAGCTTTAAGAGCTATCTGTTATTTCTAGTATACTGAGATTCTAAATAACTCAAATTTCATCCTTTGCTGCTTTCAGTCTTGTCTGACTCTTTGGGACCCCATTTGGAGTTTTCTTGGCAAAGATCATGGAGCAGTTTGCCATTTCCTTCTCTGGTTCAAAATGCCCAGAGTCACTCGGGAGGAAGCATCTGAGCTCTAGTCTTCCTGATTCCTGGTGCAGATCTCTATCCTCAGTGCCAGCTAGCTACTTTTTAGCAAATTCACCTTACACCCTAACACTTCTGCAGACTTCAATCACAACTAGCCTTCTCAGATTTTGTCTTTCCAAACCAAAGAATCAAACAGATCAAATGAAATGGGAATAGGGTCACCGTGGTGTCTCAGTAGATAGACAACCAAGTCTGGAGATGGGAGATCTGGAGTTAAATTCAGCCTCAGACATTTCCTAGTTGTGTGGTGACCCTAGACAAGTTACTTTACCCCAATTGCCTAGCCCTTACTGCTTTTCTGCCTTGCTGCCAATACACAGTTGGAAGGCAAGGGTTTAAAAAAATAACTAAAATGGGAATGCAACTAAAAAAAAAAAACCCAGGAAACCAATAAATTAAAACCAATTAATTTAAACACCAAGAGAGAAATTCTAAAAATCAAAGAAGAGATTCCAACAAAAATAAGAACAAACTAAGGAAACGATTTTTACTAGGTTGTTCTCACATCACTAAAAGGCTCTCTATTTCCTTAATTATTTTCATTGCTCTTCTCTGGACTTTCTTCAGTATCATCTGTCTCTCAAAATTCAGCAACCAGAGAAATTGTATATAGTATTAAAAGAGAAGGATAAGAATATCTACTTTGTTTCAAAATAATTTGCCTAATGAAGTTCAACATTTTGTTCTTTTTGACAAGAGTAGCTAACACATTGCTAGCACATCACAACATCCTAGTTTATAAGTCAAATTCATGAACTTGCTAAGTGTCAACTAATTCAACCCTTATCCAAATTATAAATCTCATCTATAATATCCCTAACAAGTAGTCACAAAATCTATCAAGGCTCTATTTGAAGATCTCCAGTGACTGGGATCTCAGTAACATATCCCACCACTGCCCATTCCATTTTAACCAAAATTCAGTGGTCTACTTTTTGAAAGTTTTCTTTCACAGTGGGCCTAAATCCACTTCCATGTAATTTCTATCCATTGAAAATTCCATTCCATTCCACTCTAGTCTTCCTCTTTTCACCTAAGTAATAAATCTAAACCCTCTTCTAAGCAACAAGATAAAGCTTTAAATATGACATATCCCACCAAGTTCTCTTCTCCAGGATAAATATTCCAGTTTCTTTAACTGATTCTTAGTACCAATTTCCCCTAAAAGATTTTTAGGGTTCTGGTCTCCAAATTAATCCCAGTTTCTATAATTTCTTACAAATTCAATTTTTCAGCTTTTTAAATAGTTTAATTGTTCGAATGTGGACCCTTTAAAACTTTGTTTCTCTCAAATATTCAATCCCCAAGCTATGCGTAGTTCAATAAACCTCATTCATTCAAGATTTCACTAATTCCAAATTTATGATAATTTGGAAAAAGGTTACACAAAAGTTTATATGAAGAAAAGGTTTGCTAAAGGACGGCTAAGTGACTTGGTGGCCTCAAATCTGGCCTCAGACACTTCCCAGCTGTGTGACCCTGGGCAAGTTACTTAATCCCCCATTACCCAGCCCTTACTGTTCTTCTGACTTGGAACCAATACAAAATATTGATTTTAAGATGGAAGGTAAGGGTTTAAAAAAAACAAACTAAAAAGTAACTATAATTTTGGAATATAAAACCAAGCTTCTTTTAATATGTTATCATCTGTCCACAAATGTGTATGAAGCACCTACTATGTGGCATTTACTATGCTAAGCACTGGAAGACAAGAAAGGGGGAAAAAATTGCTGATATCAAAAAGCTCACACTTTAAAAGGGAAGAGTCAACATGCAAACAATTATATACAAGGAGTACATACACAAAATAAAGTAGAGACAATTAACAGAAGGAAGGCCCTGGCATTAAGAGAGATTTCTTGGTAAAGGTGAAATTTTTAGCTGAGACTTGAAAAGAGGTATTAGGACCAAGAGATAGAGATGAAGAAGAAGAAAATTTCAAGCATGGGGGATAGTCAGTAAAAAGACCTTGAATGGGAAGATGGAGTGTCTTTTTTTTTTTTAAACCCTTACCTTCTGTCTTAGAATTAATACTGTGTATTGTTTCCAAGGCAGAAGAGCAGCAAGGGCTAGGCAATGGGGGTTAAGTGACTTGCCCAGGCTCACATAGCTAGGAAGTGTCTGAGGCCAGATTTGAACCTAGGACCGGGTCTCATCTCTAGGCATGGCTCTCAATCCACTGGGCCACTCAGCTGCCCAAGAGATGTAGTATCTTGTCAGAAGAATAGCAAGGAGGCCAGTGTTACTAGATCTGAGTACATGAAAGACAGTGAGGTTCGAGAAGGCCAGGTTATGAAGGGCTTTGAGTACCAAACAGAGGATTTTATATTTGATCTTAGAGGCGACAGGAATTCACTGGAGTTTACTTAATGATTGCTACAAGGGTATAACACAGTCAGACTTGTATTTTAAGATCAATTGGATAGCTAAGTGAAGGATGGACTGAAGTTGGAAGAGACCAATCAGAAGGCTACTGCAATAGTTCAGTCACGAAGAGAATACATAAGGGCCTGTTCCAGGGCAGTGCCAATGTCAAAGAAGGAGGGCATTTATGAGAGATATTGAAAAGGTAGGTTAGCAAGACTTGGCAACTGATAGAACATGGTAGGATGAGGAAAGAGAGTAAGTGGAGAATGACACCTAGGGTAAGTTGAGGATGTGATAGTAGTGGAAGCTTCAGGGGAAAAGATAGTTTTGGGTGTACTCAGTTTAAGATGTAGAACATCTAGTTTGAGTGTCCAACAGGTAACAGGAGATGCAAGACTAGGGGTCAACAGAGAGGTAGGGGCTGAAAGAAGAGAAAAGGGCCCAGAGCAAAGCCTTGGGTGAAAGCTATGGTTAGTAGACGTGACTAGATGAAAAGCACAGAAAAAAAGATGAAGATTAGAGTAGGAAGAGACTTGAGGCAGGCAGACTCACCAGCAGATTTTTGTTATAGTCCAAGCATTAGATGATAATGAAGGCCTGCATCAAATAGTGGCAGTATCAGGAGAGAGAAGGGAAAGTATTCAAGAGATGTTGCAAAAGTGATATCAACAAGCCTTGGCAAAAGATTAAATATGAGATAGAGAAGTCCAGCATGACTCCTAAATATCAAGTCTTTAGGACTGGGAGAACGGTAATAGGGAAGGTGTTGGGGGAAGAAGGCTTAGAAGGAACGAAAGTAAATTTAGTTTTGGATATATTAAGATGTTTATTGTTCAAGGTGTCTTAAAAAAAAGCAATTGAAAATGTAAGACTAGAAGTCAGCAGACTGATTAGGGTAGGATAGGAAGATCTAAGAATCATCAACATAGAGGCAAAATTAATTCCATGGGAACTGATGAGATGACCAAATAAAATAATATTAGAGGGAGAAGAGAAAAAGGCCCAGGACAGAGCCCTGTGGGATACCCTATGATAAGAGAATATGCCCTGGATAAGGATCCAGTAAAGGAGAATGAGGAGAGTTCTAACAGGTTCCATAAAATAGTAGTGTTAAAAACCTTATAAGAAGAAAACATTAAAGAGAAGAGGGCCATAGTGTCAAAGGAAACAGAAAGAAGGCAGAAAAGATGAAAATTAAGAAAAAGTCCATTAGATTTCACAATTTACTCAGACAAAGCAGTAATTCAGCATATTTACCATAACTAATTTAAATTCATTAAATTATACACTTTAAAAGAACTTATTTTATGTAATTAATATCATGGAAATAATGTCCAAATGTTGACTCTGCCTTTAGGTATTCTAGAATCAGCTTTATGGAAACATTATGTTGCCAACTCTTAGTCTCTTACAAATATTACATTTCTAATTACACTTTCACATAGCACTACATTTATATTTATACCTCAAGGATCAGTGATTTTACTGATAAGAATACTCCATCAATCCACATAATCTGCAACCCCCTTCATTCCTTAACAAATGGACCTTTTAATGAAAAAGGAAAAAATAAACATCGCCAGCCAACCTGTCAACAATGAACCACTGCATCACCATGTCCATAGTTAAAAACCTTTTTGATATGGAACAATCTGTCAGAGCTTATAATCCCACTAACATAACCTTTGAAAATTAAGGGGCCATGACAACACATTAAAGTAGTATACCCTTATCTGTAGGTACCATCAACAAAGTTCAAAATAATTTATAATCCTAAAATGGATACCAAAAGATGGATGGAGAACACATCATAATAAATCTTTCAAGCCTCAAGATATATGTGTGTGTGTTTATTTATATATTACATATATATACACACACATAGATATACCATATATATGTTAACTCATACTTGGGAACTTAGTCTAATAACACCTAAAGGGAAAACAAACATAAGCAAATTATTTTATTAGGGCCCTTTTTAAAGGTTGACTATGAAGGATATTTAAATGAATACCTATTACTTCTAGAACTCTACTGAAAATGCAATGTGGTCATGTTCCCTACCCCACTGCCATAATTTCTCTCCCTAAAAAACACAAGATAAGCATAATTTACATATACTTGTGAAATTCAAGCAGCAATATGAGTACAAGGCAGATACGATTATAGTCAGTAAAGAAGTCCTCAGTTCAAACAAATGATTGTTTGACAATTTGCTAATTATTACTCCCTATTAATATTTGCCCGTGTCTAGTATTTAGCTCCAATAATAATCTTTAGCCCTCTGCATTCCCACCTTTCAAAAATGAATTCTGGTTAAGCTTCTCAATCCATCAGTTGAAATAACCAAACTGTTCACATTTATATCTATAAATTGCACTTACCACTGGAGCTTTCACAGGGACTCTGTGGACTGTGGTCAGCTGCTTTCCCAAGCTGCTGGGCCTTTACTTCACTTCCAAATTCCTCTACGCTATCCACTTGTGAATGTTTTATTAACAAGTTGTCTGTTTTCTCTGGAGACTGTGGCTGCTGCTCCTCCTCTTCAGTTCTCAGTACATCATCTACTCTTTCTGAAGAAATTAGAGACTGTTGAAGGTTCTCCTCTTCAGTCAGTGATTTCAGATCTCCTTCAGATTCTTGGGTCTTCTCTCCCTTAGCATCTAGACTGTTCTTAGCACCTAGACTGTTATTAGCACATGATTCTATCTTTGGATCAACATCCTCACAAGAATGGGTATCTTTGTGTCCCTCTTCTCCCACAAAAGGCTGAGAGGAATCAGATGGGGACTCATCTTTTGTGACTCTCTCTTCTATGACACCACAGCCTTCTGAGGTGGTCTCCCAAGCCTCTTGATCCTTCTGTTCTAATTCTTCATCATACATTTGCAGTTTTTTTGGAGAATCACTGCCACTAACACTGGTATTAACTTCCATAGCCTCTTGGCACTCTTGATCTACAATTTTTTCTTGAAGGCATAATCCTGGTGATTGAGTCTGAGTCAAACAGAGGTGGAGTGGGCTACTGTCTCTGTTTTCTTTCTCTTCTTTCTGCTCCTCCTGACTTTCACGAGGGGTTTCAGGAATTTCTTCAATCACAGATATTGAAGATCTCTCCTCTGTATGATATTCTTTGGCCTCCATAGAGACCTCCTGATCTAATGTATTTAAGTGAGCCTCAGATGGAAGACCCTCAGATGGAAGAGCTTCAGATGGAAGAGTCTCAGATGAAAGAGTCTCAGAAAGAAGTACCTGGCTTCCTGAATCACATGTGAATTGAACACAAACATGCTCCATCTCTTCTCTAGTTTTGCATTCATTGGCTGAAATGGTAACTTCATTTGTAGTTTTTATGTCATCTTCTGCCTTTTTTAAGTTTTCACCCAGATCTTCTTGACTGTCTTTTGTTGGGCTCACTGGTATACCAGAATTTTCTGTGGAACAAAGTTTAGACTCCAGAATTTGAGATATAGGTTCAGTATCTTCAATCTGTGTATTTTTACCATCTTCTTCAATTTGCTGGGAATTCAAACTCTCCATCTTTGTAGACTGACTACAATCACTTACAGAAAGCATCAATTTACAAGATTCTCCTGTCAGTGACTGTCCCAGATCCTCAATGGGATTCTTTTCCTCTAACTGTGAGGGCTTAGAGCACTCCACTGAGAAAGAGGAATTGCATCTATCTTCAGTATTCTTTTCATCATTTGGTCCCTGCTCCAAACTTGGAGATGGAATAAAAATGTCCTAAGGAAAAAAAAAAGGTAATAAATATCATTTTCTTCACATTTATATTGCTTCATTCACCTATAATTCACATCAGAAATCTACATCTCTTTTATTAAAACTAGAAACCGAAAAAACTGTATAAGCATTTTGTCTATGATTACAAGGGTTTAAAAATACATATCTGGAAAAAAAATCCCAGATTTCTTTTTCTCAAAACAAAAAGCAATTTCCTCCTCTGATTCCTCTGGCCAAATCACAAACACGAGCAAAGCAGAATGCACATTAGATATTTATTAAGAGAATAACTTCTTCAAAAATAGGGATCATGCAAAAGACCTATTTAGTTAAATCCTAAATAAGTTTCAATCTTTAGTAAATGTCAATGAGTTTGGTATACAAAATTCCTGCAATGGGAATCTACTCATTCTTTTTTTTTAACCCTTACCTTCTCTCTTAGAATTAAGACTAAATATCAGTTCCAAGGCAGAAGAGTGGTAAGGACTAGGCAATAGGAGTTAAACAGCAGGGTCACCCAGCTAGGAAATATATGAGGTCACATATGAATGCAGGACTTCCTGTCTCCAGGCCTGGCTCTCTATCCATTGAGCCACCCAGCTGCCCCGACCATTCATTTTTGCAACAACCCATAAATTGGAAATTTTTATATTAACAACAGCATTTCAAACAGAGTAGAATTTAGGGAATTCTGGATTTCACAACAAGTGCTGGCCAGGAAAGACCATTTCATCCCTTGGTCATTTCTGGTCTTCATCATCCCAGAGGGCAACATCAATGCCATAGTATATGCCAGCATTGGCAAAGATGTGGCATGAGTGCAGAGCTGGCATTCGTGGAGCTTCTCTGTTCACCCTCTTTCCAGAGTCTGAGGACATTTTTTGCATGCCTCACTCCTCTGTCCAGCTGCCCAAAGCAAACACTTCCTCCCTCTCCAATAAACGAGGGAATGTTAGGGGGCGGACCTCATAAGATAGCTTTAATTTGTCCTCTAAGCACTCACTCGAAAAAGTCTCCCCAATATGATTGGGGATCTAGACTCTAAATGAACACTCTATTGTAAATATTAATAATATAGAAATAGTTCTTGATCAATGATATATATAAAACCCAGTTGAATTGCTCATTGGCTACAGGAGGGGGGATGGAGGAGGGGAGAGAAAAAATATGAATCATGTAACCATGGAAAAATATTCTTAATTAATTAATTAATTAAATTTTTTAAGAAAGAAAAGGTTGCCCAAAACTGATATATACTTTAGCTGAACTTCAGGAGGACTAAAGATAAAGGAATACTTGTGGATTGAAATAGAATATCCAGGATTAAGTCAATGTAAACATCCAAGGTCAACTTCAGTCCAGATCAACCAAGATTCCAATCAACAACATTCAAACAGTATCTGACTGCCCTTAAGTGTCACTCAATAAGCATGTATTAGGCAGAGCTGAACATTGAACTAGCTGAACATTTTATTTCCCATTTGTCAACCAATTAATATGTATAGTAATCACAAATAATGTCCTAATTGTCAATATGTATATTATCAAAAATCTTTCCCACCTCCAGAAAGAGGATCAAGGTGTAGCTACTAATATATTCTATTTGTATAGTACTTCACAATTTGCAAAGCACTTTTGTGAAAAGCACTGGAAAATAATTATTGTCCTGATTTCACTTCTTTACAACTGTCTTTTATAATGAGAATTCAAGTGATTTTGATTCAGTAACCTGAGTTACTGAAAGAAAAGAAAAAACATGTTAATGAGGCAAAAAAAAAGATTGCCCTTTCAAATGGTAATAAAATAAATTTTGCTGCTATTGAAAAATACACATACTTTAAGCAATTCATTCTGTCTATGTAGGTCTGTGCCTTCATTTTCCCACTATTAGTGGACTGCACAGCATGGAATCCCTTCAATAAAATACACATTTATATAATTTCTAATAGCCGAGCTGTGATTTCATTCTGTATACTGTCCTCTTCTTACTATTTCTTGATTGCTAATTTAAATATAGTCTTATTATAACATCTGCAAACTAAAATGCATGAAATACTAAGAGCAGAGGTTCTCCTAGCAACACTAAAATAACTCCTCCATAGAGTTGTGAGAGAATATGCATTTATGTAGTCACTAAGATTAAATTAAGAACTTTTATTCTTATATATCATGACTTAAAGCACTAAAATTTAAAAGTTGCACCCATTAAGGTATTGGACTATTTGTGTTTATCTGTGTGCAAATATACATCTAAGTATATACACATATCTTATTTCCCCATTTCCATCCTAACCACCAAGCAGCATGGAAATCCCAATAAGACTAGCATGGTGAAATAAATGGAAGTAAGCACCTGCTGTAAATACTCACGTGAGAAAATTCAGGCTGCGATGGGACAGGAAGTGGCTCAGAGGTGAAGAGGGGTGTGCTCTGTGATACAGGTGTTGAGGCTTGAGGTTCAGATGGAGGATTTTCTATCTCCATTGCTTCTTCTTCCAGGGAGTTTTTTAAAATGTCTCCTTCCTCTTCAGGCATTACTGACATGTCCATCGGCTCATCTGCTTTAAAAAAAAATGGAAAACACATTGCAAGACAACCAATGTAATTCTTATTATGCCACTTCAAGTTTAAGACAGAAGCCATTCATCCTGTGGATATGTTGCATGTGCCACAAAACACTCACCCTCCTCAAAGCATATTAACCCCACTTAGTAAAAGAAAAGCCTAAAAAATTCCTCCAGGCCAAATTTCATGGAACCCAGACAGTGAGGTATTTATTATTTGTACTGTGAGAACAAATAAAAAAGTCAAAGGACACCTAATTGGAATTCACCCCAATACAAAAATATACATTTCTAAAAAATTATAGAAGGAAACTAAATTGGTATTAATTAAAAATAAAACCATCCTTGGGGCAGCTGGGTAGCTCAGTGGAGTGAGAGTCAGGCCTAGAGACAGGAGGTCCTAGATTCAAACCCGGCCTCAGACACTTCCCAGCTGTGTGACCCTGGGCAAGTCACTTGACCCCCATTGCCCACCCTTACCAATCTTCCACCTATGAGACAATACACCGAAGTACAAGGGTTAAAAAAATAAATAAATAAATAAATAAATAAAACCATCCTTTGTGCAAGTAAAAGAATTACACAAACTTTAATGAAGGTATTCCTGGTTTGGAGTAATATTTTACCTAGGAATGGACCACCTCTTAATAGCATCCTATCTGTACAATTGCCACACACTTTGAAGAATAGCAAAGCAGACACCAGTATAACACTTGTTGAAACAAATTATGATGATAAGAAATAAAGACATCAAAACAAATAGCACAAATAGAGATATGTGCCTCTTGGCTCTCTATCAGCATCTGCCAAAGTTCAAGTCACTAAGATGCATATGGCATTAATTGTCAGACACATTACAGAGAAGTCATGTTTCCCTTGCTGTCCAGAATGATGCCTATTGTCTAGACCTTGAAGAGAACAGAACTAGAATTGAACAACCACTCTTGATACATTTTTAAATAATCAGTCCTCTTCATTTTGACTCCCTCTTATCCATCATCTGTCTTCTTCACAACATGAATATTATTTATCCTAATTGCTAACTAATCTGAATTTCTCTAGAACCTTATTCTTGTAATCCAGTTATATATCTCTTCCAAAGACTAACCTTACTAAAAAGATTGGCTCTAATATCAAATCCCAATGAAATGCTGTGTTGCTCTAAATTCAAACCAACAAGCATTTCTTAAGTAACTTCCATGTACAAGGTACTATTGCCAAGCACCAGAAATAAAAGGATAGTATTAACAAAATTTCAGGGTTGGAAGGGACCACAGAAGCTAACTAGTTTCCATACCTCTACAAAGTTCCCACAACATACTCAATTGATCATCCAGTTTTCACTTGATAACCCACAATGAGGGGAAAGCCCACAACATCCAGAAGCAGTGCATTATACTTTTAGAAGGCTCTTAAGGAAATAATGATTTAAAGTATCAATGTACCATTGCATTACCAGACCTTAAACTAAATTATAAAGCAATAATCATCAAAACTATTTAGTACTAGAGTTGTAAAGCAATCCAGCCATTCTGGAGGGCAATCTGGAATTATGCCCAATTGGCTATAAAAGTGAGCATGCTCCTTGATCCATTTATGCCACTACTGGATCTGTAACCCAAAAAGATAATAAAAAAGGGGAAAGGACTGACTTGTACAAAAATATTTATAGCTGCTCTTTTTGTGGTGGCAAAAAATCGGAAATTAAAAGGATGTTCATCAATTGGGGAATGACTGAACAAATTGTGGTATATGTTGGTGATGAAATACTATTGTGCTATATCAAATGATAAAATTATTTCAGAAAAATCTGGAAAGATCTGCATAAACTGAAGTAGAACAAAATAAGCAGAAATAGGAGAACAATGTATACAATAAACAGCAATACTGTATGATGGTCAACTGTGAAAATGTGGCCATTCTCCGCAATGCAATGATCTGGGACAATTATGAAAGACTTATAACAAGGAATGCTATACAGTTCCAGAGAAATAACTGTTGAACAGGATGAATGCAGATCAAAGCATACTATCTTTCACATCATTGAATTAAGGTTTTATTTTGGAATTTTGGTTTTTGTATGAGTGTGCTCGCTCTTACAACAACGACCAATATGGAAGTGTGTTTTGCATAATACATGTATGGTCCAAATCAAATAACTTACCATTTCCAAGTTGGGGAAGGGAAGGGAGAAGAGACAGTTTGGATCTTATCATTTTGGAAAATGTATGTTGAAAATCATTACTACATGTAATTGGGAAAATAAAATATCTTTGAATTAAAAAAAACTAGTCCTGACTAAAAAATAAAAAAAGAATACAAAGCAAATAAGAAGGAACAGGAAGCAACAGTAGCAGGGTGTTTGATAATTTCAATATAAATCAGTTGCTAGATGAAAAATTCCTTATCTGACAAGAAATCCTGGGAAAACCACAAAGTAGCTTGGCAAAAATTCCATTTAGAATATTTTATACTACATATTAGAATAAACTCAAAATGGATATGCATCCTAAATATAAAAAGTCCTATCATTTTTTAAAAATCAGGAGAATGAAAGTAGGAATGTTTCACAACAGTTACAGTAAGAAATTCTCAACTAAGCAGAGGATAGTGGAAAACATAAAAAGACAAACTAGCTAATTTTAATTGCAGAAAATCAAAAAGATTTTGAATAGGACAAAAATGTCAGAGTTCTAGACCTGAAGAGAACTTTAGAAAAACTTAAAATGACTGGTTGCTAACATTTACTGAACTGGAATTTATATCTAAGTTGTACATAATAGGACCTTTTCAAAAACTGAACATGAATTAGGGAATAAAAAATTCCAACAAAAATGTAGAAAAGCAGAAATACTAAACACATAATTTATAGATCATAAAGCTATAAAAGTTATATTCAATATTGGGCCACGAAAGAATTTTAAAATAACTGCAGACTAAGCAAAGTAGTTTTCAAAAACAGGTGGGTTCAAAAATAAGTTATAAATTATAAAAATGATGGAAAATTTCATCAAATAAGGTAATAATATACACAAATTTATAGGATGAAATGATAGCAGTTCTGAGGAGAAAATCTGTATCTCTAAGCTCTTCTTTCAACAAAACAATGAACAAATCAATGAATAAAAAATTCCAAGACATTAATAAAATCAAAAGCAAAAGCAAAAGGGTCACTGAATTAATAAACAAAACTAGGCCCCCCCAAAAAAACAACTAATATTCAGCTAATTTAATTAAAAAAGAAAATCAAATTGTTCATATCAAAAAATGAAAAAAGAGCACTTATAACTGAAAAATAAATTTTTCAAAATTATTTTGTTCGCTTGTTCTGATAAAACTGATAACTTACAGAAAATCAATAATTATAAAAATATAAAATACCTATATTAACAAAGGATGAAACAGTCTATTTAAATAATACAATATTTGAAAAATAAATTTAACAAGCCATATACTCCCAAAGGAAAAATCTTTCATAAGGAATTTTCAAGTGAATTCTACCAAGCATTCAAAAATACCATGATGAGAGACAAAACAAAAAAAAATTTTTAAATGCAGACCAATATCCCCAATAAACAGACAAATTTTTAAACTAAAATATAAATAAACTACAACAATATATTAGAAAGATTCTGCACTATGGCCAGGATTGAGTTAAACGAGGAAAGCAGGACTGATTTAACAAAAGGAAAACTATAAATATAAAATAACATAAGTAAAAAGACCCATACAATTCACAAAAGCCAACAGTCCTTTTAAAAACTCTAAAAATAAGTGGATACATTAATAAATGGATCTTTTCTTAATACAGTAAATAGTATTTATCTATATCCAAGAAAAAACTTTATAAGAAAAGAAAATGAAGTCTTTTCAATAAGATTGAGGATAAAGCAAGGATGTCCATTGTCAACACTTTTAACATAGTGCTAGAAAAGTTAGGTAAGCAATGAGACAAGAAAAAGAATTTGAGAGAACAAACATTGGCAAAGTTTATTTTTGAAGATAAAATGATATTTAGAAAAACCCAGAGTAAATTAAAAAATTAAGTCAATAACTTTCAGCAAAGTTGTAAGACATAAAATAAATCTATAAGCATAAGCTAAATCATAAGCATTTCTATATAGTAACAAAACAAAAAAATAAAGCAACAAGAGCTAAAAAAAATTCCATTCAAAAAAATTGCAGAAATTGAAAGTGTATTTTCTAAGATTCATAGACTATATAAATCAAACTGTAAAAGTCTTTGCAGAAATAAAGACAGATATATAATTAGCAAAAAAAAAAGTACATATGTGCTTAATAAATGCTTGTTGAATTTAAGTGAATTGATGGGATTCTGAAACAACAACAACAAAAAAAAAGATTAACTGCTCATGGGTAGGTTGAGCCAATATGATAAAAATGCCAACATTAGCTAAATTTACATTTAGTCCCATTCGAAACAATAAAGTATTACTTTATAAAACTGGGGGGGGAGGGGAGGGAGGCAGGAAAATTACTCTTTAGAAAAATTTGGTTACAAATGTCATAAATGGGAAGGAAGATCTAGTAGTACCAGATCTCAATATAAAGCAATAATTATCAAAATAATTTGATCCTGGGAAAAAACAGATAGAACAGTGGAACAAATGAGATAAATAACATAAAAGCAAATAAACACAAGTGTAATCTAGTTTGGGGAAAGGCCTTGCTTTGATAAAAATTGCTGGGAGAACAGGGTTTATGCTGGGACATAAAAAAATCACATTCAAAACAAAGTAGGAGGGAGCAGCTCAGTGGACTGTGAGCCAGGCCTAGAAACTGGAAGTCCTGGGTTCAATTTGGCCTCAACTCTCCCTAGTTGTGTGACCCTAGGCAAGTCACCTAACTCCAACTTCTTCCTTCTCTTCTGCCTTGGAATCAATATTTGAGAGGTCCTAGATTCAAATATGGCCTCACACAATCAATTGTAATGGAATTCTCTAGTAGCAGCAATGTAATGATCCAAAACATTTCTGAGGGACTTATGAGAATGAACACTATCCACATCCAAAGAAAGAACTGTGGGAGCAGAAACACAGAAGAAAAACAACTACTTGATCACATGGGTTAATGGGGATATGATTAGGGATATAGACTCTAAACGATTAACCTAGTGCAAATATCAATAATATGTAAATAAGCCTTGATCAATGGCACATGTAAAACCCAGTAGAATTGCGCATTGGCTATGGGAGAGGTGTGGGAAGAGGGAAGGGAAAGAACATGAATCATGTAACCATGGAAATTTTCTTAATTAATCAATAAAATTAAATTTAAAAAAATATGGCCGCAGATTCTTCCCCGCTATGTGACCCTAGGCAAGTCACTTAACCCCCATTTGCCTAGCCCTCACCACTCTTCTGCCTTGGAACCAATACACAGTATTGATTCTAAGATGGAAGGCAAGGGTTTAAGTAAATTAAATGATTTAAAAAAAAAAAAGAGACATTTTTCAAAGGAAGAATTCTAAGCTATCAACAATCATAATAATTAGATAAATGCAAATTAAAACACATTTAAAATCCCAAGCCAATCCCAGATTGACAAACATTAACAGGAAAATTACAAAGCTGGAAGGACTATAGAAAAACAGAAAATAACACTGTTGTGGAGCTACAACTTGGACCAGTCATTCTAGAAAGCAATGGAGGGAACTATGTCCAAAAAAATTACAAAACTCTGCATATACCTTTCAACCCAGCTATATAACACTACTATATAGGTCTATACCCCCCCAAAAAAATCAAAGAAAGAGAAAAGAGATTTCTATATGTACAAAGATATTTATAGCAACTCTATTCATGATAACCAAAAATAGAAACTAAGGGGGTATCCTCTTATTGGGGAATGACTAAACAAATTGTGGTTATTATTGTGCCATAAGAAATGATGAAACGGTCAATTTCAGAGGTAAGTGGGAATTCCTTTCTAAATGATACAAAGTGAAGCAAACTATAATTCATTGGTGCTAAGAACATTATATTAAAAAGTAACTTTGAAAGATTTTAAAACTCCAATCAATATAAAGATAAACCACGAATCCAAAAAATTTAAAATGAAACATATCATCTTGACTGAGAGGTGAAAAACCTGAGATACAGAGAGACATACATTTTTGGACATAGCTAACATGGAAATTTGTTTTGCTATATACTACAAAGACATGCATTGAGGAATTTTTTAAATGTATTTAATTAGAGGGAGAACATTTTGGTTTTGGTGAAGAATAGAAGGTAAGAAAAGACTGAATGAAGAAAATCAAAAAGGAATCAAAAAGGATAGAATAAAAGGAAAAACTGTCAAATAGGAAAAAAGATTTGTATCAAATATTACCAGAAAAAGTTTCATATTCCATACACATAGGCAACTGACACAAATAAATGAACAAGAGTCATCCCCCAATAGATAGGAGGTAAAAGAATACTAGCATTATTCAAAAGAAAAACTGCTAATTAAAAACAATCATATGAAAAGATGCTCCAAATTACTAATATTAACAGAAATGCAAAACAAAACAATTTGAAGTTTTACCTAACACTCTGCAAATTAAACAAGCAGGACTATTTAAGAAGGATGACAGGAAAAGGGTCACACTGATATACTGTTGGTAGATAATGAACTAATCTAACTGCCCTGGACATCAATTTGAAAACATACCAGAAAAGTGCCAAAACTGTTAATAGTCTCTGAACTATAAATCCTACTCTTAGACATATATATCAAAAGGAAGTCAAAGACAGAAACAGAGATCCATTATATACCAAAACATTCATATCAACTTTCTTTCTAATAACAAAGATTAGAAATAAAATAAAAGACTTTTTTTCCAAAATTTGTAACACCAGTTCTAGTGTCTGCTCAGTATCTGTAAAAGGACTTTCAAGAGATCTAGTAGAATCCTCTCTAGATTTTATATAATTTTTTTAAGAAAAAAAAAGGACTTCACAAAAAAATTAATTTTTTACATTATATACGAGCACTAACACCAGCATCATAACTAAAGAGGGAAACATGGAATTGAACCCAGGATTTAAATTCAGGATACCTGGTTTTAAAATCCCAGAAATTCAATTAAATTCAACAAGCATTTATTAAGCACATACTATGTGCCAAGAACTATATGTTCTATAGCTTCTGGAGCTATAAAGAAAATAAAACAATAATGAAGCTTACATTCAACTAGGGGAAACATGTACAAAGACAAATAAACACAAAGTAATTTTGCTTGTAGGGTCAGAACAATGGGGAAAGAATCATGATAGGCCTCTTCTAAGAGGTGGAATTGACTATAAACCTTAAAGGTTATAAGGGTTCAAAAAGGCAATGAAGGAGAGCATTACAATTATGGAAGAGACAGCCTCTGCGAATGCTTTGAAACAAGAGATGTAATGTTGGGATTTTTTGATTGTTTGCTCGCTTATTTGTTTTGTAAACCCTTACCTTATGTCTTAGCATCAGTTTTAAGTCAGAAGACCTTTCAAGGGTTAGGAAACTGAAGTTAAGTGATTTGCCCAAAGTCACACACCTAGGATGTGTCTGAGGCCAGATTTGAACACAGGTCCTCCAGACTCTAGGATTAGCACTCTACCCTCTGAGCCACCTAGCTGCCCTAGGAGATATAATGTTATAGATGAGAAATGAGAAGTAAGCCAGTTTAGCTGGAACAAAGAGTGAAGAAAAGTACTGTCATCAATCTGAAAAGGTCTTTAAATGTCAAACAGAGAACTCTGTATTTTTCCTAGAAGCAACAAGGAGCCAGTAAAGTTTATTGAGCAGGGAAATTACATGGTCACACCTATGCTTTAGGAATATTGATTTAGTGGCTATAAGGAAGATGGACTGAAAAGAAGAAATATCAGACATAGAGATCAATTGTAAGGCTATTACTGTAAAGACAAACAACTCTGAAAGATTGAGGATCTCTGATCAAGTCAATGGAATTAACATTAGTTCCAGAGGACTCAAGTGATGAACTATGCAAACCACCTCAATAGAAAAGTCACAAACTCAAAGCACAGAGTGAAGCCTTTTTTTTATGTCATAGGAATTTATTTTCCTTGACTATACATGTCTAAAATGTTTTTTTTTCTTGTTTTTTTCAATGAGTTAGGGAATAGAGGTAAAAAAATTCAGAACTGAAAATAAAATTGAGTTAAAAAAAATTTTAAAGGCCAGTCATACAGGGAGGACACAAAAGAATGAAGGTAATGCTTAGTAAATTCAGGTTGCTGTGGTCTAAGGAGAGAGAAAGGGTAGATATGGCAAATGTTGTGGAGACAGACTTGACAAGTGAATTGATAGAAAGTGAAATTTGGAGAGTGAAAAGTCAAGGATAACAATTAGTAAAGCTGCATGATTAGAATGCAGGTTCTCTCAAATGAAACAGAGATGTTAGGAGGATGAGTTTAGGAGAAAAAATCAGGTCTGTCTGAGATATGGTAAGTTTGAGATGAACATGAGGCAACTAATGAAGATGTCTAGCATGAAGCTAGAGATAAGACTGGAACTCAGAAAGGAAAAGAGGACTACACAAATCTGGTACTCATTTGCATAAAAATGGTAGCTGAACCCATGGAAGCTAACCAAGCATCAAGAAAATAGAGAGAAATGAACCCTAGACAGAAATTGGGCACATCACTTCACCTTTTTTAGCTTTAGTCTTCTCATATGTAAAATGAAGCTGCTCTATATTATCTCTTAGGTCCCTTCTAGCTCCATAAGAAATGAGATAATTTGTAAATGAGATCATTCTTAAAGTAAGGCACTTTGCAAAACTTAAAGTACTATAAAAATGTTAATTAATATTATTATCAAATCCTTATGATTCTAAGGTGAAGGTGAAAGGTGAAAATCCTACCTTCTAATTTATCAGAAGAGAACTTGTGGAGGTGGTGGGATTTCTGGAGCAATTTGAATGCTAGAAGGATAGGAGCTTGGCAAGATGTTGGTCTTAGAGAAGGAAATGAAATAATAGTATGAGACAGAAAGAAACAAAAATTTTTGCTCATGAGAAATAGAAAAATAAAGCAGGGTAGTATAGAAAAATAAAGGAAAGTCAGAGTAGCACAATGCAGCCTAGTGAAAGACCTTCTGTAGTCCTAATGAAAAAAAAATGTTCAGAGTTACTGTTAAGTCTTCAAGGATGGTAAGGATTTAATAAAAAAATTCCTTCTGCCTTCTATAGATGACCCTTTTGCAGAAGATGACAACCCTAATAGCAGTTTTAAAATCTCAAAGAAGCCAAGAATCCTTCTCATATAACATTCATATATCCCTACAAACTATTAAACCTGTAATAGTAAGCTTAGCTCTCTTTTATTAACTTTTAAAGTATTTTGAAACTATGGTCTTTTCATCCAGTTCATATTTGATTTTACTAATGTAGAATATCAGAAGAATAGGTGCTAGAAAAGCAAAGAATTGAAGGAAGTATTGAACATTAATAGGCTATATCCCAGAGAGATGAATTTATTTTGTATGTACATATGAATATACACATTGTCTCCCTGAATTGAATGTAAGTTACTTGAGGGTAAGGTCTATTTTCAATTCTATCTTTGTAGCCCCAGTGCCTGAGAGAATCTGACAATTAGTAGGTACTTAAAGATTTATACTGATTGAATGAAATGAGTATAAGTTAGTCTATATATACTGAACTACAGTCTTCTGGCACCCACATGAAAATTAAAATCTCTAAAATGATAGAGGTTTACATCACTGCTTCTAGTCTAAAACTATTCTGGAGTAAAATAAACATTCTCACCTTTTACCTCTTCTTGCTCAGTTGGACTGCTTGGGACAATAAAAGGAGTGGGTTGAAAAGCATCTGGTGAAGGAGCAACAAGATCTGGTGAACTCCTATATACAGAAAATTAACAGGTTATTTTACTAACAGTCAGAGTTTGTTTTTCTAACAGAAAAATACTACCCTGAAGTAAAAGAATACTCTGACATGGTAATTCTTTTTGATTTCATTTCAGAAGGCATGATAAATAAACATAAATGTAATCAAGAGAGAATATGTGACCTAGGCCTAAAGACAGTAGATCTGGAAAGCATAAACTACTGCTAAAGTGTCTATTTACCTATTAAAAACATGAAAAGTTTTTTTTCCCCCAAAGAATTGGAAACCATTGTAGTACAAAAACCCCTCTTCTTCTTTATACTATTATGAGGGTGAAAATAAATAAAATATATCCATCCACTGTCACTTAGAACTTCGCTTCTTATTCAGCCTAGGCTACAGAGGACAGAAAATCTAGTAGGCTTATGCCTAATTAGATACAAAAGCAGAAAATGCCTACTTTGGATATGTGACTTTCCCCAAATGAAGGAGAGAAGCTTTGTACCATATTTTTTTCAGCATGCAGAATCTTTAAATTCATACAAACGCTAGTGACACCCTCAGATGGGAAGATAGACCTTAGAATCTTTTAAGTTTCTAAAAGGAAGAGAACCTTTTCTCACCACTGATCCTTATAAACATGATTCCTTATTAAGACAATTTCCTATACTTACGTAGTGGTGCTCTCCTGCATAACTGAACCCTGGCCAGAGAGATGCAGAAGTTTCAAAGTGGTAGCTGGTGTGGAAGCCAGAGAATACCCATCTTCTACCCTTGGAGTAGAGCAATTATCAGGAGCTAGTCAGGAGAAGAAGAGAAACCCAGTTAAGTTTCTTAGATAGACACAACTGAAGTTTCAGAAGGCTACTCTTGGTACTCTAAAAAATAATAATTCTGATTTCTAGTTTATGTTCCTTAGGGCAGGAATTATTTTAACAACTAAAGTATAA
Organism: Gracilinanus agilis; assembly: GCF_016433145.1. Classification (NCBI taxonomy): domain Eukaryota; kingdom Metazoa; phylum Chordata; class Mammalia; order Didelphimorphia; family Didelphidae; genus Gracilinanus; species Gracilinanus agilis. The sequence continues at coordinate 525,282,012 of NC_058131.1, read as the reverse complement.
TATGACTGTGATAGAGCACTACTGGGCAATAAGAAATGACTGGGGGGGAGGAGGGGTCAGAAAAACATGGTAAGACCTATATGAACTGATGCAGAGTAAAATAAGCAGAACCAGATCACTGTACACAGTAACTGCAATACTGTGAAAGTAGCTACTCTGATCAATACAATGATCCAAGAAAATTCTAAAGGACACATGATAAAAAATGCTGGTCCTACTCCAGAGAAAAAAATGGTGAACTCTGAGTGCAAACTAAAGCACACTTTTCTCACTTTATTTTTCTTGTGTTTTTTCCTTTTTTGCACAATAAGGATAATACAGAAATGGGTTTTGTATGATTCTTCATGTATAATTGATATTATAATGCTTGCCTTCTCTGTGGGTGGGGAAGAAATAAGAAAGAAAAAGAGAATTTGAACTCAATTTTTTTAATTGAAGCATAGACTCTGGAATCCCAATATAACACAAGGCTGAGCACAATGTGAGAAACATATATATTAATTAATAAAGCTCTTTTGACAAAGAATCAAAAAGAGGCAAAAGGATGAATTTCCTCCAACCTTCCACTCAGGGTCTAGGCTTGGGAAAGAAATAGAAAAATCTCTACTTTTGGTCCTACTGTTGCTGGTTTCTTCCCTTACCAATACAAAAGGACAACTGATTTATAGCCACTACACAAACACACATTTCCCTTAGTTTAACAATCCTTAGGTTAGAAGTATACTTAGATGAGAAATCCTAAAGCATTATAATATCCAAGATATGAGACCTTTATTAATAAACATAAATCCTCTTGCACTAAATAGTGAGAAAATGACCTATCGTGCTCCAATGTTTCAGAAAGGAAGAAAATTTGCCACTTAATAGGGCTGTCGAAAAGATATATTAAAGAACTACAAAGCATTTGTAGATTGCTACATTATCCTAAATTATTTATTTCACTTCAGAGTAACTAAGCCCCTCTGTCCAAATAACAAACCGGAGTTTTCAATTGGCAAGCATATGAAGACCCTTAAATAATTGCTCCAAATTATATTTTTAAAGGTTTGCCAAATTTGGAGTTGAGAACCTAAGGAATTGTGAAAGAATTCCTAAAAGTTTACTTGCACATAAATTAGATTAAGTGAGGCAGACTAGCATTTGGAAAGCAATGAATTTGGAGTTAAAGGGCCTGGGGCTCAAATCCTAGCCTTAATGACTTTACATGACCTAAGGCAAATCACTTAATCTGTGTCAGATTCAGTAATCTGAGAAATAAAGCAGTTGGACTAGATAAACTGGAAGGTTCCTTCCACTTCAAAGTTATGATCTTCCACATTCAGAGGAAGAAAGGTGGGAGAAGAAACACAAAGGAAAAACAACTGCTTGAACACATGGGCTGATGGGGATATTATTGGGGATGAAGACACTAAATGATAACTCTAGCCCAACTATCAATAATATGGAATTAAGGCTTAATCAATGATACATGTAAAGTGTGGGGTAGGGGGGTTTGGGGAAAGGGAAAGAACATGAAACATGTAAAAATGGGAAAATATTCAAAATAAAAATAAAAATAAATTTTAAATAAGTTATGATCTTATGCCATTTCCTCTTCCAGACTTGAAAATCTTCTAGGACGCTGAACTATAAGCTTTGTCAGTGGTGATATCTACAAAAATAACTTCAGCCTTTTCTCCTCATTTTTAAGTTAGCAGAGGACTGATGTGAGACATGAAATGATAGTAGAAACTTCAGGAACCAAAAAGTATAAGTAAACCACTATCCTAAATTTTTAGAGAGCTAGCAAGGGCACTAAATTCAGTTCATTCGTAACAAGATTTTTGCTAAGGTATATAGATTGCTACTATGATTTGTAACTAGACATCAGTCTTATCTTCCACAGCACAGATGTACTATTGTTTCTAAAGACTAGGTTCTCAAGTGCCTTCTGCTTCATAGTTAGGTATGAAGGCATATAAAGAATAGTCTTGGTATAATTCCCTCTTATTTAATCTCAGATCACTGGAGAGGCCAGTTGAAAGCAGAGTAATTCAGTGAGCCAACCACTAAGGTTTTCTGGGCACAAGCAATAGATATCTTGAACACTTATCAACAATCTCACTTCTGAAACTTTCTTAAAATTAAACCTCAATTTCCTTCAATATCAAACACTGTCATGGAGATAATAGTAGATCTAACAAAAAAATTTCCTAAACAGAGCTTATATATATTAGATATACACTCATACATATACAGTATATCAAATATCATAAAAATTAACAGTAGTAATTATCGAGAAAGTCCTCAATGTTTAGCTAACATTTTCTTTCAGAATGGTTTTTCTCGGGTCTGAGCTGCCAGGCCTAGAGGACAAAAGGACCAGCACTTGCATTCAAGTCTGGCCTCAGATACTTTCTAGCTGTGACCCTGGGCAAGTCACATGATCCCTACTGCCTAATCCTAAACACTCTTCTGCCTTAGAATCAATGTTGATTCTAAGATAGAAGGTAAGGATTTTTTTTTAAAGAATTAAGGGAAGGTAAGAATTTTTTAAAAAGATAAGAGAAAGGTACTACTGAGCATACCTGTTCTATTACTCTGGTCAAACATGTCTTCTTGAGTTGACAAAATCTCAGACTCAGGTGATTTCTGAACTTGCAATTCACCTTCCAGCAGCTCCTGGGCAGAAAGTTGGATCTTGGCTTCCATATCAGTAAGAGGTATTTGTGAAATAGAAGGCATATTCTCTGACCTGCAAAATGCAGGTTAATAAAATTTCTAAGTTCAAATATTTCAATCTTTTATTTAAAAAGTCAAAGTAAAAAGAAAACACAGTAAAAATTACTGAATATATAAATGATAATATTCCCTATAGGGAGTATAGCTCCTCTTAAAGAGGTATTTACTAGAGCCTCTGTCTGAACTCCAGATTTCACTGATAAAAGGAACTTTTGCTATAGATTCAATTATCTATTAGTGTTAACTCCCAAAGCAAAATCCTGGCCTAACCTTTTTTCTGTACTTCAGCCCTGCACTGCTGACTGACTACAGCATATCCCCATCTGAAATGACATCCCACTGGTATCTCAAACTCATCATGTCCAAAACTGAATTTATCTTTCACCCTTAAGTCCAACATTTCTCTAAAATTCACTATTTCTAGGTATCAAATGATAACACATGTATAGCCCAGTGGAACTGCTTGTCGGCTCTGGGAGAGGGAAGGGAAGAAAGGAGAGAGAAAACATGAATCATGTAACTATGGAAAAATACTTTAAAACAAACACATAAATAAATAAATAAGTGAATTAAATAAATAAATGAAATTAAAATTTCTTTTAAGTGTATCCAGTTACCCAGTTTTTTAACTGTAAATTTCTCCCTCTCTATCAAAACCAATATTCAATCAGTTACCAAACCTTATTGAGCCTACTTCCACAATATCTCTTTCTTTATTAAGTAACTTCTACTTAATAACAGAAGTGAGTTTCTGTTATAAATGCCGCTACAAATCACTTATTGTGATAACTAAGATTTGGAAACAAAGCAGATGCCCATTGAAGAATGACTAAACAACTGGCACATGAATATATTAGAATACTACTATGCTTCAAAAAAATGTGATGAATACTGTACAAAGAAACATGGAAAATCTAAATAAACTGATGCAAAGTGAAGTAAGCAGAGCCAAGAAAACAGTACACATGCAGTTAACTACAGCAATGTAAATGGAAAGAACAATGATGCACCAAAAAAATCAAACATATCCAAATTATAAAGATTAAACAGGACTCAAATGAAGAGATAAAAGAAAACACTCCCAACCTATCCCTTCATTGAGGTGAGAGGTCAATGGGTATTATCCATTACACATGTTTTCAGACTTTTTCAATGTATCAATCAGTTATGGGTTAGCTTTCTGGGAGGGGAAGGGGGAAGGATATATGGAATAACTATGGTTATATAGAAAACAGAAAATACCAATAAAAATTTATTTTTAAAAAGTACTACTACTAAAATATCCTCTGGCTCCTCCTTACTACCACTCATGTTCCTTCCTGTTGAGTCCCTCCAATCTAACCTATCATACATATGCATGAAGCTCTCCTAAAACCAGATTTCTTCTTCTCTACATAGTTTACTGCACTAATTCTACGTTATGACCACAGGATTTTGCCAGTTTTCAAGGTCTTTAGTCCTCAAACTAACCTAAGACAGAACTTGTTAGAACATAACCTTCAGAGCACAGCCCAAAGAAAAAAATCCATTAAGCTAAAAGTTTTCCTCTAGAAAAAGCAACTTCTTTCTGGTTCAAGTCCCTATAGGTTCTTGTGCTCTCTCTCTGAAAATATAAGGTGGTTTTGTAAACAAGATATGGAAAGCATTGTGAAATATAAAATGGATAATTTTGAGTACCTTAAACAGAAGTGTTTCTATAAATAAAACAAATCTTGCCACGGTTAGAAAGAAAACATAAAATTGGGGAAAATTTTTCATGGACACTCTCAGATAAAGATCTCATATTGAAAATACATATGTCTTCCTTAGCTGTGTGACCCTGACAGAGTTACTACTGCCTATCCCTTACCACTTTTCTGCCTTGGATCCAATACACAATATTGGTTCTAAGATAGAAGTTAAGGGTTTTTTAAAAAAGAAAGAAAAAAAAGAAATCTAGAACTCTGTCAAATTTAGCCACTCCCCCCATTGATAAATGGGCAAAAGATACGAACAGAGTTTTCAGAAGAAAACAATCAGTAATACACAAGTATATAAAAACACACTCTAAATCACTATTGATTAGGGAAATAGATCAAAATAATTCTGATGTATCATCTCACACCAATTGGACTGGCTAAAATGACAAATGCTGGAGGGAATATGGAAAAGTGGGGACACTAATATACTGTGGAACCGTGAATTGATCCAACAATTAAGGAGAACATTTTGGGATTACGACCAGAAAACTGTGTATAATCTTAGACCTTGTAGTATTATGGATGAGTCTATTTCCCAAGGGGATCAGGATCAAGGAAAAAAAGAAAAGAACCTATATGTTCCAAAATATTTATAGCAGCTCTCTTCATGGTGGCAAAGAACAAGAAATCAAGGGAATGTCCATTAATTGGAGAATGGCTAAACAAACTGTGGTATGTGATTGTGACAGAATACTACTGAGCCATAAGAAATGATAAGAAGAACAATTTTTGTTAAAGTTAGAAAGCACTACATGAGATAATGAAGAGTAAAACAAGCAGCATCAAGGAACTATTATATATAGCTAAAGATTTAATATTTGAAGAATAACATGACTGTTCATCTCCAGAGAATGAAGTGAGAAGTAGAAACATGAAAGACATAATCTATATATTTTGCTGAGTGTTGACATCTATGGTATGGGGAGGGGAAGGGAAAACTAAATAAGAAAAAAAGAAAATAACAGATTTTTAAAGGCCTACCTATCTCTCCAGCTATCATTATTATTCTCACTATTTCTAGGTATAGGCAAGTTATTGCTGGCCACAAGTACAAATGTTATGGGCCCAACAAGCACAGTATACAGAGCCTAGAATATTTCCTAATTCTAATCTTACCTAGTCAAGACCAGAGCCCAAAATTTACCACGAATCTCTGAAAGTGCATACATCTTTGGACTCTACCCAGAAATTGTCAGTCTAAAGATAATGGGGGAGGTGAGTGGTCTCTTGGAGTATGGAAAAAGCATGTTTTCATGTGCAGCAAAAGCCCAGTGCTTCATAATACACCAAAGAATACTGCAAATCTCCCAAAGTGCTGCCTAAGTGCAGCAATAGTCAGAGTGGAAAGAAATTAAAGAGACATAAAGTCATATGAGGAATAACAACAGTACTAGAGGGTTAAGAAAAAAAAAAATCAATCCTAAAAGTCAAGTAGAGTTTCTATATTCTAAAAAAAGGCTTGATCCCCAGACAATGAAGGATAATCTAGATGATTGGTGTGTTTTTTGTTTTTTTTTTAAATTTATAGCAACTTAGAGAGAGTGACTCTAAGGTTTAGGTTTTTTGCTTTGCATGCAAAATGAAATAGCCTTGTAATATGCTAAAAGACAAAAAAGTAAGGGCCACTGACAATGTTGCAAATACTAAAAAGTGTTCCCTGCAGCTCTGAAATACTTAAAAGTATGAAGAAAACTTTAAATTTTTCAAAATTTTCTCAGGGACTGGTAGGTGGCTTAATGGATAGGAAGCCAGGTCTGAAGTTGGAAGTCCTAGGTTCAAATCTGACCTCAGACACTTCCTAGCTATATGACCCTGGACAAGTCACTTAACTCCAATTGTCTAGCCCATATCACTCTTCCACCTTGAAACCAATATTTAGTAGCAATTCTAAGACAGAAAGTAAGAGTTATTAAAAAAAACTTCTTGGTGAAATAAAATTACTCTAAGCCCTGTCAGAGGACTTTCATCATTGTATTGTTTTGATTAATCTGAATAAAAACAACCAAGTCTTGGTATAAAATTCCCTGAGGCAATCCAAAAATTGAATATACTTTATTCTATTCATTACCAAGGAAAAGTCAGAGAAGACTAAAACCTCTTTAGGAAAAAAAAGTTCCTTTTACCTCTCAGACTCTGTATCTTGTTGGACTGCCACTTGTATATCTTCAATGGACTGATCTTCATGTTTATCTTCTTGAAGTTCTAGGAGCAAATTAATTTGTTTTTGAAAAAGAGAGAAAGGAGATGCCCAGTGTGCAAGAAGAAACAAAAATGAAAAGACAAAGATGGAAAGTAGACCAATTCAAAAGGTACATGGGTGTCACAGGTAAAAGCCACAAAGATTTGTCCTAATCAAAGTGACAAACACATAAAAATAATAATGCATTTTAGTAGAATCCTACCATAAAGTTGATGAATCTTTCTAAAAGTTGTTCAGTTGATTGTCTATGTATATTTATAACACTGTTCCGATGGAATCAACAACCTCTAATAATGTTATGTTATTTCACCCAATAACAAGGCTTTAACAATGTTAGGTAAATATGAATGAATTCCAAAAAATGGAACCACTAATATAATGCACTTCAATAGGACTCAATTTGCAAAAGATTATTGCTTGAGTGCTTATGTCCTAGCCTGAAGTCAGCTTCATTTGAACCTTACCTTGAGAAGAGATAAAACTTGTTTAAAAGAGCAAAAATTAGAAAGAATAACCACTGTCAAAGAAAAGAACATCTAGTGTGGAGGGAAATACTAGTTTATAACACTGCCAAGTCTAACAAGAGAATTGTTACATACCAATATTAGCATCTACATTAGTGGGGTTGAAAGGACTAGAGTCCTTGGTTACTGGCTGCAGCTGTTGTTCTTTTTCTTCTTCATATGGTATAGTATGTTCCTCAACATCCTGGCTCTGTGAGAGTTCCAGAGCCCCAAAGCCCAACTGTGATGAACCAGTATCTATAAGATGCAAAAGCCCCCAAATTATACATCATCCCAGATATTATGCATTCATTATGCAAGTGGCTACACTATGGAGAAGAGGGACTTAAAAGATGACAACTTCATCCTTCCAGTCAGATGGATTTTCTTCAACTCAATTAAAATAGCAAAAATAAAAGCACTATAAAGTCATTTTAAAAAAACTATCTTATGTAAAAATCTAATAAGACTTTTATTAGTGAAAAATTCTACTTTGTAATACCCTAACCCAGTGATGAGAAAACTTTTTAGAGGGGGCCAAAGGAAAGGAAATGCTCATCTGTCAGTCTGTTTCTAAGGCAACTCTTTCAAAGTTTCATTGTATTGTATCCTACTCATTATATTCGTCAGATTAGGAATACTGTTGCTGGGCCGGAGAGAACATTTCAGGGGGCCGCATCTGGACCGGAGGCTGTGGTTTGCCCATTACTGCCCTAACCAATCATACCTCTGCTCACTCAATTCCTAGGAACTGATATCTTAACAAGTATGTCTTCCAGAAAATTTTCAAAAAGAAAATAAGAATTGAATGAATTTTCAGGAAAACACAATAAATGCAATGAGCTACTAATTCCTAAATACAATATCAACTTTATCTATAGACCAAGAGTAAATTTCTTAATCACCACTCCCAATCCAAAGCTAACCAGATATTTAATGAGAAATCTAGTCTAATGAAAGGAAAAAAACTACAGATTTTGGAAATTTGGCTATAAAGAACTTAATCTACTACTGTTAGGAATTCAGAGGTTACCTTCAGCACCAACTGAATGGGTAGTACAGTCTATAGAATCCTCTTCCTTCTCCTCTTCCTCTGCAGTAGAATCAGTCACTACTGTTATCCCAAGGATGCTATATAAAATAAACAGTAAAGTAACATAGGATATTCAAAAGAACAAACTCTTATAAGAAGTATTCTTTGAATTCAGTCTCACTTATCGCTTCTCAGCCTTTTGGCTAAGATCATGTGTGAATTCAGTCTCTCCACTCACCAATGCCCATTAAATCAATTTGAAGAAAACAAAAAACGTTTCACCATCACTGCCATTTTCTGCAGGAAGCCAATAAACAATACCCCTCCAAAAAAAAAATGCTGTACAGAATCAACAGATACTACATAGACACTGAGCTAATATTTCTTCAAAATGACTATGAAAGAAAACTGAGAATCAGTATGAGTAATCTGAATAAAAATCTTGCCTTTCAGGTAAAAAGAATGTGAGAACTATACAGAGAAGGCCTGTATTAGAAGAGCACAGATAAGATAAAAAAGCTAATCTATGAAATGGAGAAAACTCATGGGGATTTTATTTTAGTACCAGATACTAGAATTACTAGAACCAGAGTACTTGTGTGGCAATTCAAGTGACAAAGTTTAACCTGCCTTTGTTTAAAAAAGAGTAACATAATTTGGAGAGTTGGCAGAATGTAGGCAATAGAAAAAAAACCAAAAAAGGATTTTCACAAAGGCAAAGCAGAAACATACCTAAGAAATTCTGGGGAGATATAATCTTTAATTTCAAAAACAAACAAACCAAACAGGATGATAAAAATTCAAGCTCAAAATAATAAAAATTTCCAAGCAGACTAGTTTTTTTTAATTAGGTGAAATACTATGTTAAAGTATTAAAATATAATAATAATTATTATATCACATATAACTATATAATAGTAATATAATAAATTAGGTGAAAGCCTATGTTAAAGATATTAAGAAGGATGAACCATAAAAGGAAGAGATGCTAATTAGAGGACATTCAAAATATTCAAAGAAAATATTTTTCAAATATTTAGATAAAGTAAAACAAAATTCCAGATTTCCTCATAAAGTTCCTCAAATTTGTTAAATGATAGGGAAAAAATTTCTTTTTTATTACCTCATAAAATTTCCCAAAGACTTTCCACATATGAGTGTCCTAGTGATGGTGCAATCTATGGTATCATGAAGTTTTAAAAAGTACTAAAGAAATAGAATAAAACTAGCTTTATTAAAATCCACTGAGGGGCAGCTGGGTGTCTCAGTGGACAAAGAGCCAGGCCTAGAGATGGGAGGTCCCGGGTTCAAATCTGAACTCAAACTCTTCCTAGTTTCATGACGCTAGACAAGTCACTTAACCCCAATTGCTTATCCATTATCACTCTTCTGTTTTGAAACCAAAACTTAGTATTGATTCTAAGACAGAAAGTAAGGGCTATTTTATTGTTTGGGTGTTTTTTTTTAATCCAGTGAAAAAGTCTATTTTTATCTATATCCTAATTTATGTTGAACTCTCTAGATTCCTAGGCCTATGAAAATTTGTCCTTTTCAAATTCTAATGAATTTTTTATAAGAGATGGATTAAATGAATGGACCTATGATTTTATCAGTAAACCTCATAGATGAGAGAATTCCTTCAATCATCTTTTCTGCAATTTGTATTCTTCAGAGAGTTAACTAGAGCATTAAGAGGTCAAGTGAATTCCTTAGGGTCACAGAGGAGGGTCTCAACCCAAGTCTTTCTGATTTTAAGATCAGTATCTCAGAAATAAGAAAAAAAAAAAACCTAAGGCATTCTAAAGAGGATTTACCATGGGGCAGCTGGGTAGCTCAGTAGATTGAGAGCCAGGCCTAGAGATGGGAGGTCCTAGGTTCAAATCTGGCCTCAGACACTTCCCAGCTGTATGACCCTGGGCAAGTCACTTAACCCCCATTGCCTAGCCCTTACCACTCTTCTGCCTTAGAGCCAATACACAGAAGTTAAGGGTTTAAAAATAAATAAATAAAGAGGATTTACCCCCTCTCCAGAAAAGTTTTTACAAACCCATCATATATCTGAGCATGTGACGAAAATCTAAGAATCAGTAGAATATGTTTCATCTCACATGAATAGGTTAAGTTTGGTCACACTTCAGACAGTGCAGATGTTAATGAATACTAGCTCCACAAGAAATAATTAATCTTACTAGTGTTGAAAACACAAACTACAAATGCCCCTACTCAATTAATCAAAGTATAAAAGGTCACCAGATTAATTTCTTTATCTCTAGGCTTAGGGTCTAAGATTAGGAAATAATTCATTCAACAAGCATCTTTACTAAGTGTCTAATATATGCAATCGGGGTTATAAAGGAAAAATGAAAATAAGAGATAAATTATTTAGAAGCCAAACTAAAATAAATATCATGTATCAATGTAAGCGGCAACTAGGTAGCATAATGGATAGAGCTTGCCATGCCTGGAGTTTGGGAGGACCAGTGCTCAAATCTGATCTCAGATATTCCCTAGCTTATGACCCTGGGTAAATCACTTAACCCTGATTGCCTCGCCCTAGCCACTCTTCTCTAAAAGAATTGATACTAACACAGAAGGTAAGGGTTAAAATAAAAAAATCAATGTACCTGCTTTCCCTGTTGGGCTGAGGCAGTAGTTCAATGATTTGACTTCTAGTACTTCCTGTATCCAAAGAAGAAGAATCTATGGATTATAGAGGAAGGAAAAAAATAAATAACTGAGCATTAGTACAAAAGATACTTACCCACAAACCCAAGCAAATTCTGCCTCCAAGAAGACTAGCCAGGATAGCTACAGCTAATATGCAATAATAATTTTTAATTTACCTAGCAACAATAAGATTCAGAAAAATCCAATACAACAGCACTAACTCCCTCACCTGCAGACTTGCTTTCTTTCAAGTGTTCCATGAATTCATTGTTATTGTCTCCTTTTTCTTCTCCAGCTGTTTGTTCAGGATCTGACACAACATCCTGAAAAACAAATAGATTTCAATATCTCCACCTTCTGGTTCCCAACAATGAACAAATGAAATGGACTAAGAGCCAGACTGCTGGGCAACATACTCCTCCTACAAACTCCCTGATTTCCTATATCCTAACCAAAAGCTTGAGAAATATCCAATGTACCCATGCTTTCTGGCTGGTCAAAAGACAGAAGAAGAAAAAATTCTATCAAATCATTCTCACAATCAAAGATTTTCAACTTACCGGTCCAGGGCTCTCTTTGTGGGTCTGTAGATTGGGAAGGTGTCTGGATAGCATGCTAAAGTGAGAAACAGAATCATCGTCCTGAGCCTGGCTTTCTTCCGGCTGGGAGTCTTCGATGATCAGGCAAGGTGTCCCTTGCTGAGAGAAATCTGAATCCACCTGACTCTCAGGAGGGTCCATCTGTTCCCCTAGAATGAATAGGAAGGTGAAGGATTGAGTGGTGTGTAAACCACACGTCTAACTCCTCCCGGGGTAGGAGATTCGAGGCGGCCAGAGAAGGACAAAAACCCCTCCAGAGCGGATCCTGCCGGCCCGCCCGCCTGCCCGCCTTCCTCCAATGTGGAGATGGCATTTTCCCGGGAGCCGCAGGCCCCCTCCTCCTGGGCCTCGTAGCCCCCGCCCCTCGGCCTGTAGACAAACCCTCCCCACCGGTGCTTCTCTCCCTTCACCTTCCCGATAAGACCCCTCTTCTCTTTCCTTTCGCCGCCAGCCCCGACCCCGCCTCCCCCGGGGCCCCTCACCAGCGCCCCCGGCCCCAGCTCGCTTCTCCCGCCGGGCCC